>NW_022145606.1:19829479-20429479 GCF_000002235.5 Strongylocentrotus purpuratus
GTTTTAATTTTCATGCACCGTAAATATCATTGTATTGCGATGAGGTTCAAATGAATAATATGAATGATTTCACTTTGATAGCATAAAGAAGAAATTGTAATAGAAACAGTTCATATACGTAGATTAATTTGTTTGTGAAACTTAGATTTTGATCGGTTAAAGTCGTTCGTGGTTCCACGTCTGAATGAAATGTAAAACAAATAAAAAATAATAATGGTTACTAGAATGGCCGACTCAGAGAGACACACACACGCACACACGCATAAATAACAATATAATGGTCAATAGAGTTCGGCATGAGCTTGATAGGTGGACAAATAATGACGCCTATGTTGTCCAATATTCAAACATAAAACGTTCTACAATATTTTAATGAAAGTATTTGTCAACTTAACAAAAGTAATACTAACGGACGCGCATCAAATACCATCCTAAATTTTGCAATGAATACAAAATTTACACATGATATATACCTTGATGAAATGTGACAGTAGATTCACGTGGATAATTATTAATCAATTTATGGAATTCTGTATCTTGCACTGTAAAGAACCACCCGTCAAAACCGTATTTGATTCGTAAACCTAATGTCGCACCAAATATCACAAACCATGCAGAGAAAAAGTCGTTAGATGTGCGATATGTCTCCGTTGTATCACAACACGAGTTTAAGATAGCCTTAACTATATTATTGTATATTTATTGCCTGACTTTGCGATACGGCTACTATGTATCACAACGCGAGTTTGAGATTACGTTTAATATATAATCATATCATTATTGCTTGACTTTGCGATATGGCTACTCTGTATCATAACACGAGTTTGATATTACCTTTACCATATAATCATAATTGCTTGACTTTGCGATATGGCTACTCTGTATCACAACGCGAGTTTGAGATTACGTTTACTATAATTATAATCATATAATAATTGCTAGACTTTGCGATATTGCTACTTATATCATAACGCGAATTTGAGATTACCTTTACCATATAATCATAATTGCTTGACTTTGCGATATGGCTACTCTGTATCACAACGCGAGTTTGATATTACGTTTACTATATAATCATATAATAATTGCTTGACTCTGCGATATTGCTAATTTGTATCACAACGCTAGTTTGAGATTAACCTTTACTATGTTATCATATACTAATTGCTTGACTTTGTAAGTTGATTACTCTCTATCCACAACCTAATAATTATTATGAAACCAATCAAATATGTAGAAATATGTTAGCTCGACTTAATGATATTTATTATGGTAAATTTATATCGTAACCCATTAACTATCAAGTCACATAACAATTATATTTTTTGGCCGGGGATGGTTATTTGATATCATAACTGGGGTTGGAGATTATTTTTGTTAATATAAAGGAATAAGACATAATTGTACGACATTTTGAGTAAATTACTTATTATCATAATCCAAACTGTAGAGTACTTTCAAGCTTTCAACTGCATATTCTATATTTCATCTGTATACCAACCGTCGCCTTATATAATGAACCATGTCGAGACCGACTTAACTGCTGTATTTTGTGAGTTACTCTATTTTTTTTTTTTATCGAAACCCGAGCGGGAGAGTACCTTTAAGCATTTATTACTTCGGAGAAGCCTTCACGTTGTTATCACATCACATATGTTGCTTGGTTGTTATTAGTGCTGTATGTCAACTCCATGCACATCTGTTATAAATAAACTGCCAGCCAGGTATGGGACCGAAACTACGCGGGGCAGTCTACGGAATTCGGTGGTGCACTAGTGAAACAAAAAGGAGGAAAACCCAGCAAAATCACTCTTAGTAAGAACTAATGAAGCAAATACTTACATTTGCTGGATTAACTTAATGAGGAATTCTTCTAAATGTAAACTTTGCAACAAATTTGGGCTTTCTAAAGTGAAAACGAAATTTTAATTAATTAATTTCCTCTCATGTGTGGTCTACCAAGACTATTTCCTGCGAAATCACGCAAAACCTTCTGAAGCTTATTCCTACATGTATATCTATTTACAAGTACAGGGTTATTTCCTAATAACCTTGCACATCATGCATAAGTGGTTTCCAGCATGGCTTAAATTGGCACTACCAGTGATGGAATTAGCAGGATTTTCGTGGAATCATAAAATATTACATTACCATTAAAATGCAATAACTTCACTCCGTCAGAAAACCAAGATGGCCGCCAAAAATGTTCAAGTTTTTCAGCCCATGCGATTATACTTACATGGCACGCAGCTACTTAGAATTAGAACAATTAAACATATAATTAACATAAGGGAAATGAGAAACATGATACATATTGGAAAGAGAGTAGTTTTTAAAATGTTACTCGTATCACGACTGATTTTTTTAGGTCAATGCTATAATGCTGCTTTATAAGTATGAAAAGGATCCAGCAAAAATATTCATTTCTTGTAATGAAAATCAAAAAGAGAAAAAGCAAAACGAAAAGTTGTTAATCTATCCACATTTAAAGGTGGTCCAGGAATGACAGATTGAAAGTATAGATTCAGGTCACCAAGCTTTTCCTGGTTGTCGCAATCGTTAGATGATATCATGAGAGTAAAAACAAACCTTGTAAACACTTTAGCCTATTCTTGAGGAGGCACGATCCCTTTAACATTTACAGTGAAACGATCACGAGATCGATCAAGGATCTCATTTTTTGCGAAGGTTGAAGGTCAATTTGTAACCAACCTTCGCTATGCAAACGATACCGTTTTAGCAGCAGAATCCCAATAAAATCCGCAGTTAGTTTTAAATGTGGTATCAAAAGAAAGTATGAATCAAAACTTGGGCTTTGAGAAATCAAAGTCTATGATACTATCTAAAACAGACTCAGACTCCCCCATGCAATCTCATAAATAAAGGAGAAACAATAAAGGTAATTTACCCCTTTAAATATCTTGGTTACACCATTTCATCAAATAGGAAAATTATTTATGACATAAATAAATAATTGGAATGGCTAATGATACATTTAATAAGATGAAGTCCGCAATGAGACATAAGAGCACTACTATGAAAGCAATATCCGTCTCGTAAAGTCACATATCTGGTAAATTCTTCTCTATGGGTGTGCGTGTTGAACAATTATAAACAAAGAGCTTAGAGGAAGATTAGAGGCTTCAGAGACCTGGTTTTATATAAAGAATATGAATATGTCATGGACAAAAACGATAAATGAAAACGTCTTTGGAAAAGCAAGAGTTAAACCATCACTCATCGACACGATAAAATAGAGGCAAATCCAATTTGTTGGTCACATATAGAAAGGATAATATGGACAGCATTTAACAGGGAAGATTGCTTAAAAGAGAAGCATGAGAAGGCAACGCCCCGCATACTGCCAACACCTGAACAAATGGGCAACCAGCAATTAAATCAGCAATACCTACTTTTTAGGGATAACAGACACTAGACAGATATAAAGGGCCACATGACCGCCGATGGCTGTACCTCACACTTGATAATGATGATCATTATTATTAGTTGATTATCATTATTATATGAATAATGTGTTCATCAGGACAAAGCCTGAAGAACAAGCGCTTTCCTATTGAAGGGTGTCTCACCAAAGCAAAATCGTTCATGACAATGATTTTGTGAATCTGAGGGCACTGTTAGAGGGTTTAACATTCTCTCTCGTGAAAATGTAATGCAATGTACGCCCACACTAAATGTCATTCTCTTAAATCAATAATACACCGGGAGACAGGAAGGGGGAAATGATTAATGTGAGCACCTCTAAATGCGGGGAGAATTTTTTTTCTTTTAATAAATAAAAATGCCCCGATTTTTTTTTTAAAGAAAGAAAAAGTTGTTTTAGATTGTTCTGCTGTGGTTAAACCGAAGTGTGCAAACGTTTAGCTGATACTGTTTCACACTTTACCGCATGTTCCGCAAAAGCCATTACCATCCTGCACCACATTGAAAATACAATATTATTTTATCGTGTTTAATTTTTGTCATGTCGATTGCATTTTCTGGAGTTGTATTGCTCTAGCTTATTTGAAAGAGAGACACGGGGTCAATTCCCCTCTTGGCAGATTTTAGACTGATGCAGTCCTTCTTGTAGTAGGAAGCAGGTTAAGAACCACCGACAGTCAAGAAACACAGGAAATATCTCTTTCTAATAAGTAGAGCTCTGTTTATTAGTATTATTTATTTATTATTGTTTAGTAGAATAACAACATAATCCAATATGGATGGGACTAAATATGCCCAGTGGCACTTTTTCAGAGAGCTTGCCTCGGTTTAAGTATTCCAAAGCTATTACAAATTATAGGTGCATATTTATTTATCCTAGCTATTCACCATCATGCTATACCTCAGTTATTCCACATTCCATATACGAGACTTATACCTTTTTTTTCTTCTTCAATCATGCAAACTATGTCATTTTTGGTATGCACACCGATTCTCTCTTTACTAAAGGTATATGGATCACAGTAAGTTGAAATGCTTTGCCCCCCCCCTACTGAGCGAAATTCTGGATATGCCACTGGAGCATTGCGTTTACAACTAGTAGTAGAATGGGGGTAATAACCGCAATATGTTATTATCATAGCGCTGGGAACATCGGAAGTGTGATAGCGCATTCCGAAAGCGATTCCGACCATGCCTGCATATATCAAACTCGAATGCGGTCAATTATGACAATGTATGAATTATAATGAAAGTCAAATGATATAACTACGAAATTGGCTGAGTTCGCTTTTGTCATGCCTGCCATAGTTTATCAAGGCCTTGGGTTATTTTAATGAGTTTACCGTAAGTACGTTGAATAACGGCTATTCATCACATATATGCTTTCTTCTAAACTATCAAATTAACAAATATTACAAAACATATCATGAACATCAGAAATCGTCCATTTTATTAATGTTGCCCCGAATCGCTTAGATATTAAGTTTGTGTTTGTATCGTTTGTTTGTTATGGGTGTGTATGTGAACGAATGGGATACACTCATTAGCTTGATGCAAGTACTTAAATAATGTTATAATACGTTATTTTTCTCTGATATTTTGAACCTGTACGAAACTGATGGTATTATTGTAAGACTGTATATGCACAGAATGTACTCTGTTTTTAAATGACAACCCCTCCGTTGTACATGGTTTGTGATGGGTTTAAATGTTATATACATGAAATATGTCTCTCTGTCACAATTCATCCATCATGTCTTTTTGTATAAATCCTATGCATTCTTCATTTACAAGAAGCTAAGAACCAACTATCCATTTCTAAGCCGTGGAATGTCTCGAGTGCAATTCAAATGTTTGGATACCAAGAAAGAAGGCACAAGTTGAATGATTGGAACAGAAAATCATATTTTCTACATCATGTTCATGTTCATGATAATATAGATGGTTGGTTGAATTACATGTGTTCCTATTTCTCTTTATTTCATATTTACAAAAACAAGTACATCACTTTAATTATTTACATTAAAAACATATCATATTATATATTTACATACAAAATATACCATATTACATTTTTACTTAAAAAGTATATCATATTAATTGTATACATTAATGTTTATCGTATAACATATTATTAACACAAACAGGTATATCATATAGGGAATTTACAGGACTTTCATTCTGAAATTATTTTATCCTGTTATCATGTACGTGTTTTTATATTCGGTAAATAAAATAAATTAATCAATCAATCAATTATCCGCATTGTTTATTTGTTAAGATAGCATAATATCAGTAATGCAATGTACTATATCTCATGAGAGAACAAATAACAGCCGCGTCAAAATTTACGTTATGTAGAGAATGATCAGAAAGTCATAGATATCACTCACATCTCAAGTAATAATAATAATAAAAGTCCTATTCCGTTGATATACTGAAATACAAATGCAAACCTTATCCACGTGTGTAAGACCTATTTAATTAAATAAGACACAAATTTAGCGAGGCACGGTTAAGAACAAAATTCTTCATGCAGCAGAGACCGTTTTCATGGCATGTTTGGCGGCAATAGAACGTAATTTGTTTGAATTCATTTATTTCCAGCATATACCTTGTTTAATGCATTTACAACATAGAATCAGGTCTCCTTCAACTTGAAACCAGGGCTTAGTAAATCGAATTACCAGCTCTCAGTATTCAAGCGCTTTAAAGATATACACACATGAATGGAGAGGCAAGGTTAGATTTTTACTGGATTATCGGCATGAAAAAACACACACAATGAACCAGCGAACATGCATGTATTTTGTGACATTTTCGAATACGTTTCGGTCAAAATAGAAACTTGTACAAAATCCACGCTTCTGCGTCTATCTTAAAGTTTACATATTTTAACCTTACAGTTTGTTAGTACACTAAACAAATCCTTGTTTAGCTGCAGTCTACATGAACAGGATCAAATTTGAC
Organism: Strongylocentrotus purpuratus; assembly: GCF_000002235.5. Lineage (NCBI taxonomy): Eukaryota > Metazoa > Echinodermata > Echinoidea > Camarodonta > Strongylocentrotidae > Strongylocentrotus > Strongylocentrotus purpuratus. The sequence goes on from NW_022145606.1 coordinate 19,835,894, forward strand.
ATTTTACTATTTTCCTAAGGCATTGAGCGGAGCCTAGAGTTCTGTCAGTCTCTTCATTACCAAGATAAAGTACATATCCTATGAAGTAGGCTATCGGCATAGTCTCACAGTGCATACATTGTTACGCACAACGAAAGTGAGGGATAAATGCCTGCAAACTAGCTCCGCCCCCCTGCAAATGCTTTCCCGAGTTAGTGTGCGATATAAACGTATACACATAGCTTTCCAGTTTTGTATGCCGATACATTGACTACATGATTATGATACAAACAAATCCCATTTTCAAACCAAAGCTTCAGGCATTCAAATATTTCAGATATCATATCTTTCCGGCTATATTTGACTGGCAAAACCTATTTCATGATTACCAGAATATGTAAACCCTTTTATCGCCCACACAGCATTCATTCCCAAACATTTATAAATATATGAATGGAATATATACAGTTCTGGTCATGCAATTAGGTTGTTAAAGAAACAACTTGAAAGCGATTGGAAAGGGTTGATTTTAAGTAGGCCTACACAATAAACGATGTGTACTGTTTGGTTTTGAAATCATCGCATTGATAACAAATTGACTCAACCGAGATGAAAAGCAAAAACTCTCAACACGAAAATAGGTATATCGGCTACACATACGGCTTGATTGATCGTCCATCACGTTTATCCGATATTAACTTTTTCACTTTAATCATCTTCAAACAAAACGAATCAGTACCTTTAAATCATTGCCTACTGCAACCGGATGGCTTCTGTATTAAGTCTATGCGAATGAGAAAATGCAGGAGTCAACTGGTTAATCATATTCGAGTGTTAAATGTCCTAGAAATGCGGATACGTTGATGTGTGGTGGCATTGGTATGCTAAGTGTGATGGTGCAGTCATAACATGCCTTGCTTAAATGAAAAGTCACGAGTGATGAAACGTCCTTGGATGTATTGGCTATCTGCACCTACTGTGACAGAGACAGCGAAGGGTAGGTGACAGATTATTGGCATAGCCTCTTTCCCCAGGCGTTGCTTACAGTTGACAACTAAGCAGATTAGGAAACTCTCAATCCGACTCTCAATCTAACACCGCGCGTCCTTACCTCACAGTGTCGGGTTGTCTATGAACTGAGGCATTATTTAATCAGTTGCAGAGGCATGTTTCTAAAAATAGCCACTGACGTAACGTCGCTTAGGTAGCTTATTTGCATAATTCGCATACAGTATCGTATGCACCAGGTAGGGTTAGGGTTAGGATTATGTCAGAGGCTATTTTTTGGTTGAAACATGCCTCTATAACTGATTGAACGATACCTGCAGTGACAGCTAATCGGTATAGCCTTCTTTTCTGTAGGTTTTGCTTACATTGGACAACTACAGTGACCACTGAGGTTAGCAGCACACCCTTTCCTATCCTTGCCTATGATATAGGGCATTATTGAATCAGTCGTAGATGCCTGTTTCTAAAATAAGCCTCTAATATTTTGTTGCTATTAGGTAGCTAATGTGTGCATACCATGTGCTGCATACCTCACCGTGTGCTTTCTTTAGGGTTATGGTTAGGTCAGTATACACACACCTCTATGGCTGATTAAATAATGCCTGCTGTGACAGATCGTTGGTATAACCTGTTTCCCCAGGCGTTGCATATAGTTGAACATTAGGGAGCTCCCAGACTAATTGAGACTGATATATATATAACACATGTTATCTGTCTATGAAAGGAAATTATTAAGTACGAGATTTGCTAAAGAATATTTTAATAATGCAAACAATCAACAAACAGGAGAAAAAAACAGAGATAAGAAGGAGAAGGGACATGATAAAACCCCAGCAATTGCGTCTGTTATTAATTGGCACGGAATGAAAGGAAAAGTATTGACAAGTGAACTTTCAGAAAACGGTTATTATCCCGATGATGTACGTGTTTTCAGCCACAAGATAGATGTGGGCTGTGGTGGTTGGAAACAATGAGGAACAAGCATGAAACCTTGAGCTAGATTAACGTCTCGTTTTACATCTAAAGGACAAACAATTATGTGCACTTCTAAACATCTCCAGGCTCTATATGGCAGTTCATTTGAAACCCCTCACATTTCTGTCTGAGTGTATGCTTCCCAAATGTTTGAAGAAGGTCTGTTGTTTGTTTTTGTTTTGTTTTGTTTGTATTTCTTAGTTTCTTAGTTTCTATTTGTATTCAATCGAAGGTGCAGAAATTGAAAAAATTATCTGCCTTAACCCTAAGATTACAATTCCAAGTTAAGTATACCAAACTATAAGAGGAAAACTAACTGTAACACTTCTCCGAAACTTGCAATAATTCTCTTGTTATCTTATAAAGAAGCAACACCAAACAATTGATGGATGGATTAAAGTAGAGTAGTAATTTTAACGCATGCAACACAATGTGAGCAAAGTTAATACCATTAACACATAAGTAATTCCATAGCGGTTTACTACCAGTGCAAGTTAACCCGGATTTGACAGCTTAAGGGTTAACTGGTCTAACAACTCGTATCAAATTACAAGGAATACGTTTCATAAACATTTCAGGTTAATATTACAAATAGTAATAATTATAATAACATGTCTTGTTTACCCATTGTAACCTCATCCGTATTAATACTCTTTTCCCTGAGATCCCGAAAATCATATTACATGAGCGTCTATTGAAAAGTAGATCGCATTCCTCTGCATATGGGGGTGGATGACAAAGACGCGATGGTAGATGTTTTATCTAAACAAAAATAGTTTTGGACCAATTTTCATTCGTTTTCATACTATAGTGTTTGAATGAAATATAACAAATCATTTAAAAGTAATAGCACTAAGATATTAAACAATACAAACATATTATTCACTATGGTATTTGTGGTCCGTAATTAATGTCTGTTCTTTGAATTAACACTTCGGTTGCTTTCTTCACCTCTCTGCACTGTCGCTTGCTTGCCACATGTGCAGATTTGCACAAAACATAGGCATCAATTGACAGTATGATTTGCTATATGCAACACAACGACTTTGCAAGATTACCCATTTCCGATCTTGATTAGCTCAATGGCAACCCTGTTAACACCGATACAGACTAATCTTTCGTTGTAAACAGTTAAACAATCGTGACGCCTTTGGTATATCGACCCCACGATGAATACAATGTTTCACAAGGAGAATTTTCTAGTGGCATATAGCGAATTAAACTACTTTTTCGTACACACTGGTTACGTAAAATATTCACGACGAAGCCAAATCAGGTATGCCTAAAGCGCAATATGCTTAGGGTGGAATTCGTCAATGTGGCCTTGCTAGCATGAAGCAATTTTAATAAGTGTATGGTAAAATATTGCAACGGCAAACTGATGAACTGATGAGGTGTACAGAAATGTAAATATATGAAATCGTCTCTAGATTTTGTTTTTCTTTATTTGTAAACGGCATTCTTTTGCATAACTACGATTACAAATTCGTTCAATATGACATAATAATACAACATATCTATAGCTTTCTCTTCTCGAGATAACTTCAACAATTCCTCTGTCAGTGTTTGTATCTTTTTTGTGGAGGGGGGGGGGGGGGGTAACCGCACCCAAAGTGAAAAAAAAAGATAAATGCATGTCACCTTAAACGATACTTCTTGTACATTAGATAAAATATATAACCATACAATTTCAATTTCACTGTCGACGTCTTCAATTTCAATATTGAGACACAACATGAGCGCTATTAATTACTTACGTACTTCTGTGTATGATGAGTCCTGCAGTTTTTACTGCAAAATTGTTCCTCTGCAACTAACCATTGATAAATGCATTTGTAAATTTGGGCATTAGAACATGTCAATATTAAAAAAGGATTTATATAAATACATGATTATTATTATTATTATTCATAATGCATTGGTGTTTGTTCGCATGTTTCTCTGCCACGTAAGTCTTGTGAAACACAAAACCTTTAACATCAAACTAACTTAATAATTTAAACGTTGTAATCCGATGAGAGTATATGGTGCTACTCGCTACTATATTTCCTGACGAATCATCCTTTTGCTGGAGAGCTGTTCAGTAGAAGAGAGACCCACTTTTGAGAGACGAATCGGCGTGCTGTTACTAGGGGAAAAAGTAATAAAGCTAACACGCATGCTTTGTTTTTACACAAGTCTACGTCTATGTGAAAACCTTTTCGAAAATACTCGGTCGTTGGAAAAAATAAAAGTTTAAAGAAAATTTTCCACGAGATATTATGGGAGGCAAATGGAATAGATACTGACACTGACTTGTACGTCAGAAACAGTGCATTGTCTGAACTTACAAAGATATGATAATATATAATAATATTCGAATACATTATAATATTATTATGGAACCTGTATTCATGATATGAATGGATATGAATAAAAAGACTCGGCCCTAACTGTATTGGTTTTCAAATCCATATATCCATATATTATCACTTCCTACAAGAAGAATACGTTTAGTTCTGTTGAAACATATTGTATTCAGCATGTGACTTTTAGCCACTGCTTAAATATTCATGAATTCGAGAACACGCAGTATTCTGATATTTTTTTCTTTTCTCTTACCCATAACATGGCAGAGCACATTCTACATTTCCTTTATTCCTTTGCGCCCGTTTCCTCCGTTCCTCTCCTCTTCATGTTTCCCCTTTTCAGTTCCGATTCGTTTTCTTATTATTCAAACGCAAACAAGGGAAAGTAATCCTCCATTAGACGTATCTGTTAGCATTAGGGTGTGCTTCAACGGCTACACGACACCATCTCCTCATTGCCTCATTCCTCATCTTGATATACTCAGCAACCAGAACAGAGGTTTGGAATGACGGAGAATTAAATTCGCCTTTAAATTTGGTTTAAGAGGGAGATTATAAATGAAAAACAAACCTTTTAGTCACTAAATTTCCTCAGACTGAAACTAAAAGGTGAAAAAAAAGGGACGAACGTTTTTTTCTTCTTCAACAAGGCTGCAATGAGGTGCAATTACCATGCATGTACATGCTTTCAGAGGATGTCCCCAAAACAATGCAAGCAGAATAAGTAAAAAATAAAAAAAATAAAAAAAAAGAATACCAAAATTCATCCCATGGTAATTTCAAATACATCATCATGGATTATCTTCCCGTTCTAAAGATTAAATTCTTGTCAAAGGAAAGATGGATGGTTCTAGAATATCAGCATTAGGTGACATTTGAAGAAGAATGTCAAAGTGATTCTCAGTGGAGAAGAAGCTCGGTTGTAGTGGAAAGGCATCTCTTGCTATAATGCATACAAACATAGGAAAGTAAAGAATAAACAATTTTAGAAAGAAAATCTATCTCCTTTTTTTTTAGAAAGGCATAACATGACGAAATCATTATAGCGCTCGATTCCCGTGAATATATAGGATAATATACTGATGCCACTAAAGATGTATTGGTTTACACTTTCCTCTTTTATAGAAGTAATTGTGACTGTTTACTTGTGATAGACACAATTTATATCTTCTAAGAACTTGATTGATTAATATTTATTCCTAAATCATAGTAACCATATTTTCACGATTACTTCATGAAAAGAGGGAAGAACAAATGATTCCAATTTCATGGGCAACATATATTTATATTTCGTAATATTGAAGTGACATAATATAGCATGGCCTTTGAGCCAGGGTAATTGCATGTAAACAAATTCAATATTATTATGGGCTTCCCGAATTTCCCGCGATAGCAAAATTTGAATTCGGGTTTTGATCTATTGGCCCAGTCTATAGAACCATATATCTTATTGTAATTAGCCAACAAAATACATGAATCTCAGATCATTATAGATTCATTAATTCCCCCCGACTCAACTCAAATTGATTATAAAACGCAGAGAGTGAGACAGACAATCAATTGATGACAATCGTGAAATTAAAACCGTGTGTCTTTAGTGCTACAAGCACATCTTTCAAATCCTAGCCGTATTGTCACTACATTGAAAAAGGCTAATATCAAATTAGAAGTGCCAAACAATATCGGCTAGTACAGCTCATTGCATTTTCCCCATGACCTTTCATTATCAAAGTTCATGGACTTTTTGGAAAGGCTGGAGAATTCATATCTATTGAAGCATCAACATTCACGGTAATATGAGCACGTGATAGCTCTAGGCATAAAACTAATATGACTATTAGGTACGCTCATTAGTATACGATAACAGTATTCTAATGTTAGTGGCCTAGACGCCGCCAGGCTTAGAGTACATTCATGTGGTATTTGCGAACGTATTGCATGAGTAATAATCGACAATGGCTGAATCTTACAATATCCCGAATACGATTTTTCTGATTTAAAGATCATACGTAAATGTTATCGAATATTTCAAATAAGCTTTATTTAATATATAGTAACTTCTAAAAATGAAATATACGTCAAACATGCCTCGTCTCTTTATATTGCATCTAATGCTAATAGCAAGGTATCTTCTAGAAAGTAGTTAACTAACTATACCTTCGGTATCAAGTTAAGGAAATTCTTTGTAAAAAAAATCAATAATTTCATAAAGAAACAAAATAAACACAAGGTAAGAATTAGTTTAAACATGAAAAACTAGAGAACGATGGTTTAACGGATGGGATAGATATTTTCGCATCTCAGAATCAGACTGTATTGCACAGCATGTAATCGTAGGTGAACCCCAGCACATCCAGACTTAGTAATTTGTAAAACGCAAACTATTCCCTGTAGAAGTGTTGTGGTCTTGCGGAGACTTCACCTTTTTCACCGGACTCTGGACTACGTGATTCGTGGTGTGAGTCCCGACCGGCACAAATGTCCTTTGGCAAAATATCAATCTACAATTGGCACTCTCCACCCGGGAGTGGTCAATGGGTACCTGGTTAAAATTTATTCTGTTAAAGCTTAAATTAGCGCCATAGGGCAACCGGACTAAAGCCAGGGTAATAGTAATTCTGTCTGCTAATTGCTTATACCATCCTCGGGGATGGATATGAGCGCAGTATAAACGAAGCTGTTATTATTATTGTCATCCATTATGATTCTTTTAATGGTCTTTAATACTCATGCATATCCGACGATCTTCAATGTTTCAAGCTTTTTAATGGGATTGCTAATATAAGATGTTTTGTAATGTAACCAAATATAACATATACGTGCTTGTGAAGTGCCTTAATACGATTTTGTATAATTCACCTGTTACAAAAATTTGTATCCCAATATTCAATATGCAAATTTAATATTTTACATGTTGTTAGGTATGGCAAGCCATTCGTTTGTCCTTCATAGAAACAACTTGAATATGAAATTCGCTTTCAAACTATAGAAATATAATTATTCCTAATCGAAAGGACTCGGTAACCTGGCATCATACTATTTTATCTGTAAAAAAAAAATTATAATAATTATTTCAAAGAAAAATAATTATTATTATTATAATTACACCAATATAAGAAAGAAGTCAGTTTTGTATTACATTTGATTTAAAAAGAAAATAAATGTTGGTAATAATAGTCAACATTTAATGATTGCCATAAAACACTAACCAACAACAACACACAACAACAGTTGAATGAAAAAAATGTGCATCAAGGCACTTCGCAAAGACGTATGCATTAAATTTGGTTACAATATGACAAAAGGCCATTAACACGTAGTGCTATTATTCCAATCTGTTGATGCATGCCATTTATAATTGATCACGATGTCGAGGTACCACCCAGTACAGGTTTTGCGATGGCATTATATCAGCAAAATTGATGGATTAAAATTATACTGTGTTTTTAAAAGTTAAGGTGATAATTAAAACCTTGAAATATGCGAGGTATACGTGTACATAGTGTAAAAAAAGCGTATTTACTATTAAATTATATACTTTTTATCGTGAATGTTCTCGGCGAATTTCGTTTTAAAGGTGTAGATGGAGTTTTCTCCTGTGCTGTACGTAGCACTTAAATTAGGCTTTACGTGACATAACATTCATCATACTTTTGCATTTGTTTGCGTATATATATATTATTTGAAAAATCTTTGATTTCAAAAGTAGGCCTTCCCTCGTTTTGAAAGTAAGAATATTTAATATGATAGTACCATTTATTCAATAGACATAGGGAAAATCCACAATATAGACCGAATATCTAGGTACATCAACTAAATAACTACAATTAAGAAGTAAATTATACATACCCTTATCAGGCTTTGTAATTTTGTTTAAGTATGTGACAAATTGATTTTGTCTCGATTTACCTTTCTGATGAATGTGCATACTAAAAATAGATTTAAAAAGTCATCAACAAAGCCCTCACTTCAACCAACAACATTTTTGTCTTGAGACACTGGAAAGAAAAATCCAATTTAAAAGGGGTTTGAATAATTTACTTGTTAACTTTACATGTATATCCAACACACGTTTGACGTTGAAGTAATCTTTGATATTATTTTAGAAGATATGAAACCTTATACTTGTCACAAATGAGGAAATTGTATTTTGATTGTTGTCCTGTTTAGACATTACATGCTACATACTCAGGTGTTCAAACGACATGAAGACTGACCACGTTCTAAAATGGTAGATATAACAATGAAGTGGCAGAGGTAGAAATAGGAAAGAAAGGGAAACACAGTGATATTTTATTTGCTTTCATTACAGAACTCAAGTTCATCTTTAACAGTGCTGCTTTAAAGAGAAGGTTGAGTTTTGGGAAGAGATGAATAGTAATTTGTGAGCGTTATCATTGCATTATACAAGTGTGGAAGAACACCGGATAAAAAAATGTTCCCTGACAAACATTGCTCTTCAAATACTTTAATATTCTTAATATGGCATATAACATCATACAAATCTGGACGAATTTTTTATGCCACATGTTTATGTAGTCCTATATACATCTTTCTGTGTACAGTGCTTGTAAATTTACCAAGACTGGGCCACATTTCTTATCATTTGAGAACCTTGCAGTACACACCAGTACTTATATATGCTAGATGATCGACCTTTTCTGATCGATTCCACATCGTTTCTTTTACAACGCAATCGCAAGACCAAAACTGGTCTTACCTTTAACAATACGATCTTTATCTTTAAGTGAAGGCTGATCTATTTGGAAGTGGTTCGTGAATAAAAACAAACAAGTACAAAGGAAGAAAGAAAACTTTCTAAGAAGAAAGTAGGGATGAACTTTCCCAATCAGCCATGATTGTTAACGCATGGGACCAGGCTTATCATGCTTACAGGCAATTTACCCTATTTATAATACACCGGCGGCTGATATAGAAGACGCTGATTGGAATGATAGATTAACCATGTCATTCATTTACTCACAGTATCGTAGCCCCGGAACGATCTTCCCATCTTCAACTGCATCAATCTCTCCCATATACTTATACACGCAAGCTATGCGGCTACATTAGGCAACGTAATATGCATCAAAAGGGTATCATTCATTTCTACTTCATTCGGTCTTTGTTTTCTCTTTATATCTGGATTTTTTTAATATACGAACATTCATACACATTATGTGTATTTTACCTGCTTATTACTCATTATCCTGTATTCTTTGTCTTTGCGCAAATTTAAGCCATGTGTTTGAAACCGTATAAGTCAATATGATTTGAATAGGTATGCATATACGAAATGAATTTAGTTCTGCTCGGAGTATAAAGAAATACACACAAACACAAGAAGCAATGATCCTCCTTACCATGATAAATTATTTTACAAATATTTGCCTTGAGGGCTATAGAAAGTATATATGTATTAACTATAGGGAAGCATTTAGTACAATAATAATACAATTTTGTTATTTTCTTGGCGATCCGTCGAGCACATGATAACCTATTATCCCTTTAGCAGCAATAACAAGTATATAAACCATACTACCAACACATTCGCACATTGTGTAGCTGCGTCATGCACTGAGAAAGTAATTACGGCCAAGTTGCATGGAAAGCCTAAATAACCATGGCAACAGACTGGTGAGTGTTCTTGCAAGGACATTGCTTTGCTTATTACATTCATTTTCATTCGATAATATTAGAGATTTGAAGCAAAGCAACGTCGTGTTTACTAACTAGGCCTACTTGATGCCGTGTCGTACATGACTTGTAATCAAATTCATGATGTTAAATACAAAATTGACACAAACGAACAAAATAAAAACGGCCAAAATAAAGAAAGAATAACAAACATAATCAAAGGAACGTACACACACACACGCACACCCACGCAAACGCACATATATAACCTATGAGCTAGTAGCGTCATGTGACAAGACATTAACCAACATTCACCTCACTCCGCCCACGTGTTATTGGGTAACTGGCAATTGTGTTGGTAATAATGATAGCAAGGCCCTCATGAAAAACAGTTATTATGCTGACGAGGCTTTCCTCTGTAAGCAAGGTTAATACTATTATCATAATAATAATATTATAATAATATTTTTTTTTTTAAACTACGACGGTCTGTATTATTTCAGCGTAGCCGATGAGCAGTAATTGTTAAATCTGGGGTAGGTTGGTCTAATTAGAATGCAGTGTCATCATTTCTCCCAGTTTTTTTTTATGCACGGCCATTATCACTGATCGTGATGCTTAGGTACAGTCAATTGATTTGTTGAAGTATACGACATGTGCACACTTAATATGTATTTCGTGCAGTATTATCCAAATACATATTAACGTTTTTAGTAGTGTCTACGATATATACGTCTACTCCCTTTCTTCCTTCTTTGCCTCCCCTTTCAATTCATTCCTCTCCCTCTCTTGTACTCTTGGTCCTCTTTCTCACTCTGTCCCTTCTGCCTTTTCAAGGCATTGAGCTTGTGTTTTTCCTTTTGCGGTCTCCACTTACATCCCAATTTTACCATTGTAAACCTTCATCTATACACCTAAACCTACTAATCATGAAAATAGTAAACTCACAGTTGATTCTTGGTATTACGCTCATGAACAATTTACAATTGCATATTGTTTATTTCTATATGTTATGATTCTATACAGTGTTTTGTTTTATCATATAAATACTCTCGTATTACAATATTGTACATTTTAACCCCTGGACTGCGATGCATATTATTAAATACAAAACCATTGCTATCATCCCTATCCCATGGGCATTAGTAGTTATACCCCTAGATGGTCTCTTTAACCGGTGACATATTGGTACTGTCCATGGAGAATGGCGTGATTATCACCGCATTTAGCTGTCACTCCGCATCAGGCACATCTATCCATCTTATATGCATAGGTGGGTTGGAAAAAAAATGTGCGGATAAATGTATAAGGAAGTGGCGTGGGTACGTTATACACGCGAATGGAAAGAAGAGAATACATACACTGTTATCCTTGTAGTTGGAATTGTTTTTTTCCTACCTCTTTACATGGTATGATTTCGAAAACATGGCTTATTAATGATATGAGCTTGTATCTTCTCAAGAGTATACTTGATGAATCTCTATGACACTTCAGACTTTAGATGTAAACTATATTCATCAAGAATAAATCAATATTTCCTTCATTTCAAGACGAGAGGTAAGAACCAATTATTCAAACTGTTTAAACAATAGTGTATTATAGATGAATGCGTAGCAAACTCGAACTGTGTTTCATTTACTACTGATTAACACAAAATAAGTATGACAGACCAGAGGGAAGGTATCTTCTGAGGGAGGGGGAGCTGGGGATATAAAGCTAATGACAAAGAAAGAGGGAGAGAGAGCAACATGATGGACACTGCCAAATATTATTCTGTACCTCCTGCAAGAGGAACAAATCAGAAGGAATTGAGAATTTAAGAAAAGCATTTTCAACACAATTTCCTCACCGATGTCATCTTATACAAGGTTCTAATAATACTACATTATACTAGTGCAAAGAAAACAACGTTTCATAACAGGCTTACATACATGGCATACTGTAATAAGCCAGTTCACGGTTGCAGTCTGAGCATGAGCAGATTAAGGTCATTGCAGAACAAATTGTGAAATACACGGAGACAAAATACTGGATACGTGCCATGAAAGTTATGTAATCATTATTCATTTATGAACAAGCAGAGCACTCCATGATACACAGGTGGAGGTATTCATTGAAAAGGGGCAACAGGGGCTAAGTATGTAGCATCTCCATCGATGAGTGATTATTTCAAAATGTACAAAGTAAGACCTCTTAATTTTTTAAAGATCTGTGGATATTCGGGGTCATCGCAGCCATGGGCTAACCGTGAACTGGTCTATTCATTGCAGGAGATTTCACACTTTAAGAAAAAGGCTGATATCAGCAAAAAATTAACATTGAAGGGGAAAGGTGAAAAATGAGAGATGGGGGAAACTAACGAATTGGAGATGGAACACAAATATAGAAAAGGGACAGAACAAATGTGAAAAAGGGCAAGAGGCCAAAGAAACAAACTCGATTTGAAGGTCTTTCAACAGACTGGTGCATGTTCCTGTTTACATAGCATCTCGTGCAGGGTGCTTAAAAGGCAGATGTAGCGATAACTCGTCACCTGTCTGTTTACTGAGTGCTCTCTCATAACCGAGTATATCGATTACCGAATCGATATCAACTGCATTCCACGATTATTATGCAGTCTATAGTTCAGACCTTCGCAAAATAATTTCAGTACGCCATCAGTAGAAAGGTGTAGACAAATGAAGACAAATTTTTTATTGGCAAAGGTAAACAAAAATAGGAAACAAAGAGAAACGCAGTGTGCGAAAATATAAAGAATTGAAGGAAGAATATAGGAAATATTCAAGGAAACTGAACTGAGATAGAATAGATAGAACCGATATGCATATGAAAATGATACAGATAGAAAAAGAAAGAAATGGGGAGGGGAACGCAAACAAAGACAAACATTAGGGAAATATGGAACGTAGAAAGTTAATATTATAAACGAAGAACATGTAAATGCATGATAAAGAATAGGAAGAGAAATTCTATGAATACGAATTCAAAAAATTTGCCTCAGAAAACAAAGAAAAGAAGAATACAAACGAGAAGAGGGAGCGCGATAAGGTCGCCAATAGGGGCTGAGAAATCGAACGGAATCGACAGGTCATTCGTTGGTATCGTAGCCTTAATATTTATTATGTAAACAAGCGGACATGGTCACAGCTGGCACAACAATTAAAATCTTCTCTAAATATGTACATTTACCATCTGCCTAGCTGAGACATTTAAGCCAAGTCAAAGTTTTGTCTCATTCGTTACCAAGTCTAATTGAATTGTACTTTGGAATTGTGACCATAAATGTATTATGAATGAATGGTGGTTGTTATTTTACCTGACTGCTAAGAAAGCATAAATGCATGTAAGTAAGCACCCAGACGGCCGACGGCTTTAGGTCCTCTCCGAGGGACCTGGTAATGAGGATAAATGCCTTACCAAAGTGCACTAACGCATCGCTTTGGTTTCGAACCCGGGTCACCGGATTACGAGACCACTGCTCTACCGACTGAGCTATCGTGCCTCCTCAAGGATTAATGTAGAATCGCATTTTATTTAATGGTTTGTGTGATGCAAGCTCCAGTAGGGCTATCACCTCGATATTGTCAGATATATTGACATCTGAGATGTCGGTAAGATATGGGACTAAAATAGCTCATAATCATCGAAATCAAGAGAAACGTCACAATTGGGAAGGTAAAATCCTCGAAGCCGAGTTTTGAACTTTGGCATGCAACAGCAAAATAATTGTTACACCAGTGGAATAACAGTGTAATCCTTCAAGAGACGTTTGTGGATGGTAACAAAATGCCCTGTCACCGCCAATCGTGATACCTCGAGCCGCAGTGATCATCAATAACTTTTAATTACTTATACAGCTCGTTTTAACACTCGGGTAAGCCAAATGCTATTTAAAGGATGTCAGTGTTGTATACCTTCGTAAGATCTAGTTTAAAGAGTGCTCTGTCTTGACAGCATACCTCTGCCAATCGACTTGGTTTTAAGTGTGTGACGTTAAGGACGAGTGAATAACTTCAGTTCTAATTAATCTATCCAGGGTTGGGGTAAAGGCCCGGTCACACACAGACGACGCATGCGCTGGCCTTGCGTCCCCCATGCGTCCCCTCTGTGTGACCGGGCCTTAAGAGATTTGACTATTGGAAGGACATGTGGACGAGGGAACGGGATGTAAAAATAGAATGGGGATTCGGCTTTTATTTTGACATTTTGCACCTCTCAAGTGGTGCTACATTCACCACTTCATATTACAGAGAGGAACGAGGTGTCTGAATATAATGGGGTTTCGTTTATAAAGGTGCATGTGTATAGCCTCGTAAAGCGACGTGTTTTCCCCAGTTTCCTCCCCTTTTCGAGATGATGTGACTTCAAACAATGATTGAAACTGTTTTAGATACTTACTCCAGTATTCTTCTAATATTTAAACACCTTTCTGGGTTTAGGTTTTTTCCAAAATCGGAACTATGTAGGGAAGCTAATCTGAGGTTTAAATTTTATTTTTGTTTTACATGATTCCAGACCCAGGGTCGGCTTATGTATTGGTAGAATGTAGACTGCACAGTGGTGTGTCAGGTGCATGTTTTAAATTGTGTTAACATTGCTATTTAAAAAAAAAAAAAAAAATTAATTTTAATGTAGTTCAGTCCTGAACCATTCAATGTAAATTTTGCGAACATTATAAACAATGGTCAAGTTAAAAGCTCATGTGGGCATTTCATAGCCAAAAAATAGTTACACAAAAATAACGAATGCCCTTTTTTATTTGAAACTTTTGCTATTAATAATTAGAAAATAATCTAAATTTCAAAATTGAGCACATTTTTGGTCCCTTCTATTTTAATCTCACTGTGCTGGTGATTTGCCATCGTCAGGAAATGAACCCCAGTCTCTTTCATTATCTGTTCAATATGTTATCATATAATCCACAGCAAATGATACATACTTTACGTGTAAGTACTATGTAAATTGAACACCAAATACAGGTGAAATGCTCTCGATACGTTTTAACATTGATAATAGACGCGCATAGGACCATACGGTGTGTTCATATATCGCGTACGTCAGAAAGTTTAATTATGTGTGACATCCACGATTGGGTGGTAGTACACCATAGCGGACTGTCATGCAATAATCAACGATGACTTCACTATCATGGAATTAATTTTCATTTCGGTACCGGCGGAAGTTCCTGTCGATCAAGTATTACATTCGTGTTTCAGTCTGGTGCAATACTTATAGTATATTGGCATTAAGCAGACTGGTGTAGATGACCCCAACTCTGTTACACTTTGAATGATAATTATTTTAAATGTTAATGTACTTGTTTGTATCAAACATCACCGTCCCTTAGTTTATTCAAATCTAAGCTTAAAACGTACCTTCAAACCAATCTGTAATACCTCGGGTCATTCATATACACCACCTGAATTAGGGTTATGCTTTAAGTTCATGACTTTATATAATTCCCCACATTGATATGAATTTGTTTGTAGTCTAAACTTATTTTGTAATTCTGTTAAGTTCATTTTGATTATGTCCTCGGTTGTCTGTCGCGTGGCATGCGCAGCTGGTAAAAGTCGAAACCGGGAAAAACGTTTTTGAAGCTTAATCGCTTTTTTCAAGGGCTGAAAACGACATTGTTTCTATGTTCAATGTAAGCCAAAACTATTCTTAGAAATAGATATTTACCTGATTTATTACGTTCTCAAATCAACTTTGCTAAAAGGTCAAGGTACATCCGTTTTCTATGACACCAAAACCGATGCCTTGCTTGTTTTTAAAGTATAAATGTTTGCCTGGAACATCAGGCCGGTTGGCTATCAAAAGTAATCATAGCATCCTAACCACGCAATGCTATGACATGACATACCATTCGTTAATTTAGATCTGTCATAAGTTTATCGATAGATATGACTGTTTATTGATTGTGGCATCCCATGGTTAGCACGCGTCTGGCGCCTTGTCTAAATGTATAATTATATGATCCTATTAACGTAATTTGTACAAAGTAAGCTCTTAATAGAAACTGTCAGTAGTTGTGGGCTACATTAAAACATTATAGTTGCTCTCAATCAATTCTAAACAGTAGGGCGTCTAAATTAACATTGAAACGAGCGAGATAGAGAGAGAGAGAGAGAGACAAGAAGAGGAGATGGAAGGAGCATGCCATGAGACGATACAAACTAAAAAATAATAACGGTGGAATAACAATTATATATAGGCCAAAAATACTGGTATGCTTTAATCTTAATCGACAGATCGATTCGCTGTGTGGCTGTCATGTTGTGATTTCGTTTAAAGCCTTCATTAATTTGTTGTATCGATGTCAAACTTTGTTAACGACTAGCGATTTTGCTTTTTCCATAGGACACAGAATGAAATATAAATAAACAAAACATTTTATTTCTTGTATCTGATAGATGTAGGTATATGTTCCTACAATTTTCATTATTAGTATATGGCACAATTACATTGATTCCAAAGGGCACACTAAACATTGTAACGTAAACGGACTTTTATGATCCCGCACTTCCAAAAGGAATTTGAATATCATTGAACTTGTAATGACTGTTTGAACACAAGGTCAATCATGCCTTCTGGTCAGTTGCATCGATAAGTAAAAGGTCACTGGCGTGATTGAAAATGACACGTCTGACCTTTAGCCATTAATCAAAGGTCATTTATCTGACCATTGATTCCCAGAACGCTGACCATCTTCAGGAGATTAAATCTTAAAGATCAATCCCAAATCTGAAATAAGAATGATAGCAGAAAGATGAGCGGCACAAAATGTATTTGACCATTGATTCCCATCACGCTGACCATCTTCAGGAGATGAAATCTTAAAGATCAATCCCAAATCTGAAATAAGAATGATAGCAGAAAGATGAGCGGCACAAAATAGCGAAAGTTTGAAATGAACCAGACCATTAATATGAAAATTGTCATAGGTATGAATATTTGAAATATGAAAGCACTAAGTCTATGTTAATCTTAATTTTAGCAATTTGGTTAGTGGATTGTGGCGTAGTCATGGACACCTCTCCCGTTTGTCGAGTACAAAATTATCCTTTGTTTTCTTCGCCTAAACTCCTTATCTGTTGGTATTACATTATTTTGCATATATTCCGATATTTCTATTCATATTATCAAATATATTTATGTGTGTGTGTGTGTGTGTGTGCGTGTGTGTGTCTGTGCAATATACTTATTAAAATGTGAAGACATAATTATTGCAAGTATTCAATCTACATTAAGATTTAAAATGTACACATTATTTTCCGTAAGTCAATTTATCATTTATCATCGCCTTGTTGCTCTGCAGTGTTTTGATATTTCTGATTTTTTCCTTCTCCTCTCTGTTGTTAAAGCTTTTGAGATATAAAAAGCACTGGCTTAACCAGTCACGCAACACACGACGCTGATACAGTGTCATTACAGTTCTCTCTCTCTCTCTCTCCCTCCCTTTCTCTCGGTCTCTCTCTTTAGGCCACTTTAACCCTTTTTAATAGTTTAACTTTTCTTTCTCCTGTCTGTCGTTAAAGCTTCTGGGATATAATAAGCACTGGCTTAACCAGTCACGCAACACATGACGCCGATACAGTATCAGTAGAGCTCTCTCTCTCTCTGTGTCTGTCTCTTACTCTCTCACTCTCTCTTTCTCTTTCTCTCTCTCTCTCTCTCTTTAGGCCACTTTAACCCTTTTTAATATTTTAACGTTTCCTTCGCTGCATTGTTCAGTTTACTCCAGATATCGACAATCCCGTAACCCGGCGCACAATTCCCTTTGGCGCCATCGCGACTTCTGCACGGTACTGTGTAATAAGGGCAATAGGTGCAGGTGAAGATGCTTCCCATGGCGGTGCAATTAGCACGCTAATGTACGCTCCGTTTCCGCCATAAAACAGATCAATGGTTCCCCGGGACGCCAGGCGAGACAAATGCATGCCATAAGGCACAGTGCAAACCTGTGCACACACAACCGGTCATTTGCTCATATCATATTAAAGGAAACGTATCCAACTACATGATACAATGCTGCTCTTTAATTTCTATTATCTTGATTTGCTTTATTGGAGCAGGGACTTGGGATTGGAGTGTACTATTAAAGAGAAGGTTGAGTTCTGGGAAGAGGTAAACAATAATTTGTGAGCGTTATCATTGTTATTATGCAAGGGTGAAAGAACATCAGATTAAACATGTTCCCTGAAAAGCATGGCTCTTCAAATGCCTTCATATTCTAAATATGACATGAAACATTGTAAAAATCTAGGGACCGATTTTTTCGCCACGCGTTCGTGTTGTCCCATATACATCATTATATGTACAGTGCTTGTAACTTTGCCAAGATTTGGCCAAATTTCTTATCATTTTGATGATTCCAAAACCTTGCAATACACACGAATACTTATATACTAGATGATCAACCTTTTCTTTCAAAATGCAATCAAATGACCAGAACTCAACTTTAGCTTTAAAACAAATTTTGTTCGACAAGTTACGTTTCTAAAGATATGTTATGAGTGTAAATACATTGTAAATACATTTAAGTTTACGTTTTAGATGACAACTCGACGCACTTGCACGCACACCCACACGGGAACACACACTTCGGGACTTTATTTTGGTGTACTAGACAGTTTTAATTGTTACTTTCCTAAATTGGATGGAAATACAGTGTCAATAAAGTTCAAGTGATGTGTGAGTTGGCATGTTGTCGCACTTGTACGCACGTGCACGTACAGACACGGAAGAAACTCGGGACTTCATGCTGGTGTAATAGACAACAAATATTAGTTTTGAAAGTTAAAGCCCCACTGTCCTTCTTGTAGCTGCTTGCTCCCTCTATATAGAAAACTTCACCAATCGGTGTCTGTTGGTCCCCCATGACCCTCTTGTTCTTATGTTAGTTGAGAGCTGAGTTAATGAGATAGCCACCTGTCAGTGACCTCGCTGTGTGGTCTACTCCCTTCTAGCCCAGTAGTTTTTACTCTCTTTAACATGTTTAAATCTATAGTAAGTGGAAACCACGGAATTAACACGTCGACGTACTCGTACGCACACACAAACGGGCAAAAATGAACACCAACGTTTAATTGGCATTCGAACCCTGCTGTCATTACAAGCAAAATGCAAGTTTAGAATTAAAATCGTCCAACGTTATGAGGATGAAGCATTAACTTTGTATTTGTCGTCCTAGATGTCTATTATTTTTTTTAAAGGATATAGTGACTGTTCGCCATGGACAGATATACGAACAAGGATAATGAAAAGGAGAAGGAGATGGAGGAGTAGGAAAGAAAGAAAGTAGAGGGAGAGAAGAATAATGTCGAGAAGGTGAAGAAGAAACAAGGAAGATAACAAGAAGAGGGAGAATATGAGTTAGAAAAAGAACCACACAAATGAAGAAGAGGAAGAGGAAGAAGAAGGGTAGTGAGGAAGAGATTCTACAAGCAACATAAAACCTTCACCTATGGGAAACGAAGTGTAGATTTGAAAAAAAATACCATTCTACCTAAATTGACAGTAAAATTAGTTCTATACATCACATCGAAAATAGAATTACTGTGAGCAACAGAGAGGAAGAAGATTTGTCAAAGCTGTCCGTCTTTTCATATCCCTTCGCAGAATGCCAAGCAGAGTACACGAGACGAATACAATCAATAACAGTACTTCTGCAATTATTGACAGAGTTGTATTGATTCGTCTTTGGCGAGCGGCTAATTTTACACCAGAATAGAACCTTGTTAAAAACAAGGTCATGAATTACTCTTCTGATTGACGAAATAAATTCCAGTCAAGGCAATTATTTTGTTCGTGTATTTATTTTGTTTGTCTTTGATGTTGTTAGTACTTTGTTTTTCACAGTACATGTCCTGTATTTTTCTGTTTGCGGATTGAAGAAAAAAAACATGACAAATGATGTATAGGAACTACAATAATATTCATGAATCTAAATCTGCTCATTGACGTAAATACTTTGGTTTATATTTTGGTAAGAGTTGGGGCGAGTGTTTACATTTTGGCTTAATGGATGAAATATTGAATCTTTGATATGCACTTCATTTCAAACCAGACAGTAATATTGTTAAACAAAATAAGATTAATGAAATAGACTGAATTCATTCCGACTGAAGCTAATCAATATCTCTAGTATACACTGCGCACTATCTCGTCTAGGCACTGCATTCAGAACCGGAATATGAAGGATATTGTCTCGCCTGCCTGGTGACCCCGCCTCATTTCCTAAAGTTCAGCTTCAACGGACATTGGCATTTGGGATGAAAGATTGAGAAGGGATCAACAACAGTCTGATAGATTATGGCGGTAAACCCATGCATGAATCTTTGCTTTTTAAAGAGCAAGTGCACGATAGAATAGGTCTTTTCCTGTTTTCGAATTACAGTGACACGGACATGAAGGATGTGTCTTCACATTGTAGCTTCCTATGGTTCTAAATTGATAACATAATCTGATTCACGTTCGCTATTAAACCAAACGTTGCACTTTATTTGCCGCAAGCACTTATTATAAATAGTGAACGTGTATAAAAATCGCTCATGGCATAGATAATGAACATCGATACAAATCGCTGATAATTTTTAACCTGTGATTAGAAACGTAATAGAAAAAAAGGTACAATTCCGAAATCGACACCTCAATATGTGTATTCTACGAGGCATACCATAACAAGAAAATATGATTGGGTTTTGACAAAGAAAAATGAGAAATCGAAATGAAATATTATGTAATCTAACAGTGCGTTCACATTGTTCAAATTCCTTTCACTTATTTATTAAAGTCGTCGTTAAATCATTGTCGCTTTACATCCGACACGATCATGAAAAGTTGCATTCTGCAATGCCCTTTATCTGACTGGATGAGCCATTGTTACTTAAAGACCCTGGTTGGAAGTGAACAAGGAATAGATGAATTTCACATCAACGGAAAGCTTTTAAGCCATTGATTATAAACATATCAATTACATAGTACTTGCCTGTCAGTGTCTGTCGAAGGTGTAACAGCTCTATGACATCTCGAGATCTGAGACTTTGAAAATAGGAAGATGTCGATCTAAAAGTTCGCTATGAACTTGATGACATAAT
Source organism: Strongylocentrotus purpuratus (assembly GCF_000002235.5). Classification (NCBI taxonomy): domain Eukaryota; kingdom Metazoa; phylum Echinodermata; class Echinoidea; order Camarodonta; family Strongylocentrotidae; genus Strongylocentrotus; species Strongylocentrotus purpuratus. The sequence continues at coordinate 19,856,943 of NW_022145606.1, forward strand.
ATTGTGTGGGGTACCCAAATTCACAATAACTTTGCGTTAAATAAGCACGGCTTATCGCCCATAACTATGGTAAATTTGACCCGTAGTTTTGAGTGGTGCAGAAAATCATGCTTTAATTTGCTTTTTATGCAATACTGAAAGGGAAATTATGTTGTATTTCTTTAAATATTTATTCTACATTTATTAAGCTTTCCATTGATTTAAAGCTGTAATTCCATCGGATTAGGGTCTTTGACATGCTTGATACGTGGTGATCACCTGTATGTTGAAAATCAATACGGATTTCAGGACTACATAAACATGTACGCAAAGACTTTCGAAAAAGATACCAAAGCCAGTAATTGATCTTAATCTTAATCTTAATATTACAAATAGCATTGTCCTTCACCTGTTTCAATGACGTATTGCATAGACCGAATTTTATTTCGTTAGGATGCACGATAATACGTTGTATAAATCGCCCTTTTTATACAAACAATTTTCATGCGGCTGAATTAACCCAGTCCGGAAAAGGTGGGAAAACTGACTTCAATGGCCAAATTAATGATGTGAATCATCATCATCATCATCATCATCATCGACGTCGTAATCTTCGTCATATTAGGGACTTTTAGATTTGCGTGGACTGATACCTGCAACGTCCATTCAAGGCAGTGCATTAAAAGGACGTCGATCGTAGCATAGACCTATTGTCTCCGTGCGAATCTAAAAGTCCCTAATGTTCACAGAGACACACGACGTCGCGAGTCAGCGAACAAGACAGAGACTTCCGGTGAATAACGAATATAATGTCCTAATTATCTACTAGATTGAGAAGATGCGCACAGCATATCCTTTTCATAGAATGCGTACGATTTATGTTTTATAAAAAAAAAGGTTCAGGCTTCAACAAGCGTACACATTAGTACCAGCAGAACAGCGTAGGACGAAAAGAGAGGCATATATAAAGAAAAGATTAAGTCCTGGTAAAAGCGAAAGAAAATTTTCTTCGCGTTATTAGGTATAATAATATCAATGTGGCATTCAATTATAAGGATGATGATTACTGGTGTACTGAGGGAGAGGGGGGGGGGGGCTTGGGGCAGTCCCCCCCCCCAAAAAAAAAAAAAAATCAAACGTGGGTTATCTTATTCGATGCAAGTGATTTACATTCTTCCGGTATTTTCCTTCTCTACCCCCCCCCCCCCGCAAAAATGTTTTGCTCATTTCGCCACTGATGATGATGGTGATGATAATAATCATAATAATAAATTTTCCTACGCTAAGAATAATAATATTATAATACTACTTGTATTAGTAATAATAATGGTGTTGATGTTGACAGTAAAATTACTTATTATTGATGATAGTAGTAGGTTTACTTTCTTTGCCCTGACAGCATCAAAGAATCTGAGTAGAAACTGAAAATGTGGTAAAAGGTCTTGACATACATTCATATTCAGTATTTGATGAGATATGAACTAAATACTATCCACGCTGACATTTAATTGTTAACTCATATGAGTTAATTAGTATCACTATACACATTTAAATCTATATATACTGTCAAATTCTAGGAATTTGTTATTACAGCAATATTATACAATGATACATTTGCAACGCATGGAGATACAGACTATTCCATGTATCTGTATTTCATGAGTCATCATTAAGTTATTTTTTATTAAAACCTTTTCCCCTATGTAACCTTTTAAAGTGACTCTCTCTTGTACACTATCTCGTGAATACATGGTGATAATAAACGAAAAGAAGTATATTTTGCCAAGGCACAATATGTTTTGATTAATCTTGTGTTCATAACAAGATTTTTTCACCGCGTACAAGAGTGCCTGTATTCAAACAAGACTTGCGGAAAAGACGGTATTACCCTGACATTTCGAGCTTGCCGTTACCATGGAAATAAGCCATAATTCACGACCATCACCCTACTCTCTCCCTATGTATTATTGGTGTGGTGAAGTTGTGGTATGTACTGGTTATACGTTTATACTGTACAGGCTATGGACTGTTGCTCACCCAACTCCAAAGTGCCATTGATATGCTGGTTTTGGTTTAAGTGGGTTTTTGGTAATATGATATTACTTTGAATGTTAATTTATTATCGTTTTCTTCAAGTGAATAGTCAATACAGTATTATAGTTAGTGGTTGAGAAATTGAGATTTTCAAAAAATAAAATTGCTATACTTTTACATTTTCTAAGGGGCAGCACACCTGATATCCAACCACGTGGAAACTGTTATTTTACCTATTCTTACAAGATGATGTTAATGATGATGATAATGATGATGTTGTTTTACATTATTTATGGTATCAAATTTCTGTTTGAAATGATCTAAAAGTGCAATTTTCTCCAATAATTTCAATATTTGCCACAAAAGATAGGTGCATGTAATAATGTGTCTAATCCTAAAATATCAGTCTTGCAAAGAAACAAAACGTTGCATCACCGGCATTTGCAAAAAGTCGATTGTAAGACAAAAATAACTAGGTCTTTCGTTAGATTCGCATTATATCACCATTTTCCTAACCATATTAAACGAGTTAGAATCGTTGCAGACCCCGGAATCTCAATCTACTAGTATGCATTATCCAATATTATAATTCATAAGTTCTTGATTCAACTTCCATTCTTTTATTAAGTTAAACAAATTACATTTTCATCTTCATATATTCGTGGTGTTTTGTGTGTGTTGTTGTTGTCATGTCACGGTCTAGACTGGTGACACTGTTTATGCCTTGTTTGTCATTTTTCCCAATTTGTTGGAGATATCATTGGGAATTGTTTATGGTCACTATGACCTTCGCTTTATAACAACGTTCATTTATGCATTGTCTCTATCATTATGATCACCCAGCTGTGACTTATTAGCAAAGAGGTGGTAATGTGAGAGGGTTAATAGTGGCAAAATACACTGTTATTAACGTTTTGTAATACATGTATTTCTTTCTTGAGTAATCCACACAAATACAAACACTGCTTTTCAATGGATGGCTCAATTTCCTTTAAACCATTGCTTACTGGAACCAGGGATATGAGAGTTTAAACTCACATATCCCTGCTGGAACCGGGGGCTCCCTGTATTAAGCCTATGAGAATTAGAGAATTCAGTAGTTAACGGGTTAAAATTCGACTTAATTTACTAAAATAATATGCTTACATATGCTTATATATTTCGTATCTTAAAAATGCATTTATTATCTGTTTAACTTATATGATATTTTATGATTACAAGTAAGTTTTATTTTGTTTATTATAGGATATTTTACATGATGTCACTTGATATTAAACATGTTTACTTGTTTTTTAATTGAGTTTTCGACATCAAATTATTTGAATTGAATTAATATTAAGAATATATTCCTGGTTATTAATATATTATATCTTTGTTGATTTTCTATTCAAAATCTTCATTCAAAATTGAAATGACTATAAATTTCATATTTGTTAGCATTCTCACTATCATCGACTTTTTTTCATCATATTTAAATTAAACCAAGGAATATGTTGAAATAACAAAATGTTCATTTTAATAATAATAAATATTAATAGCTAGTTCTTAAAATGCGCTTTTCAAGACCGAAGGCCCTCTCAAAGCGCTTTACATATATATATATTATTACCCCGGTTATTTATTGTATTCTATGCATCAAAGTTAAAGAGAAACCAGGAGAACTGGCAACCAAACGCCTACGGATGGTACCATTGCATTACTATAAACTTTTAAGGACAGAAAATGGTTACAATTGAAGCTTATCTAAAACCTTATCTTGTATTTTCACTTCATTTCACATGTGCTGTCATTTCTACACCTGTTGCTGCGTCTCGATTGCAATACCCAGGTAAGTCTCTACTGATACACAATCTTTACAGTTAATGAATTCTTGCGAAACGCGTCCACATTGGTGTTCGGCCCTGCTAGTAGAAGACAGTAATTTTTTTGGAGTGTGAATAATGTGAACGCAATGTCCCCCTTCCTCGCGGCTTCCTATTGCCATATTCTGTCCGATTTTGTTTTCCTCACAAACACACACACCACCCTCGCGCGCACACATTCCCTCCCCTTCTCCCTCTTTCTCTCTCTATCTCTGTCTCTATATATATCGCTCTCTGTCATGTGTGTGTCGCTTCCTTTTTGTCTCACTACATATTACTTGATTTTTTTCTCTCCGTCTCTGCTGCTGTCTCTTTCCCTTTACTCATCATCTCATCTCTCCCAAACGATGTTTGTACACGAAAAGAAAGATAATATTTGATTGAATTGCCCGCTAGAATTATTTCATTAATCAGTTTTCCTATCTGAAGCAAGTTCATCAAATGAATTGGACTGCGCTAGCTTATCAAAAACGTGAAATCAAACGTGATTTAAATGTATGTGTTGCTCAAACTCCCTTTTCCGATTTTGAATCAATGTTTTCATTAAAAGGGGAAAACAACCCTAATATAAGATTGGTTTAAAGAAATGAGAGGAACAAGTTAGTGAGGTTTTTTTGAAAATCAATAAGGAAGTTTTTTATTTGAATACTCGATCAATCAAATACAATTGGCAACTGTGTAAGATATTTCGCCAGGTCGCCTCCCATTTCCCATTTGCTTATCTATTTTCCCTAAATAATTTGTGTTTTAAATCATACATGTTCCCTACATTTCATTCTTGCAAATATGTTTCTCTATACATCCCCTTTCCAAAACAAATATATTCAGTCATCAATAACAAAGAAAATAAACGTCAATACAATTTTTTGTACAGAGCAAAGCGGAAAGAAGCTGGCAAGATGAATTATTGTGTTTTACTGATGACAACTTCAAAAAGTAATGCATTTCCTACTTTTAATCGGAAATTGCTCAAAATTGCATTATTTGTAGTCTCGTTTTTCTTCTTTTATCAATATTAGCTAGGTAGATTCCTTTTGAATTTCACTCTTCATCATACAGGAAAAAACAGAGATCAATATTACATGTGACATAAAATGGAAAACTCCCAAAATTCAATGAAAAGCTTTCTCGCCAGCCATTATATTAATTATTGCATGTCGTTGCAGTATTCAACAACAAAACTCGTACAGGGCGACCCAACCCTTGTTTTAATTCATTTGTATGAAAGCAGAAGAACAAGAAGAAAAAAATCGGAATGGCGAAAGTTTTAAATAAAAATTTCAAATGTTTAGAAAACTATACATTTTTAAATTAGGAGATCACTGAATCTATGCGAATCGCAAACTGTCAATTTGGTAACTCGATTGTGACGTATTCACGGACAACTCTCCTGTTTTGGCGTGTACAAAGATATCATTCATATCTGTTTTCTCCTAAGCTCCTAATCCCTTAGAACACTGGTAATTATATAGCGTGGGTAGCATATTATTGAAGTTTCTCTAAAAAGTCCCTCGTGAGTCATACATTTGTGTGGGTCGAACAAACTTGGAAAGCTGTTCGGCACTTCAGCTTTACATTCTCAGAGCATTGGCATTTCGAGGTTTAAGATTACACGTGTTTGTACAAAAAAACTGCGACAGCTCGGAATAGACTTGCAAAACTTTCTCTGCTTTCAGGGAGTGTTTTTCGATTTTGGGCTCCTTACATGTCTTGTATTTCAGCAAGACAATCCTACTTCAGGACAGGCGTATGGGATAGTCTGTTCATTTTAGACCACCGTTGAGAACAGCATGTTCGGTTTATATCGGGTCTTGTAATTGCGTTGTAAAATATAAGAAAATAATCGATAACATGGATGTCATAATTTAAAATGAATGAAACGGAATATTGCTGAACTAAAAAGAAAATGGGTTCATGGGACTACACAAAGTTACATGTACAAAGTTATATAAGAACATTTTACAGACCAATCGTTTCAAGTGAAATTTGATGTGGGAATGAAAATAATGAGAGCGCTCTCTGCTTTCAATTGTGTCACTGCTCACTACTTGTTTTTTTTTTTACAGGAATTCCTAAATGTAGATAAAGAATTGAATGTATTTTGTATTTTCATCGTTGGATTTATCAGAAAATTCATTTACATGTTTCATTAATATTTTGTTTAACACTACATAGGCATGATAATTATTACAGATATATATAAAAAAAAATCTAAGATCCATGGAAAGAATTTAAAACAAAAATTGAACGTGTGTTTTAATGTATTTAATCCAAGACGATTTGATTTTTAGATAATATTGTTTGTTGATCATTTACCTACTTGTGTATTGAATACATTACGAAAAATCTGCTAGTATGTATGTGGATGAAAATCTTTGATTTAACAAATCACAAGTAAACAAAGGTGTAAATTAGTGAATGTAAATGGAGCATTTCTTTTCGTCCGTATCGAGCCGCTAGATTAATACTTTGCCTTCTATGTTGGACTCATACTTCTCCCTAGATTAATGAACTTCACTCATTACCTCTGAAACAACGCTTTATGTGTTAAGGTCTACCTGTTTGTCTGCTAAATTCGATATTTTATGGCACCTGAATGTCTCGATGGCACCCTCCAAATAAACATACCAGCTCGTAACATTCACTCAACAATTGATACATATGAACTAATTATTCCCAAATCCAAACTCTTATCCGCTGAAAATCGTTTTACAGTGGCTGCCTCGAAAACGTGGAACAATATTTAACTTTCCATCAGAGAACTGACCCATCTTGCCTCTTTTCAAATTATCCCTTGATATGAAATATGCTTCTTCTCTTAGTAAGTTAATGGAATTTACCTATTTTGTATTTCTCGGCACATTCTTTAATCTAAAAGCTCTCAGGTATTTCATGTTTATAGCGCTACTACATGGTCGAGATTTATGGCTATTATAATTATTATAAAAAAACAAATAACTGCTATTTTTTTCTAATTATTATTAATGATTATTTTGAATAAAGAATAAAGATTACTTTGTGACATCTGTTTGATAGTTTACGATTTTGTTGTATCTGCGGCTCGTGTTCACATAATAACAAAAAAGTGTTACTCTTTTATAGTTTTCATATAAGTCAGCAAAATGCTGTGTTGTATTATTGGTTTCTTAGTCGAAAAAAACAACAAATGTATCCATATCTTTTTAGTAAACATGATACGGACAAGATGAATTGATTGTGCTTATATATAGATGGGTCTAAACGGCAAGCCTATTGAAGTTGTATATTGAGTTTGTTTGTTAGAATGCCTGGATTGATTAAGCTAGAGGGGGTGGTAGCTTGGGCGTCAGGAGGGTTTGAGTTACCCCTTAGCAAGCCTCTTCTGAGGTTATCAAGTGTTTGCCTTGGTTTTATCTCGGAAGTCCGGCAAGGGTTCAATTTAGCCTGTCATCTAGACGCCGAGATATCAAGAGATTAATGCCAAAAGAAGCTAAATCAATTTTTGATGAAAATTGAGTTATCAGAACATTGTTCACTTTAGTACCCGTCTTTCGACAAAACTATTTACCATGTTTCATGAAACTTGTTATCCATACAAAATTTATACAAGTACTGTTTTAAGCTACTGAAATCGTAGTATTTAATTGGCTAAAAGCAAGTTTGTCATATAAATGTAGCATTTGTCATTAATAAGAACTTTTAAGAAATAGATTCCCAGACTGTAATAAAGGTTTAAAGATAATAATAATGGTGATTATAGTTATAATGACAAATATGGGTAAAAACTGCCTAATAATTGGCAGTAATTACTATGTGCGACCAACTTTGGGGAAATTAAATTCCCAATCTAATTTATTGCCCAATCATAACCACATTTTGTTACAAATTGATTAAACTCGCCAAATATGGGCCTGTAAATTACTCAATATTTGCTAGGACATATTTTAATCGTCCTCGTGATCTGCAATTTTAATACATTTTTTAATTGGATGTACTATTGCTGACATTGTGCAATCACCAATCCCTCGGCGTGTTTTAAACTTGAAAACAAGGTAAAGCAAATATTCAGTGGTTTTAATTTTGATCAAACTGCATTACTTTTACTTTGTTTTAAATAAATAATGATAATCACCGGGTTTAGACTATAAAAGGACCCAGCTCTCTGAACATATATTTCTTTAAGAGTTCACGACTGGAACCCAGGCTAGGTAGAATAATTGAGTGATGTTTGATCAGGCTTGAGAAACAAACAACCGTTGGCAAAATATGAGCTTTAGTTTCATCTCCAGCTTTATGTACTGCGTCGTGTCCGATTAAATGTATTATCTCACAACTCAAAATGGTTTAAAGCTTAATAATAAATAAAGCTGAATAAAGCTAAAACGTGAATTAGATTATACAAGCAACCCATCTCAGCCTTGAAAAGACTTGGTAACATTGTCCAGATGAAAGAAAATGGTGCTAAGGTAGTGGTTTCAATGCTAGATGTACAATTTAAGATAATCTAGTTTGAGTGAAAATAACAAGTTTGAGTGAAAACGGACCATTATTTATGATACAAACTGGGAAAAACTGATATGATCGATTCCTTACTTCCATCTCCTAACTATATCATTACAATTTAATTACATTTTAGGTGAATGTAAATCGTCACAAAGTTATGAATTTTCTGATAATTTTTTGCCTGTTAGAGGGTAAGTACAGTAGAAAGAATATAATACGTAACATTTCATACCAAAATTACACAGTTTTTCATCAACCTTCAACAATGTTACTGAGTCACTTTAAAGGAAATAGTATTATAAATTAACTTTACGTCTTAAGATCGATATTTATATTATGACATTTGACATGTTAAGAGTGCTTCAGAAGTAATGAGAAGAATGTGATGTAATGTGAATTTGAATGTGCCTTGGTACAGGGATTTATTCCCTTGTCTCTCATTCCAAGGCTTGAAGGTTCGAATCTCAGCCGGGCACTAACGTCATTTGGCAAAACATTAATCCAAATTTTGCACTCTCCATCCAGGTGTATAAGGGTACCTGGCTATTGCTGGGGTAATAATAATTGCACGCACTGGAGCAACAGTTTTAACACTGATATGGTTTCATACGGAGAATTAGACCTAATTATTATTATTTTTAAAAGCAAATCATTATTTACTATAATTATGCATGCAAATAACCATGAGTGCGTATATTGTAAGATATAATCAATGTTCAACATTGTAAATGCATAATCTAAATGCAAACACGAAGGAATATGATTGAATAGGTAGATTGAGCGGATTTCATATTTTAGAGTTGATTATTATTTTCTTTTATTTGTTTAGGAGTTTATTATTAGTGATATCCGTACGATCATAAAAAGTATAACTCATCTTCATCTTTACATGTCGAGTTCCCCTACTTAAACCAGGATGTAAATAAGTTTTTAAAGAGCTTCACTTTAATACCTGGCACTTGGTTAGTTGGTCGATGTTTACTTAAAACGAGTATGATTAACATTCCGCCTCTCAGCCATAGGATCGAAAGCTAACTCAAAGAATGAAACCGAAATGACAGCTAGCATTAGGGCACATAAGACATTACAAATAAATACTAACTCGTGTGAGGATCAAACATGATCTTCGAGGATAATGCACTTCTGAATGTATTCTGAAATCTTACTACTCTCCGAATATTCTACGTGTGTGGAGAGAAAATATTGTGAATGGGGCAGTGGTACATTGGTTCCTTTTTCAAGTTCATGATTACGCGGTTAAAATATCTATAAAATATGATACATTTTATCAAGTAGTATTATGTATTGCCCATCTAACCGTAATACAGCTCGAAAGTACTTATGAATTGTTTTTTCTTTATTTTGTACTTGTATGATGATGAAATAATTAAAAAACTTACTATCGTTCCGAAATGGTCCTATTAAGAAATGTATTTGGATTACGAATTCTTTTGAAATGAAAATTTGATGAAACAAACAAGTACAATAATAAACAAACGTTTTGATAAAATGGTGATCATTACTAATGCATTAATTTGTCACCTTCAAGCTGATGCATTGCATAGACAATCACAGATATTTTGTAGGATCATAAATCAAGCCCTACACAAGTCTTAGAAATTGGCGAGGATATTAATTTTCACAGGATTTCTACTGTTCAAAGTAAGGAATTTTAATACAACCCAATTCAAACATAAGCAAGATGAAATTCATGATTTTACCTACTCGTCAAAAAAGCGCTTCACATTTTTATTCTGATAAATTTCGAATACAAAAACAATGTAGCTTTTCAAAAGATTAGGAAAAACTATATTTAGTTTGAGGATGGTGTTGTTTGTTTGTGGCGAGGCAGGTTCATTATCTGATAAGTTAAAAGCTTTTAATAAATCATCGCCACAGGATAATGTCAATAGAAATCGTATTACGGTCCCACCCATTGCTATCTATGTCCGGAATGTTTATTGCGGGTCTAGCCATCGCATTGCATTTATGTACTTAGAAAGGTCTGGCGATTAATCTCGCTTATAAACTCCCTAGCGATGAGTGAATCTTCTATTAGCTCGATGACAGAAGCAGGTAGATGTATGGGTCTGTTCAGACTGAAGGTAAATGATACAAAACGTCACATACAGAATTATCGTAGTGTGAATGGAGCGTACACACTATAAAACAGCATCGTATTCAGAAACGTAGAAAAAACACACACTAACTTTTAAGAAGTCACGTGATATTATAGCAGCCAATCATTAGCTTGCGCTTACTATTAGCCCCGCATATTGATACGCTTTTCGATAGGCATTATTTAATTAGTGGTAGAAGCGTTTAAATATAGATAATGGCTATACACCTAACCCTTAACCCTAATCCCAACCCTATCAATAGCCCTGACCCTAACCCTAACCCTAGCACTAGACCTGACCGACAACTCTACCTGATTACACAGTACTGTACTCAAATGAATGCAAATTAATTACCTAATAAAGCGACAAGGCGTTGTGGGTATACGAATGATTCGATAATACCTACCATGATAATAATGATAATAATATGTATTGTTTACCAAGGGTAGCCTCATCAGTATTTAATTTCTTCTCTGCGAGTGCCCTGCAATCATATTTTTACCCCGAATTTAGTCGACAACTGTGAAAAGGTGCTCAAGCATTCAAGTACTTTTCTCCTACCGGGTATACCCATTGATACCTTGATGGAGTGTAGCAAATGTAAATTGGTGACTTACATGTACCAACAAGACGTTAGTGCCGCGGTGGGACTCGAACCAGGATTTCCTTAGGCAACGACGTTCTAGCTAAAGAGAGACCATGCATGATTTGAATGCCTTTTATTACGTTTAAGCTATACGACGCTTCTTTGTGCGATGTTCACATTAGAAAATAGGGTGATTATGCGGCTTAATCTGGTTATCTGTACGCGATGTAAAGGGTAAGGTAACCTTGCCGTGACATGATTGTTGCGATGTTCATATTAGAAAAAAGGGTGATTATAATTCGTTTCATCCGGTAGTCTGAACGCGAGGTAAAATGAAAGGTTACCTTGCCGTGACATGATTTTTGCGATGTTCACATTAGAAAATAGGTGATTGTGCATCGTTTAATGCGGTAGTCTGAACGCGAGGTAAAATGAAAGGTTACCTTGCCGTGACATGATAATCGGGTTAATCCCCCTCCCCTATCAAGGTATGCATGGAAGCAACTGACCTATGATGAAGGTTAGAATGATGTTTCGATATGTAATGTGAGTGTGAGAGATGGAAATGACGAATGGTAAATAACTCGTAGTTCCCTGTTATGCCACTCATGTGGTTGGTTAGTAATAATAATAATAGTTATTGTTATAATAACAATAATTATGATACTAACAATAATACTAAGAAGAATGATAATAATTATGATAGATTCATGAAGAGAAGTGGAAAGTCTGTGGAATATCGAGACATGTTTAGTCCTTGTGGTCTGTGATGCATTATTAATGATCACAGACAATTTCCCGAAACATCTGAAGAAAATTGGGGTTACCACACATATAGTAGCTCTGCTAGTACTTTAGGTCTAAGGCAACGGCTTGAAGGTTCCCTCAGTAGACCAATGTGATATCAACCAATATTGATGAAATAAAAATGATAATAGAACTAGTAATTCCAACTATTATAATAACGACACTACTCCTTTTACTACCGGTACTACTACTACTACTACTACTACTACTACTACTACTACTACTACTGCTACTACTGCTTATACTATTACTTCTACTACTACTGCTTCTAATAATTATATTCAGAAAAAACATATGCAACCACACATATATTATTTGTGTGTTGAAATATTTACCAATAAATCACTCATTTTTTATGAAGAATTTTTTAAATTGTGGTGATTAACCCACCAATCCCTGCCCCACCCCTCCTGTCTGGCAAACGAGGTTATTTTGCTCAAGACATAATTATGTGCGTGGTAGAGAAAGAGAGAGAGAGGGAGAGAGGTGGTTTATATCCTCTTATCTGTAATGTTTTAGTATATCAGGTCGCTATCTAATGAAGATATTAACACATTTTACATCACCATATACTCTGTAGATTTTTAAAAAGCTGTCGTAATAAACAATCATGATCTTCATATCAGCAGTGGTAAGTGCACTGATACAAATCATAATGCTAATGGTAATAGCAAAGAGAAAATTGTACCAGTAATGAAATATTCATAATAATATTTGATCTTTACCTAGCACCTCTGTATATATTCATCCGGAGGATTGCAATGCATTTGAATATATTAGACATAAAACAACCATTAGAAAGCACCCTACTATAATTGCATTCGTTTGCGATGTCATTGCATATAGCCGTCCCAATTCTAATATTTTCCAAATGGATTACGATTAATATTTAACATATTATTCTTCTTTTTCTAGGTTCAAGCCTTTTTTTTCTTTATTTAATTCGGTTTTAGCCATTGTGTTGGATGAGCGAGGAAAACAACAAGTCCTAATTGAAATCTAGGTGAAGTATACGTATTCAGTTTATATGAAAACACTTGCTTTCAAATTCCCGACGAGTGAGTGAGTGCGCGGGTGGGGGAAGGGGGTACATCGAAAATAGAAGATCATTATTCGAAGAAAAAAAAGGTTATCCTGCAGCCTCCTCCGATAAAGGTCAAATATAAATGTAGAGCTAACGGCGTCGGATATGTAAACTGATAGCAGTACAGTGTTTCCTTTGAGTGACGTTTTTGGATTATCTTTTGATCCAGGATACGAGGAATTATGCAAAAAGAGCAAGAATCACAGGAAGTTCAGGTTTATTTCTAATGCGGTGCATTGTGAACCTCTTGAATGAGAACGATTTTTCAGATTTGCAATACGGTGTAAAATATAAAATTTTCATGCACAAATTAACACTTTTTCGGTTTCATTTCATGAACATTTTTCTTTATGGAATATTTATGTAAAATAAAATTCATTGTCGCCAATTTAATGAAGGAAAACTGATGAATTAAACAAAAATAAGGAAAAACTGAACTGCCAACAATGTCAATTACTATTTTAATGCACAAATTAGTATTTTTTCGGTTTCACTTCATCTTCATTTTTAGTAATTGAATATTGATAGAAAACAACATTTATTGTTGCCAATTCAAGGAAGAAAAACTGGTGAATTAAACAAAAATGAGACAAATCTGAACTGCCAAGGGTTAAGAATGACCTGTTTTGTAATCCTAATGATCCCTTGGAGTCTTTTCACTTAGTACCACACGCGTAGGCTTATTTTGTTTCGTCCTGGGGATCAGGGATACTTAAGCCTCACATATCCCAAGGCGCTTTTAATTGGGAAGATGGAGAGGCTGTCGTAGTCTCTTCCCGTAACTCGTTTCAAAGAGTCTGACACAACCTCGGAGAAAAACCGCTAACCTTGCAACTCCGAAAGAAGTAAAAACGTGTGGGCAAGTAAGTGTGTGCAAAATGCATAGGGGGAATCAGCCTGTCGCCGTTATGATAATAGGGTTGCCATTTATAAGTTAATTAATATTAAAAGCCATACAAGGATGTTGGATACAATTTAGACATAGAAATAATTATCAAAAATGTGTATGATCAACAGCAGTTTTCCAAAGTTGTGTCTGACAGACATGCATGCAATACAAAACAAAAATGATATCTTTTAAAAACAATAATACCTCGCATCATAATTCGTCGCTGTTTTCACGAAGTGACGGTAGTGAAAAAAAATTGCATTCACTTTGCGTTACGATTTTCCTCACTACCGTCACTTCGTGAAAACAAGGACGAATTATTGTGATGAATGGTGCGGAGAGTTGGTGGACTACGGTTTGAGACACGGTCTCCTTGAAACTTAATGGGATGCGCACTTCGGAACAGGATATGGAAACCAAATACAAAATGATCTGTTAATTTTTTTCCAATCGCTTATAGGCCTATGTATAATTATGTTGTCCCCAATTACTAAAGACTAAATGTTGTCTGTAATAGCAAGAAACTCAAAAGAATCTGACGAGGAAAAAAAAAACGTCTGGGTTAAACTTTTCATCTCCTCTACCACGGGAAGCGGCATTAGCTTTCGGAGGATTTCGATATGGATTACCGCAAACAGAGAATATCCCTTCTTCCTGCCTTATTTGTATTTAATATCCAGTACAGTTTTAAGATAAAAGTCTTTTCGACCCCTATATAAATTTTCAATAAATATTTGTTTTTAACCACATTTTGATGAGGTCATACATTTTCTTTTCAACATGTTTGAGAAAACCATTTCCCCCAGAAAATACTTCTTTTCCTTCCCTCTTCGTATTGAAAATCACAATACACCCCATTCAATGATTTGAGGTTTTAGGATTTACCTCCTATTTCTAATTACATTCATTTTGTGTGTTTTGAACCACGTATTGGTAATGTCATGAATCTTGTATTTGACATGGTTGAGCAAAACGAATTATTATTTATTTTGGTATACATTTGAATTTTAGATGATTCGTTCTTTCTAGAAAATCCATTTAAATTTGATGATGACGGGTTCTTTCTTTCACTGAGCATCTTTTCAAACATTGTGTGCCTGAAATATGATACCCAAAAGATGTCCTCACGTCCGTAGGTAACACTTATGGGGGACAATGTTTTAACACGTAGCCCTACACCCAAAAAGAAGGATCTTAAAGGGACTGGGGCGTAAGTGTCCATGTGCAGAAGGCCATCAGTCGCTGACACAAGCCTTGGTGGAAATACCATTAATGGCTATACAAGTTTGCACACATCAAACCCGTAGTCCTATCAAGAAATACCCCTAGTCTCTCGGAAAGTTTTCGGTTGGTAAAATATTGGCTTAACCATATACGGGAATAGGTGGAAAATACAAAGCATGTCAAAAGGCCTGCTGGTCATAAGACTTAAGTCTATTCCTGGTGATTGACAACAACTCTTATTGAGTAGACTTGAGTATATAGACACTCAAATGGTTTCGAATTCCCCTTGAGAACCAACTATTATGCGTCTTTAGATGATGGTCAAGCTCTTCAAACATAGAGCTCGCTTGATGGATGACTTTTAAAAAAAAGCTTGCAAGAAACTGGGTCCTATTTCACAAAACCTTTTTTCAATGACAAATGACAAAAACCAGTGACAAATCTGCTGATAAGCGATCAGTAACAAGGATTTCACTAGCTTAAAAAAAAAAAAAACTGTCAGTTTCCACTGATGACAAATGTTGTGAAATGGGGCCCTGTTCTTTCAAACGGTACAAAAAGAGGAAAAAAAACACACAAAAAACAACAAATCAAAATACCCCGACAAACAAAACAAAGGAACACACACACACACACACACACAACAAAAACACAAATAAAAACACTTTAAATTCGCTTCTGTTGTGACAAACGTGAGAAATGATGAGTGCTTCATGATACAAACAAAACTAACAATAGAGGAGCAAACAGAAACCTGTTATGATAAAGATGCCTGATAATTACCATTCGAAGAATATCACTACGGAACTTGCAAAGAACTTTACTTGATGTCGTACAGTGGTAAAATAAAAAGGTGTATTTGGGTAAATTGGCTTGAAATGACACATGGGGTTCATCAACATAGACCATTGTTTTAGGGGAAACTACGTCATAGCCGACATTTTGTCTGTGAATGAGAAACAACTAGGCCATGCAATCATACCTTAGGGATGAGGTTAGTAATGAGCGCTAATTTCAGTTCACTGTATATCATAAATATCAATGCAGAGACACGCGGTGATATTAACTGAACTAATCGCCTTTGGTGCTCTTTGGACGAGTCCCTGCTGAAGGGTGCGTGTTTGCCAGTTCTTGGTTATTCCAGTACGTACATAAAGAGTGTTTGCACAACATTCAGTGGCGAATCCAGGATTTTATATCAAGAGATCGTGTGTGTTTGTGTGGTTGTGTGGGGGGGGGGGGGGGGGGGGAGTCTATACATTTTGTGACAAGCACCAACATATTACCAATCTGACGAACGATAATACAGATAAAAGCGGAGAATGGTCCTTCGGCCCTCTCCTCCTTTCTACATTTTCTTTCGGGGGGGGGGGGTTGGAGATACAAATCGGAAAGTTCGATGACAAGCAAGAACAAAATCATCGATATCCCGAGCAAAAATTAATTATATTCATCAGCCCTCTTCACCCCCCCCCCCCCCCTGTTAACCCTTTTTTCGGGAGGGTGGCACGCAACCACTTCTTATCTAATTTGGTTAGCCACTGGCAGTGAATTGTGTACATGAATATGTCGAAAGAAGTAAAGTCAACAACCTTTCCTCTGGCTATGCATGACGGGATTCAACTGCCACGAACGAAGATGAAGGTGGCGAATCTATCCAGGAAGTCGACGCCATCTTGACATTATAGCATCTAACATTCAGGATGTACGCAGGTTGCGAGTTGGATATAAAGCGGGTCCAATGGTGAGGGGGAACTGGGTGGGAGGATACATATAGAATTGCCAAATACGTGAGAAGATAATACAATTAACGAGAACCAAAAAAAAAAGGCAAATGCTTTAGTATGTAAGAGACGATGAAAGGAAGATAAATGAAAGGAACATCAACTTAGGAACACGATGGTAAGAGAAGGAGAGGGAGAGAAACAGAGATGCATGAATGAATTATTGTGAAGAATAACGGCGGTCGTGAGATAGAAGGATTATGTAAGACAACTCGGAAAGGTATTAACCATAGGAATTAATTCTTTGAAATGCTAGAGCGCCGTACTGGCAGCACAGCTAAAACCGGGGTAATAATCTCCAAGTGTGGAAGTGCTTAGTGATTGTAATAAGCGCTATATAAAAACTGAGGATTATTATTAGTAGTAGTATATAAAAAATACATGCCAGAAAATGAGAAGATAATATAACAAAATAGATAGCGCAGTATGGGTAATGTTTAATTCCAAGAGAGTGGAAGACAGTAAAGGCTAATGGAGATTGATGGTTAGGAGGAACCCTAGAAAAAATAAGGAAGAGAGACAAGAACAGGAAAGTTGAGACAGATGGTGGGAGGAAGACAGAAAAGAGAATAATGGGGTAGATATATCATGGAGATAGAGCAGTGCATCTATCCATATTCCATCGTTTGATTTATTGCAACTGATCAATAAACAACCGGACAAAATAAGTATACGATAAACTATTTTGTTTGTATTGCCAACATTTTAAATACATTATTTGATGACAATATAATTATGTCCATCATGGTACTTTAACACTGCTCATGTTTGGTGGCATGTTTTTTTAAAAACCACTTTGCATTCATAACATATTTACTTCCGGGCCCTGTCTTACAAATAGTTGCGATTGATCCAAATCAATCGCAAGATCTCTAAACAATCGCAAGTTTGCAGTCTCCTATATCTAATCTACATAGTTGCGATTGATATCAATCGCAAATAAGTTGCGTTTGGTATCAACTCTTTGTAAGACAGGGCCCTGATGTGTATGCTACAAAAATGGAGTATGGATATTTACCTCAGCCCTCTTCGCTCACCTTGTCACTCACCATGATCCGGTCTTCGCTCAGCAACAGACAGCTCTCATCTCCCCCATACCTACAACATCCACAGTGACAGATGACAATGCTTTTTAAATCATATGCCCCCGCCTCTGCGATCAACCGCCCCGGAACATCCGAGCAACACCCACATTATAATTCATTAAAAGCACTTGAAGACGTATTCATTTAACTTACTTTCCAACCTTCATACCTTGTAAATTAAAGCGCCGCGAAACCAATAATGCGAGACTAAGAGCGGATTACAATTGAACGTATTATTATTAATATTATAATCCCTCGATTGAGCCTAAACCGTTAGAAAATCCGAACTTACGATTTTTTTTGGAGATATTATGTCTCAGACACATTCAGAGAGACTAGCGTATATCCTAGAGCTCAGACGTATGAAGATCCATGTCGCTATCTACATATACCATTACAAGCGCTTGAGGACGTATTCATTTAACTTATTTTCCAACCTTCATACCTTGTAAATTAATGCGCCGTGAAACCAATTATGCGAGACCCAGAGCGGTTTATAACTGAACGTATTATTATTATCATTATTATCCCTTGATTTAGCCTTTGCAGTGAACAAATCGTAACTAAAGAAGTTCTTTGAGATACTATGCCCAGGGAGGTGTTTTAAACTCACATACCCTGCTATGCCTTAGACAAATTCAGAGTGACTAGCGTATATATCCTACAGCTCAGACGGTTGAAGATCCATGTCGCTATCTGCATTTCTCCTCTAACTACGTTTCCAAAGGAATTCAACTGCACATTTCCAAGAACGTACCTACTAGGGTTCATGCAAACCATAATTTTGAAATCCACATAACGTTATATAATTATGTCGACTTACCTTTTAGTACATGACTATTGCGCTTGTTTTTCAAATTTCCCCCGTATTCCCCTTCCTTCTTTTGAAAATCGAATTTGGAAGAATTAGTGTCCTTTCGTAAGAAATTTGCCTTGTACTTGAGATATTCCTTTTTTTGTATAACCGTATGATTTCTGCGAAAGGGGTGCATCCATTTAATTGATGGAAACGACTAACTTTCTTATTTTGAACAGATTTTCCTAGATCTGTTACAGATCTTCAATTTTTATCTTTATTCAAACCAAGCTGATCTGAAGGTGGAGTTCCCATTTAAACTTTTACATGTGCATCATTCATACTTTTGTTTTGTATTATACGTTTTAAATTCAGAAGATAACACGATTTCTTTCGTTGAATAGTATACGGAATAAACGTTGGGATCTCTTGTTGCTCAGTTGTATTCCATCTCATTTCGATCACCGAATCCCCCTGCGGGATACATCACCGCCACCAAGGGACGTCAATACGAGAGCCTCTTTCGCCCGAGGGCTGGGAATTATTAGACAGGTCATTAGGCTATTTGGGGTGGATGCAGTGAGGGCAGCATGTGCGCATGCCTGTCAAAAGATGAGTCAGATTGAAACCAGTTGTGAAGGAGAAATTCCATGTATAGTTTGCTTTCATCATGTAGGTCCATGCAGGGCGATGAGAGTTTAAACTCTCATCTCCCTGGTCCATGCTTTCATCGACGTCTAGCTGTTCTCACGGTCAAGCCGAGTTTCATAAATGAATACTGTGTCGTTGGTCATCTAAGTACGGATTTCAAAGGGCTTATATATCAATTGTGTTAGGGCAGATTCTCTTTTAAAAAATATACATCCAAGCAGGGGCGGATCCACTTAGTGATTTTTCCGGCCCGCCCCCCCCCCCCTTAGCCTCCAAAATGATTTTTAAAAATAGGATAATAACGTAAAGTTAACCTTTATAAAACAAAAAACAAAAGCGCCCCCCGCTTATTCTCCGGCCGGCTGAGTCGGCACTAAATTTTGTATAAAGATTTGGCTACCCCCCCCCCCCCACCCCACCCCCTTGACGCCGTCTGGATCCTCTGCAGGCGCGGATCCACGAGTGGGGGGGGGGGGGCTGACGGGTCAACACAAAATAATTTTTAAAAAAGCCTCACGAATTAGGTGAAAAAAAACCCAAAATAGTGGTTTCACCCCCCCCCCCCCCCACCCCTCGCTTATTCACTCCTTCCCTTAATATTTCCCTTACCATCGAAAATGAAGCTTCTGTGTCAGGTTGCGCTAGCACGTACTTTTCTGCCTCAATAGATCGATATAATTCTTCCAGCGCTGTCATCCGATTCCACGTGGACTCTATAGATCAAAACAATACCGTGTCTGAAATGACATTGTGTCAATTCATTAACACGCATCTACATGTAGATCGAGGTGATGTGGTTTAATCCCTTCATATGCTAACCAAATTAACTCCCATTATCACATTGCTTTCATCATGGAATAGACATACCAAGGACTTCGCGATAATTTAACTGTTCGAGTGCAAGGTTAATCTGTACCGGTGTTAGAAGGGCTTCCAGGAAGCTAAACAGGAACGGAAATGGATAATTAATTTGGCAAACACATTGTGTTGCAGGAAGCAATCATTCTGTTCGTTGGGCCTGTCATTTTGTAAAAAAACTGCATGTATGGTAAACGATCAATCATGCAGAGAGGAGAGGAAAGCAACCGACGTGTTAATACCTTGACTGTAGATGATGTGGATATGGGTTCTAGCATCCACACGGTTCGTGTCTCCTTAACAAAAAAAAGCATTTTATCGTAACTGCTTCTTTCTACCCAGGTGGTAAATTGATATCCAATGTGACCCAAATTTCCTCTCAGATTCGTTGTAATAGCACTGGTGCCCCTGTAAAACGTCGATTGAATGATGGAATGCTTCCTGTGGAGTGGAGAGTAAAAAGCGTAGGTGTAGAAACTTAATTAAATCCCAATTATCCCATAGCGGATTAGATGTTACAATGTAAACGTATTTAATTGATTATTTGTACCTAGGAAGACAGTGGATAATTTTTTTTCTTCTAATTAAAAATCAATGGTAATTTCCTAGGACTCAATATGACGCTTCACACCGACAGTGAGTAAAGTGTGACAGTAATAAAATTGTATTTATATACATCTACCTGCAATTGTATTTTGTCTTACGTCATATTTGTATACATATATAAATATTTAAATATAAAACAAGATAATGTTCTGCGAAGGGATAAATACTTGACATAAATTATATAGTATATATATAGTATATCATCGTTTATATAATGACCTACTGATTAATGATTATTTCGTAAAACAACGAGACAATGAATTTTTGGAGCTCGACTCTAACCAAGGCCGCCCGTACTAACTGCATGAAATGATTAGCATATGCTATGAATGCACGCTATAAACTCATTAACATTAATCATTTGCTTCAGTGGCAATTGATATACGAGGACATAACGAGGTAATATGTTTTCATCAAGGTCACAAAGCTAGCGTAGAGACCGGTGCCAAAGTACTACGTCCATTGTTATCTTGGGATGTAAGTATCAGATGGCTTAAAGGTCCACTGCACTACTGGTAGCTACTTGCGCCCTCTATATCACAAACAATTCCTAATCGGTGACCATTGGTCCCCCATGATCCTCTTTTTCTTATGTTAACTGAGAGCTGAGTTGATGAGATAACCACCTGTCCAGTGACCTTGCAGAGCGGTCTAATCCCTCTTGTAAACTACGGCAGATAAGCTTTAACATACGTATCAAACAGTATTGTTTACTTCCGTGAAGGCAAAATGTATAACATTGCGTTGAATCATAAGTTGATGTAGTGATATTAACGATATTGTGGTTACCTTACCTAATATATTAGATTATCGGTAGCGGTATATTTTTAAGATTATCCTTTTAATGATTAATTCATGAAACATGGATGAAATTAAGGTGAAAAGACATTTTCGGTTGAGACAGAGCAAACGACATAGCTGGAAAAATTATACCATCTCCAAGTCACTCTGTATAATTTTTGCGTTAGGTTATTCTTTAACTTCCATTATGTTTATTTAAAATGACAAATGCATCGTTACGTTGAAATAAAGCATTTCTTCATTATGTTATTGTATTTAGAATATTTGGAAACATTCAAGACGAACAAAAGCTTGTGTTTTTATACGAACCTTTTCTCCTTTTGTCCATTAACATTCGTTACAAACGTTGGGTTGTCGCATTTATATTTTTGTATTTTTTGTGTGTTTTTAGTCTTCATGATCCTAATGCGAGATCAGTTTGTAACCAACATACCTAGAAAGAAAAAAAATGTATACAATTACCTTTGATTTCTTTTTCGATTACGGTCAGTTTAAAGTTGTTTACGATACCACAATTAAAAGCGTTTTAATTTGCTTCTCAACACATTACCTGTGCAACTAAACAGAACTTCCAATCTCTCATTTTCAAGCCATATATGGAAAACCAATTATAACCGCCATTATACCCAGAGACCCAGTAACCTTTTCAAAATACCATGTTCTGCATATATTATACTCTTCATGACGTCACGTTATGCCCATATAAAACCTGACCGCCCTCATGCAATATAAAGAATGGATTCATGGCACTATTTTTCCAAGAACCCTAAGGACTTTTACCTCCATCTATCCTGAAATTGTGTCCTAATAGCCTTATCAGTCACGACCACGTGACTCCTGCCCACGTGTCTGTGGTATTCTATGTTAGATCAGATCCCACAGATAACTGAATTCATTATAGTAATGAAACGATAGCATTGATTCGAGGACGGTTAAAAACAAATCTCTTTTCATCATAGAGATACCTCTAAAAATGTAAAAGACAGGGAGGTCAGGAAGAGATGAGCACTTATTACATTAAGACTATCGAGAGGCATCTACCCCCCCCCCCCGAGTTATGACACTAGATCCACCTATTTTCCGCTGTTCCGTATTAGGGACTTTTAGATTTGCGTGGACTGATACCTGTGACGTCCATTCAAGGCAGTGCATTAAAAGGACGTCGATCGTAGCAATCCACGTTCTCGTTCGGCAAATCTAAAAGTCCCTATTATGAAAAAGTCAACGTTTTCACTAGGCCATCTTACAAATAGTTCACAGTGGTAAACCATGTACTCTCATAACATTACTGATGTGAAATGATGTTTAGTGAAGTGATGTGATGTAGGGTAATGTGGTGATGTAATATAAAATGAAGGTTTGTGGCGATGTAATGCTGTAATAATTATAATGTAATATGGTGTGTCGTAATATGATGTTACATAATTTTTGTACAATTCATCTCACATTTGAAAGATACACATCGATACACTGTATCATATTTATAATGTGGCTCAGGGACTTTAATCTAGGTACAGTTAAAACTCACTTGTTCATAATACGGTACGATAAACTACAATATATCAATCGAGTAGTTATGAAGCATTGCGGACATTGCCGTGCATGGCAAAACAAAATATATAATCCATCCACTCCTGACAGTATCTCCTCCTGACAGTATCTCCTCCTGGAATAGCTAAAATCCCTTTTATTCGTTTCAAAATGTGTACATTAATATTGAGTTGAATTCAATATTGGGTACACGCTCTGAAAATAGTAGTATTAAGTAGAGCGTAATAAATTCGTCGTATTATTAATATTTGTAATATTTGTGTTATTATTATAAATATTATTTTTATTTAGTATTATTATAAATACCATAGTTATTATAATTATTTATATTTTTTAATACTACTACCACTGCTATTAGTATTATTATTATCATTATGAATAGTAGTAGTTGTTGAAGTGCTGTACTCCTACTACTTCTACTTCTATTATTGTTTTAGTAGGAGTAGCAGTACTACTATCAGTAGAAAAAAGTACTACCGCCAGTACTATTAGTATTAATAGTACTTGTAGTAGTACGAGTAGTATTACTACCACTAGTAGTACCAGAAGGTAGTATGAGCAAAGTTAGAGGTAGTAATACTATTACCTATATCTACATCATGCTTATGATAATGAGAGGTGATGATTATACATTCCTTGATAGACATAAATGTGTTGCCTCCTATATGTGTCCTTCATGATGCTTACGCAAAGATGCCTCCAATATCACATGACATGTCCTTTCTAGCACACCACTGTCATGTGTGACGTATTATTTCCTTACAAATTTACACAACATCACATAGCGGAGGCGGAATGATGAGAAGTACACACAAAGAAATGTGATTATTGCACGTACTTTATTCCGATAGAGTATCATAGTCAACTCCCATTGGACAAGAATCATGCCTTGCTGGAAAGAGCAATTAGCACTGGTATTCAAGTCAAGACAAACGTTGGCGTATTCCCAAAAGATCGTATCTGGGGTGCAAAATACTTTCCTGGAAAAGGAGAAATTCTGAAAGTACGCCGTTTTTCGACATCTCCTGTATCACTTTATCCATACACTTTCAATTGTTGTGTAGTGCGCATAGGGCAGAATATCTTTTGAAACGTACACTGTAAAAAAACTAAAATGCCAACTTTACATTTGAAAGTCACAGAAATTGAACACTTTTTTTCTTTTAAATGTAAAATTAACTTTTTTACATGCAAGATTCAACCTTTCTAATTTTGGATCCAGTATATTCGACGTGTTAATCTGACATGTAAGGAAATGTTGTATTAAACTCCATGGCCCTTTTAACATTTTAAAGTGGTGATGAAAGTTTTTAGAGTGTAGCAACATTTTTTGACTAGCCCCCCCCCCCCCCCCTCACCCCCCTCTTACAATGGAAATAAAGGGAGGGGTGGGACCGCACATGTCGCAACCCTTCCCCTTTCGAAAACAATTAAAGTTTGTATAGATTCAATAAATGGGAATTTAGTGGGTTTTAATAGGCTCAACAATAGCTCATGTTTTCACCCTTGCTTTAATAATGTTACCTCAAACGATCGAAGATAATGTGTCTACATACACCTATACTCATACGCACCTACATACCTTTATATATCCTTCGATGTGCATTCAATATATTGGAGACTGTA
Organism: Strongylocentrotus purpuratus; assembly: GCF_000002235.5. Taxonomy (NCBI): domain Eukaryota; kingdom Metazoa; phylum Echinodermata; class Echinoidea; order Camarodonta; family Strongylocentrotidae; genus Strongylocentrotus; species Strongylocentrotus purpuratus. Next base: position 19,881,768 of record NW_022145606.1, read on the forward strand.
GCAGCCATGAATCTTTGACGGGTAAGTGATGATAAGGTGCTATTCGAAGCGAGGTTAGGGTGAGATAAATTGATAGCATGGTGTGAAAAGAGTAGCCTTATGCTCTCGGGAACCAGAAATATATCACCCTGATCTCAATATACACTCTTGTCTGATTCCTTTTCCAAAACATTGTCTTTTCATTTGAACGACATACTCTTTTGACGCGATTTTCTCTTTATTAAACTTGACATTGTAAAAATAGACGACTGAAATATAGTCGAGGGACTCATAGCATGCGTCATGGATAAACTATTTGTGTACCTAGACACTGCACTTATAGTGAGAGTGAAATCAATTTAAATGATTCTTTCGCCAGGATGAGTGACTTCTATCCACCCGTTAAAACGAAAAGTATCATTTGCATTATCTCAAATGATTGAACAAGTTGCGAATTTCGGTCCACGGTTCACGCACCCTCGCACCCACGCACCCACTAATAAATTCACATACACACCACTATCCTTGCGCACACTATTTATTGAATTTTATTTTAACTTTGGATATTAGGTGATACAAAAGTATAGGGAATTTGTAACATCCACCCCCCCCCCCCCCTAAAAAAAAAGTGTTGACTCCTGGACATCATGTACACAATTTGATTGCTTTAAAGGTGAAATTCAAAGAAAATCACAAATATGTCAACTAATGCATCACTAGAAATTGGTAAGCTAACAGATGGCCATCGTACAAGTTTTAGGTCAACTACATATCGGGTGATTTCTAAAAATACAAATACAACCACCTCCATAGCAGCTGGGATATACGAGAGATTCGCCGGAAAAATAACGATGTTTTAATGACGTCACTTTATGGACCAATACTGCCCAAGCAGACGACATCCCATAAAGAATGAACATAATTGCAAAGCTATTATTTGTCAAATTATAATGAGCTTAGTGTATATAAATGTAATGGCATGTCTAACCATTTAAAAGGGGATATGACCCGATTCTGTAAATACACAGGATAGGGGTAAATTAACAATCAAAGAAACTAGATTTTCAAATTGAAAAAACCCCGGAATGATATTAAGGACGGCATTTGTTCCCTCTTGAAACGCCGAACATACCGCGTAGTGTGCAGCTGAATATACAATGGCGTCTTATTTTGCTTACAAGCGACAGATTCCTTTTTTTTGTATCGCTGCATTTGTCATCAAAATAAACCATGCGCGGGGTTTAGAGTGAGGCAATAGATTATACATTTAGCCTGACGGTAGTGGAGTAAGAGAAAGAACTCAGAGGCACAGATGAAAACACAGGCACTAAAAATGTGTGAGATGTCATGGGACATCGTCCGCTTGTGCAAATCATGTCCATACTGTGATCTCATACATCTCAGCAGCGTTCGGAGAGCTCTTCAGGTGCTATGCTGGGGCTGTTTTGTAATTTATAATAATCATTACTTCGAATGTTTCCAAGCATTGTATTTTGATAATCTCGAATCAAAGTTTAAAATTTGCAATAGTGAAAATAAAGTTAGTTTTTAAAATCAATGAATATCAACTTTAAAGAGGAATTTGTCTTAACTCTAATAAGTATTCATTTGATCTTATTCGCTCAGATTATCTATGTTTTTTGAAAACATAGTGGCACGATTAGAATTGTTGTTATGATATATATTTATATATATGTATTCAGAGCAAAGTCTTACAACATTTCTCAATTATAACACGTGTACTTGAAACATTAAGTAGTAATACAGAGTAAATCATTAGGAGCGTACCTCCCGTAGACATTCATAGATTTGCTGATTAGGGGCAGAGACTTAAACGAGTTGTAACATCAATTAGATAAACTCTGATCAGATTGTCTTAATATTTTCTCTCACCCTCTCTTTCTCTCTCTCTCTCACTTTCTCTCTCTCTCTCTCTCTCTCTCTCCCCCCCTCTCTCTCTCTCTATCTCTCTATGTATATATATATATATATAAATAATCCACTGAAAACATGTTTAGGATGGCCATCATGCGTAACGCAATCCCTCAATAATGCACACTATATATAACGTGTGTGGTATGCATGTATGTCCATGGTAGGGGATTTCACGTTCGAAACGATGGGTAAGCTAATCTGTTTGTTTTTACGCCTTGATACCGTAGGGAAATCTGCTTCATTTGCCATCCATTTGTGACATGCCAATTATAGCAATCCAAATATATTCTCTTGATTTGGAATCACAGGTGGGATGAACATGGCCTGCATGATTTCACCCGGATTGGGCATCAAGCTTATAATAACGTGAACAGGAATAACGTGAACGTGAACAGGAAAATACGTTGTATCATTTCATTACGCTGGGATAAAAGATATTCATTATTATTGTTAGTAGTAGTAGTATTCGTAGTTGTAGCAGTAGTAATGACATCATTGTTATTAGTATCATTGTTGTTATAGTTGCAATCAACATTTTTACTACTATCATTTTTTTTAATTATTGTTGTTAATAGTAGTATAATTATTGTTGATATTGTTATTATAACTACTACGACTTCTACTAGTTATATTATTGTTACGGGTTTTAGTATTAAAAGTAGTAGTAATATTGGTAGTAGTAACTGTGGTAGAAATAGTAAGAGTTATAATCCTAGTATCATTATGATTGCTATCATCTTCGTCACTGATTTCATTCCTTGGGGAATTTTCTCATGAGGTGTATCATGACTTTGTCTTCTGATTCAGATTTTCTTAATCTTCATCTCCGAACTTCTGCAATGCGGAATTTTCTACGTATGTCAGCTGACATTCAGTATAGCACATGCCATATGTCATGTTACATTTATCAAGGAGAAATATGATATGATAAGAAATGGCAAAATTAATATGTCACATGCAATGAATGATATCGCTTTGGAAGAACATTCGCAAGTTAATAGCCTTACATTTGTTAATACAGGTTACATGTTCCATAACTAATAGTAGTACAATTGCATTATCTCGACTGTATTTGCCTTTCCTCGAATAAGTGCAATCATGTTCTTTAAGAGCGCTTTTTCCTCTGTGAATAAAAATGCCATGAGATATTAGTACATCGGTTCATTTGTTGGTTCATTACTAACTTTAAATCCTATTAACTTATCTAATACTTTATATGACAGGAAAAAACATTTAGTGGATAAACAATAATTATTATCTTTTATTTAGTTATATATTTGTATATATTCTTTTAATTATTGCATTGACTCATGTATGTATTTCTGGTATAATGTCTTATTATTTGGCATCTAGGAAGGTGTAGTGTTTTTTATATTACAGTCACAGAGAGAACCATGTTATGCACCATACTTGATACTATATTTGATCGCTCTTAAAAGCGCTTGATTTCATTCTTTTGACGTACATTCAGCAGAATCGAAACCCTTCTGAGAAAACCTGTGATGCGCTTTCGACATACGTTTGAACTGTAAGGATCTTGATATTCCCCACCCTTCCAACCTTTCGATTCAACAGGTTCTGAGACTATTTGAACAATTACCTATGAGGAATAAAAACAAGAGCCTACGGGTTTCGTTTTGTTATAGAAGCTGTACAAACATCTAGTCCTCTGCGGCTGGTATGATGCACGTTGAGCGTCAAATCCTGGATTGACAGGCATGTTGAAATGACGGCTCGTTCAGTCATGATGCCGTTAACCGCCCTAAATAAGTCTGCCCCGGCAAAATGAAATTAAATCAAGCCCTGTTCGCTTCTTATTATTTCACTTAATTGCACCTAAATATGTATATTTAGTTAGTTAGTTAGTTTTTGCGTCAGCTAATTTTGTTTACATACCGTGCATCTGGCACTCACGTAAACCTTTTTCTTCGGAGGGGGGTGGGGGGGGGGGGGGAGTAGGGAGTAGGGAGTAGTGTATTTTGGTGCAGCAACATGTTGATGCCATTTGCACACGATTGTCCATTGCATTATTATAGGAGCTACTGCGGTCTCCTGAGGCAGTTGGCCCATACGTTTTCACTCAGGCGAAATGTTTGCTAGCAATTCATTTTACAATATTTGTTTATTAAATTTTTCTAACGTACATAGCGCGTCAAAGACGCACCAATCACTGACGCATCCACGTGTCAGGCAAATGCCACTTCATGTGATTTGGGGCTGGTTTCCTGCGCCATGTAGCGACCGAAGCTTTCAGTTGTATAGGGAACGTTCGGCCGATGGTATGCAATCTTGCCAGAACGTGACAAAAGCGTCCAATTCCCTTGGTAGCTCTGTGTGGTCAAGCACGAATTCCATTTACAGTAAGGGACAAAACGAGTAGGAAGATGTTAGGTTATACTATCACTCGAGTCAGAAATATCAGCTGCGCATATTTATTACCTAGCATATCAACATAGCTATATCAGTTTCAATACAAATCATTGTGTGCATGTTTTTCGTATTGTTCTAACGATTTGTGTGGGGGTTTATTTTCTTGTGCAAAACACTCTTGGACATTATTAACATAAATTTAAGCGCAATTTGGATTTTGTTATCTTCAAATAAAGCGAGAAACAAATCAGTGTAAGCCATAGACTGCGATGGAATTCGCGTTAGCAAACGATTAGAAAATATAAGCTAATTCGTGTATGACATTGAACAGATGATCCCATTGTGTGTATGTAATGTAAAGGTGGCATTCCTATCTCCATTGACACTCTGCAGCGTTAACTTGTAACGTGATTGAATGTCTGGCCGCCATAACTCACACAATGGAAGATTTCCGCAATGTAATCAAATGTAATGTTTAAATCTGTGTTAAGTGCCAAGCTAAAGCTTGTTTCATTCATATTTTACATATGATTGTATTTCAGTAGACAGAATGCGAGTTGCATACATTAATTGTTGCTAGGCAAAACAAACATTATGGTTCGTCCTACCTAACAACACGAAATGTATGCAATTCACATTCTAACTATTACAATACTATTACAGGTATTACAAATCTAATAATTTTGAAGAGGCATAATACAAAGATTTATGCATTGAATTTGATTACATTACAAAAATTACTTAGTCCTACGTGATGAGATATAATTGATCTTGAAGTCGGTATTGGAATACAAATGTCTATTCTCGCCGTCGCTTCTTTCTACTTTAATTATTGATCTTGTGCTAATCTTCTTGTTATCTTTACCGTCATTTTGATGTCATTTGTATATATTCTAAATTTGTATTTTATGTATACTTAAACTTGCTTTTAGTGTGAACAATTCAGCCATTGCCTGCTAATCATATTGTATGTTGTACCATGAATAACAGTTTGTAAAATAATAATTTACAGTTTAGTTTTCATAGTCCTTATAAAAAGAATGGGCTGGAATTTAGATATACTGTATTGCGCAATAATTGTTGTGCAGTTAGAGAGATGTGGTGATACACAGAAAGTGTTAAAGGGATATAGAGTGTACAAATACCGCAACAACTATTACTTAAATGTTACGGTGTTTGCGAAGGAGGTAATCAAGACCGGAAATGGGCGGTTTTGCCTAACCATTGTGATGCACACTATCCCTCCGTCCTTTGGTTCCTACTGAATTGCGCGTAATATCACGTATATCTAACTAGCGACCGTGCAGAGAGGCGACGAAAGCAATCGAAATGTTAACTGGCAGAGTTAACGTGTTAATGCGATAGCTGACGTTGCGTGAATGTTTCGAGTCAACATATGTCATTAGAAAGACTTTCTCTCCTACCGATCCCTCGCTTTGAATGTTAACGACGTGATTTTATTCCCAAAGTGAGGCTTTTGCTGAGCGTGGCTGGTGACCTATAACAAATGGCATGTGCCTAGAGACTTTAAAACGTTTTCTAGAAAAACTGTCCGCGAGACAATTGTGTAGTCTGTTGTTAAGCCCCACTCGGTAGTGGGAAGGATTTTGTGTAATTAAAGAACCTTTCTTTGTATGTTTCACTCTGAACAAATGTTGGAAAATTACATCAAACGTTGCGTTTTGGGATCTTTTTCCCTTTGGTTAAACAAATTATTCCATTGAAAATACGACTTTGAAGAAATGTCACGTAGATTGCATTTGATTATATTGTCGTAAAACGAACGTAGACAAAAACGCAAGGTCAAATCAATGTTGATTAGTTAAACAATTTTCCCCGATTTCTACCAAAACAAAACCACACAATCACAATGGAATTATAATATCATCAAAAAGTTGTCGAAGTGTCGGGTCTAGCTAATTCGTTACGCAGACTGTGGATCACAAGGTTCGCGGTTCGACATTAATGTACGTTTGCCATTCTCCACCCAGATGAAGTAAATGGGCACACGGTAGGAAGACCCTCCTTGCTCGAGACTGAAGTGTCAAATGAAACATTTCCGTAATTTTATCAAATTTATGGCAAAGATCCTTGTTTAATAAGTTGCATTTTACAATTGAAATATTTTATTTTCCTGTTACAAATAATCATATAGCACTTCACACTATGGCTATTGAAATAAAGTAATTTGAAACAGAACAATTAAAAACTTTGTAACATAGTACTTAATCAAGAGTTATGCATTCAATTTAGTTACATTTCGAAAATGGCTTACTAGAGCCTGCACCTGGAGACTAGCACATGCTCGACAGGAAGGAGTAGCCAGCAATGCAAATAACGACTGGTTTGAGACTAGATGCTCTCGATGTAAATATGTGAATGGAGCGTGACGTGACATTTCTCAACGAAATGCTATCTGACCGATCTATGCATGTTAGATTGACTCGCCAAACCTAGTTTGGCAGCCATTAGGAGGCTGCTTCAAAGTAGCTCTTTTTTAAAGAAAAGACCGGAAATGACGTTTGATGTGAACTTTGCGCAGCGATACGCACAAAGTCTACCGGGGTTACCTTGAGTATAGATGCTAAAGTTGTTTCGTTCTCCCACTCTGAAGTAAACTGTCATAATGTCACTATCAAAGGTTGCTTACGTAGGATCTAGAATGAGGCGGGAATATTGACGTTCTGAATTAAGTAAGTTTTACTGAATTGCACCAAGTATATTGAAGTTCATGAAGCACTGATTTAAGAACAGGATGTACGCTACCATATGGAAAGCAGATTATGGCATAATGAAGGCTCTATACAATCTTCGGAAAAATGGAAAGCGTTTTTCTTTATTATTCAATGATGAACAAATAAGAAGAATTGCTATCTTTTTCATCCCGTCCGTCTTCCGGGAGCATCAAAATGTTCCTTTAGGCAAAAGTAACACATACAAGATCGATTACATTAAGTTCCACACATGTTCACGGTTCCACCTGCAAAAAATAGATCACGTGACGTTGTATTAGTTTGTAATTGGCAGAAGAGAATCTTCACAATCATTGCATACGTTTAACATAGACAGACGGCAATCGCATAAAGATAGACAAATGTATTTTTTAATAGATCATATTCTACAAAATGTTCGCTTTAACTTTGTCAAGTTTTACCTAAAACAAGAATGTCCCCTATTCATTAAAGCAATATACTAACTTATTGGCGGTACGCAAATTCAAGAATGATATTCACATATTATGTTACTTTTTCAACTGCTACATGTAATTGTTCATGCTCTCATTTTAAATGGTTTTTGTTTCTTCGATTCTGTTTCCCTGTATGATTTATTACAAGTATTACTCTATGTGTTACTGTATAAGTAATTATATTTATGACCCTGCCTCTTGTCAATTGATTGGTTAAAATTTATATTTTTCTGGCAGAGAACCTGGTAATTCAATGTAACTTTTTTTGATTACCATCTACTTAAAACAAATGACTTTGAAGCCACGGATTTGATTTGTATGACAAGCCCCTTTCTGCTAGAACAATTCCAACTTTAAATATATTAAAGATTCATCTGAAAATGAAATCATTGATGTTAAAACAAATTCAAATGCACTAAACCGATATGGAGATTGATCAGTTTAATCAACATATCATAAGAAACCTAATACTTTACAATGTTTCACCATTACGTTTTATTTTTGACTTATTAATTTATACCGGAGTCGTTCCATTCAAATTGAAAATTACCTGTCCATAAATGCAAACATGTATACTTCCAAGTTTTTCAATAATCTTTGAAAGACTTATCTAATGAGACTAACTGTGCACACAAAGAGAGAGCTAACTGAGAAGCTCTTCTCCTAAGTGTGTGACATTTACCATCATTGCGAACCAACGTTAAGCATCCATCGCTTGTCTTCCCCCCAGGAGTCAGTAGACTATATAGTCCTCGTTTAGACTGCTATAATTCATGGTCCAGTTACACGAAAATCGTCTACCTATACTATAGTTCATGAAACTTCCCCTTATGAATTTCGTATTAAAGTCGTAATGTAGCAAGTTTGGGCTGCGTTTCTAACATAAAATCGATACAGAAACAGGGTCATGTTTTAATATCATCGTCAGATGGGACGGAAATCGTATAACTGGACGGAGCATATTTTCATTGCGCACTGAAGAATGGCCAATTTCATGTCAAATAACCTTTTCATTTTGGTTGACTCATATGAGGTTTCCTAATACTTTGTTGTGAACCAGTCACTACGCGTCTTTCGATAAACACTAATTATTAATACACTGTTACCCATAACGTTGGAATATTGTTTTCTTCCCTGTTTTGATGAAATGATTTTGCCAATATGATTTATTCTCACTACAACTGAGAATTAATTTTTGAATCTTCTCTATGAATCCTAAGATTTCCCAATTGCGTTCTGAGAAGTCATACACTTTTTTTTATTAAAAAAAAATTATTCATGAAAAGAGTTAAACAAAACATTAATAAATTTGTTAGACAACGGTGTACACGACTTCTCTTTTCACCAGTTTCATATAAATGTTGTCTAGTCTGAACGGTCTTTAGTCGTGGCATTTAGCTATCCCATTGGATTCACGGTAAGGTTTTCTGACGTAGAGAACGTTCTAGAACTAAGATATGGTTTATTGCTGTTGATGCCTATGAATAATAGATCATTGCATCTTTAGATCAATCATTCATTTTGCTAGGGGTTCGCAAGTTGAATAATAACATTTTACCCTCTCTCCTGGCTACATGCAACGGGTGTAATGTTTAACTGTCAGTAAGTAGATTCCTAAATGTCTGACAAATACAATTGATCTGCATAGGACTATATTTCAATCAGGTAGCTCATATCTTGTTTAAAAGTTGATTTCAATAATATCTTTGCTAGGAGATGGAAGTTTTGGAGTGATTTGAATTTGAGTTTGATGTCTAGTAGGGTATAGGAAATGAAATTGGAAGTAATTGATTTCACCAGGCATGATATTTAGTGGACATATTAATGAAGCGTTCTGAATTATCTGAAATGAGATATCCTTACCGATCAATCCATGCTTCGGAAATCATTACATTGGACCTAGATCCGGCATTCGAAATAGGCTACCAGTGGATTGTTAGTATAAACTTCGAGTCAGGACTCAGATGTCATATATCTTCCATGTATCTTATGTTTATACCTGATCCTATTTATCATGAATATGTTTTGTGTAAGGACTTACAATTTACCACAAGCCAAAAATTACAAAATGAAATGAATAGATAAGAAGGTCTTTGTATTAACAGAGTTTTGTTGAAACAATTAAGAATTACTATTCTTAATTCCTTTTAATAATCTATCCCCCTTTTTTTATCAATATGATGATATTGTTTAGGATTCGGCAAGCAAAAAAAAAAACACTGGCCGTATACAATAAATACAAAACAGAGCCGGTCGCATTATTTTAAAATGTAATCCTTTTAATCTTGTTCTAAATGATATTCATCTGAAATTATGAAGGAATTCCCTACAGTCCAGACGTTATATACACTTAAATATGATGGTCCATAAATCTTCGCAAGTTTGGCACCGTCTTAATTAAAGCCTATCTGCACTAGTTTTTTCACTTTCATTTTATTTTTGCTGGACCCCAAAAAAGAAAGAAAGTCTTATCTTGTTATTAAACAAAGCTGAGTGGGTTTTCCAGCCATTCACTATATTCTTGATATTATATGTACTGTTCGACTTTGTTGTATTACTTTTCATATCATAACTTGGAAAATTAATACCGTACCATGAGGTATTAAAATAGGTCAGTGGTTGAGCAGTGGTATCGCAACCGGTAGGAAATGGGTTCGAAACAAAGTGGATGCGCTTGTATCTTTTGGAAAGCCATTTTATCCCCTTTATCAAGTCCTTTCGGAGAGAACTTGTAGCGGTCGGTCCCCTTTATATACGTGATACAATCATAAACATGCCATCTTTGTAGTCCGGTAATAAATACCATCAACAGCCGCTAAGACGAACCGAACCATTGCATTAATAGAACGAGGAACCGAAAAGATCAATCTAGCTGTATTCTTTTTGAATAATGGTTATTATTTGTACATTTGTATGTATATACGTGTTTTTTAGACGGGAATTAAAACCAAGGCAAAAAAAAAAAAAAAACACCAAATGCCATAATCTCAAGTGGTGGGAGACTCCAACCCCTAATATAGCGACTGAAATTAATTGAATGAACCACTGCACATCAACAGAAGATCATCAATAGTAGATAGATGCTGGGTCTTCACTTCTGTGCTTTCAGCCCAGTGGCTGGTTTAGATGATCATCAACGGCTCATGTTTCCCATTTAAAAACGAAAGTGACATAGTTTTACACATTCAAAATGTTTGTTTCCCCCTTTTGAGGTGTCAACGTCTCTCTCTCTCTGTCTCTCTCTCTCATTTTCTTCTCGCCACGGATTATAAAACGAAAGAAAAGCTTAAAGGTATAGACCAGTTTTGGAAACGCCCCTCTCAAAAAATGAAATGGAAGCTTGTATTACCAATCATGTGAAAAAAAAATGTTTTTACTTGTACGCGATGATACCAATTTTGCCGGGAAACCGCCTACTAATTGATGTATTTGGTAAATTATTATATAGATCCGGACTGGATAGCTATCGCTTAGTCTCATAAACATCTTTCTGTGTACAGTGATGGTTACTTTACCAACACTGGGCCAAATTTCTTATCATTTTGATGATTCTAGAACCTTGCAGTACACACCAATACTTATATGCTAAATAATCAACTTTTCTGATCGATTCCATAACGTTTCTTTCATTATGCAATCGCATGACCAGAACTGGTCTATACCTTTAACAACTCTTGAATATTATTTTTCTCTGAAGCAAACTCTGCGACATGGATTCCACCCGGTTTTCGCCTCAGGAGTTTAGTCCTTGACACTTGATTAATAACCCTCTCCTCGAGGGGATTTACGATGATATATGATGAATGAAAGTCCAATTGCGATGACCATGATCTACGTGAATTCCCATGGTGCGTTATGGTCTATCGTGAGCCCATTTCCTGAAGCTTAGTCTCCAAATTATTCATTGTAGTACGGTTCTTGTGGCGCTTTGCCTCTCGGTGCCCGGCTGTACGCACAGAGACGACATCCTATAAGACACTGCTGCACCTATCGCTATCTTCAGTAGATAGTGTTTTAAACAAACAATACAAACAAATTATATTCTAAAAAAGGGTTCTTTAACAAAAAGCACCCCCTAGACAAAATCAATTCAGGGAACTAATCAACATTTCCCAACTAGTAACCATTCACTCAGTCGATAACCGAAACGTGCCAATAGTAAAGAAGGCGGACAGGAAGAATATATAATATTTAGTTTAATTGACTTCATTGGTATTTAGGTCCCATCTCCCAGGGATTTCCGTTGTAGTTTAATCTTTCATATCCATCTTTATCTGTCCAATATGGGCCATAATATAAACTTAACAACACTACGAGCTCCCTATGCATACTGATATGGTTGCAACGGTTAGCATAGGAATGCCGAACACAGTCAACACGGATGGTTTCACTTGAGATTGAAGCGGCTTACTTCAATTAAAGAGACACTATTAAATCAAAGTGACAGTCTTGTATGTAAGTGAATCATTCCCGGGCATAGTGTCTCATAAATCGACACCCTCGTGTCATCCGCACTCACCCGTATTAAGACAGCTTGGTCATAGAGAAGATTTATTGGGCGCGTGGTCGTATAAATACCGAACATGAAGCCAGAGGCAAGATAATAAATCCAAACTTATTTGAAAGCGCATATTGACGTTATGTCATAATGCAAAATGAGCTATATCAGACCAGTGGTTGCTTTTGATAACATTATTTGTATTTGTATTATGGTTTTTGTCATTATTATCATCATCATTATTATTATGATCTCCATTACTATCGTTATTATTATGTTTAATTCTTATTTTTTGTAGTTATTATTATAATTTTGTTATATAATTTTAATTATTATTAGTATAATCATCATCATTATCATTACTATTTTTTATCTGGAATTTTTAACAATTGATGAATAATTGATTTCGGATCTTTGCTGTGACTTGTTATATTTATATGTTATATGACATTGATTGTTGTCATGTACATTTTCTGCTTTTGTTTCAGTTAGTATTGTCTGTTGGGAGCCAGGGAAGTACAAATAAACAAATAATTCCCCTGGCTCTCAACAGAGAGGTTAAACTATATTACATTGTTATGTTATTTATGTTATTTGTACTTACTGTCTATGATATATTAATGTATTGTTATATTTATACAAATGTGAGCTGTAAAACGATTTTTTTTTATGCCTTCATTTTATTTTGTGCATGACGATAAAAAAATTCAATTCAAAATTCAAATTGTTGTCATTGGAACTCGACTGATTGTGTACAATATAACGACGTGAAACATGAGTGCTTATAAATGTATCACCTTTTGCCAGAGGGTGGGAGAGTCATCGTTTGCACGAAAAATAACTTGTTATTATCATTGAGCCAACTAGTAAGCTGACAGGACAATCATTAACAAAACATTTTTCTAATGACTGCGTTGGTATTGCACTACAATTTCCTAAAACAATTCCATGAAAGAAAATCTCCTCTATGACCCAACTTTCAACAACGCACAGTGGGCCAGGGAGGAACCAAAGTGCGCCAAAACTCATGTTTGGGGATTTACTTTTTATAAATACAGAGGAAATGTTTGGATTTCCAGGGATTTTCGCTTAAATGTTATTATCAACATTTTCTCTGATGTCTAAGCTTTAAGTTGATACCAGATTTGGCTGCCCGATTCTGCCCGTTATTATGTTAGAGCCGTTTTCCTTGCAACATTGCCCCGAAAAATGTGTTTATTTTGGTCCGCAGTGTCAGAACAAGTGTCACGCGCCCCCTCGTGCAGTGATTTATGACCACGAATCCCTCATGATTCAGCCGCGGACCTAAAAACCCCACATTTTTCGGGGCAATGTGGCAAGGGAAATCGGCTCTAACATAACAACGGGCAAGATCGGGCAGCCAAATTTGGTATCAACTTGAAGCTTAGACATCAGAAAAAATGGTGGTATTAAAATTTAAGCGGTACACCGCGGAGATCTAAACATTTCTTCTGGATTTATAAAAAACATGGATAATTAGTCCCTTTTTCAGTGAATTACCCTATAATATATCATGAAGATTGTGTTTCTATTAATTTTAACCCATTCATTCAACAAAAATGAACTATCAGGAATATGTGAGAGCAATTACATATCAATGAATTAAAAAAATCATATTGAATTGAAAGATTTATAAAAGAAGTCACTTTTGCACTAAAACTGTGAATATGTAGGATTTTGCTGTTTGAAGTAGTAAATTTATGCCCTTATTGTGCATACCGGAATTAAATATTTCACTGAGGTATTCCTTTATGTATTACCTTTCAACTGGGCAAGAAAAAAATAGAAAAAAATAAATCACCCAAACTTAGTTTTGGCGCACTTTGGTTCCTTCCTGGCCCACTGTGCGACGGTTTCACATGCATTTGTTCAACAACCAGAAGAGCTTAAATGATCGACTTGTAAAAGCATCAGTTAATGGTTACCTTCGTTTTTCTCCTTTGTTTCACTTTCTTATCCTAGTGGCTGAGTTTCACACCGCCATAGCTCGTACTCACATAGACTACTCACGCAGTTTACAGTCATTGGTAGAAACCTTCAAAGAAAAAACACTACTGGCCAAAGAGAGGTAAGCACATCTCTTTTCTATCAATATTTCAATATCCATAATGCTCCAACTTAGTACAATGTTTTTACATATGGTTCAAAGAGTCTTCTTACGTCTTCGTTTATGTAATCCTAATTGTTATATTTTGTATTATCATATCTCTTGTGATTTACATCTACATAGAAATATGTTTCTAAAGAAATGTTAACTAGGTTTTAAAAAAAATACTTATTAATTTGAAGATGTATGCAAAAATTGAAAAAAAAAACATTTAGAAAATGGTGACAACATATTCTACTTTTTAAATGTTATAGAATACTTACAGCATGTATTATTTTACCAATATTAGATACTAGTTGTTAAGTTAATTATCAGTAATTAATATGAAGATTACTAAAAGTATTGATTAATTATATTCCTGTATGTATTTGTAATTTGTAAACTGAATTATATGAGTCTCCTGACTTTTTATTTAATATGTTTTTATTTACAATAAACATCATTTTGGACAGACATGGTGCATTGTTAATGTTCACTATTATTATTAGTATTAATTTAAAAAAATGAATGTAAATGTGTTTTTTGGGGTAGAAAGAGTTCATTCTTTTATTAGACATGTATTGATCAAACTGGAAAGTCACAGGGAGGGATCGGTAAAGTTATGGGAAGAAATATACATTATATATTAATAGTAAGCCAGATTGTCATTGCCATTTCAGGAAAAAAATTGTTTTAATTACTGTACTTTGAAATAAGCATTACTCTACCTCTTGAAATTTATTTGATATTTTTTTGTTGTTATATTTATTTTCTTATTTTGGCAGATGGAAAGAATGCACAAATCTCTTCACAGTCTGGGAAAATGTTTTACATGCGTATGGTTCGGCAGCTCAAGTACGTACAGTTATGATGTTTTTTTGTGTATGCATGTCTTTTGTGTTTATTCAACAATTGGTTGAAATAACAAACGGAAATTATATGTTGAATGGCATCATTTAATCCAGTGTTTTTGTATCGACTTTTGGCCATCGTATCTGTTTAATTTGGCACATTATGAAATATAATCTTTGATAAAATATTTATTAAATTACACTGGATGATTCATTTGGTTGTTTATTCATATATGTCGTTCATCTATTTCATTTGCGCACAAAGTCGATACTATTTAGTACACAGATTATCGAAATAGGAGCAATAGGTACCCCGGAACGAATTACGTAAAGCGTAATAGCTTTTAAAGGGACGGGATTCTAGCTGGATTAACTCATTATATGCCACATAAATAATCCCCCTGTTCCGCATTGTATTTATAATCGGATAAATATACAACAGGTGTCAATATTTAAATGTTTCCAGTGCAAGATCAATCTTAACTGGGTTTTTTTAGGGATCGAATCAAGACCCAATATGGCTAAATTTACAAAAGCCTTTAGTCAATTGGTGCATATTGAATGTGTGCGAAATTGCGCGTGGGGCATACGAGCGACGAATAAAGCGACTGAAGAGTTGAAGGTTAAAGAGGTATTGTAACGATGGGTTTGTAGGTTACCATTTAAATGTTATTAGGGACTTTTAGATTTGCGTGGACTGATACGTGTGACGTTCGTTGAAGGCAGTGCATTACAAGGACGTCGATCGTAGCATAGACCTATTGTCTTCGTGAGAATCTAAAAGTCCCTATCGTTACCTGTAGAACGTGCTAGGTCCGGAAACAAAGCTTTTACGAGTGTATACAAAATGGAATGGATGAATTCACCTATTTTATTTTCTTCAACAGGATCATAGTGACCTTGGCGAGGCGATAGAGGCGTCCGTCACCGATCAGCTGGTGGAGTCAGCGAAATACAAACAGCAACTTGTGAAGATGTTAGATGTGTATCATGATGATTATCTCAAACAATCCGAATCACTGGATGCCATCATTGACAAGGTAAAATTACATTTATATATGTGTATATGCCATACAAAATATCCCCCTGTACCACATTGTATTTAACATTTACTCAATGATTAAACATTATATAACAGTTTGCAGTGCAGAAAAGAAACCAATCATTCTTAAGAAGGATTCGATTAAGCTAATCGAGACCGAAGATTATTTTGAAAGCCATTGTGTTGCATTAAGCAAACTCTTCTGTCAATCGACACCTATTTTGTTCATGTAAAAGTGCACGTGTGGCTCTTAAACAAGCCATTTATGTGTTTCCAGATATCTGTTCATATATTTCTTTGTATTATGAATATTTTATAAAACTGTTTTATCTTGAAGTGGAAATGGATGAATGAAACGAAAATTAAATAAAATCTTTGATGGCAACACTATCTAATTTAATAACTTTCATATCGGCATGCACTTCCATTTGCTCATTGTTTTATTTCTAATACAGAGCGAAAAGGAATACATCGAGAGCTGGTCAAAAATGTCCAAAGATGGGATGAACAGTAAAAAGGTAGTTATTTGTTTTCATCCTAATCCTACTGGAACTTGATGGCCTTATTAAGCTTATAGGAATTTGAGAATTAAATTCAAGTCCTCTTACTGTTTACTTTGTTCTCAGATGTTATTTCGGTTTATATGCAAATTGTGTTACTATCCACCTTTTATTAATTGAATCAAACGGCTTTAACAAACGTTTGCCCCACTTAGAAAAATGGACAATTAAATAGCTGGTAATAAGGGATATATAATTATACAGGCATACATTTTAAACGAGAAATAGTGGACGAGTAGAAATACACTATTTAGATCGACTTGTGAATATATTAATCGGAGGTGCGCTAGCTTTTTTGTAGAACAAATGTAATGCGCCAGTGCCCTTTGTAAGGCATTAATCCTGATGACCAAGTCCCTCGGAGAGGGCTTAAATATATCGATCACCTGGTTGCTCACTAACAAGCATACGCAGGCTCTCTAAGCAGTCAGGCAAAACAAACCAACATATCAAACCAGTTGCTCTCGAGAGTTTAAGTTATCTATTTTCAAAGGATTCTAGCGTTGGTCAACTGACCATGATGATATGTTATTTGTTGTATTTTTTTATACAGAATCACAATACGGCATTCTGCTACAATAGATTAAATGATTACGTTCTTCAGCTGACGACAGCAAACCAGTTCAATGTTTCTCTATCTACCGCAGTGCTTCCAAAAGTCAACTCTGTAAGTAGTCATTTTGTATTCATTTGTATTAAGCGCTATATAACAAATACATATTATTATTATTATTATTATTATTATTATTATTATTATTATTATTATTATTATTATTATTATTATGAGCACATAACTTGTAATATTTACTGCTGGGAGGATAACACAAATTTGATGAAACACAGAAATATCCTTAAATGAGTCATCTTTGGCAATCATCATAAATTCATTAGTAAATAGCGTACTTATAGTTTCACAAAGCATGTTGTCAAACTGGTACGGCAAAATCTGAGGGAGAAGCGTGTGCACTAAGAGTGTTATTTGAACAGAAATATTTTTGAGATATAAATTCCATTACCTGCTGAAAAAAAGCTTAGTTTGCTAGTCCATCCATTTAACTATTTGTAAATTCATTTAGTTAGTTATTTATGTATTTAAAGTTGTAAATAGTAATATGAACATGCATGAAACACTTTGGTAATCTATGTGTTTCCTATTCACTTGCATCGCGAAGGAAAACGATTACTGTTTTCTAACAGGCGAAACTACTAAATATTCGCGTTAAATTCCTAACTTTAAACGTGTACATTTATTGTAAAATTGCTTTGGGGACGGTGCTATTTTCCGTGTGGTCAAGTATTTTTTTCACAAATAGGCATAATATTGAAATAATAACATAAGGGAGGGAGAAAGTGCATTTGTATTATCATTATTATTATCAATATTTTCATCATGAAAATTATGATAGTAATAATATATCTGTAAAGCGCTTAGAGACATTTGTATTCAGCGCTATATAGTAGTAGTAGTAGTATTATCATTATTATGATCGTTACTATTATCAATACTATTAATTGTATTACTATTATTATTTGTAGTACTATCATTATTATCATTATCGTTGCTGATGTTGTTATTGTTTTTACTATTTTGTATTCCAGGATGCAGATCTCATACGTCACGAAATATCAGAATCAGGAATATCAGGTTTATCATGGCACTCCAAAATCCTTATATCAAAGGTAATTATAAAGTAGTTTAGGATGGCGTCACATCAAAGCTAATGAAAACAGACAGTGTTAATGAAGGCAAACTTTATTTTGACGTGTAATCTACTTAACGGTACAGTTCCAACAAATATTGTTCACTTCTTCCATAACATTAAATATAGGTATATTGCTAAAACGTGATCCAAGAGTAATCGATCATTGTATGTTGTATTGAAAACAATCTGTGTAAATCCATTTTTTTATATTTTACTTTGTGCATTTTGGCACGTGTGGCAAAGAAAGGGTACAAGTATACTAATCACCATTAGACGTAAGGGGTTCCATGTCGCTACACTGTTTTTGAAATATGAGCTTGAAATATTACTTTTGCAAAGAGATGTAGCAGTTTCAAAACTATGTTAGTATATACAAAATAATGACTCGTTGCCTAGATTGGTCGTTGCTCGGCACACGGAACCAACGCTGGACGTATCTTCCGTGCGCTTTTATGTTGTTGGTCTTAGCCTTTAGTTTCTTTATACGCTTTAGCCTTTAACGCAGAGGAAGTGTGTTTTATGCAGTTGATTTTATGCATTCTAGGTTTACAAATATTATCCATTTCATGTGATTAGTACACTTTAAAAATGTGCGTGACTTTGAAAACGAAAGTTGATCACAATTTATCCTTTTTACCGTACACGTTTTTATTTTTCGCAAGTTATCGGATCAGATTCGGAAACTTGAGGTCATCTCGAAGAGGTCAGCATCCGAGAAGCCGAAGGGTAACCCCGAGTCCTTTGAAGCAAAGCAATATTCCTTCAGCAAACCCCAGCCAACAGCCGGAGGGGTAAGAAAAACAACATATATGTTTGGACGAATCGATATTTTCATCATCATCACTATCATGTGACGTCAGCTGTCGAGATGGAGTTCACTCTTTGACGCCACTGGCTCATTTCAATCATGAATTTATCATGAATCTTTTCTAACTTAGGATAAATATTACGGGAAAATATGTCCATGAAAGGGGGTGGCCCCTTTTGGGGCCAGGCAATCGATATGCAGTAGGCAAAATGCATCAGGGCTTCGGGGTCGGATAGGGGAGTGAGATTAAGACATCTCCCCCCCCCCCCCCCCCCCCCTCGTGTGTAAGTCCAAATATAGAAAAGAAAGAAACTAAATAGAAAAAAGAAAAATGAACAGAAGGAGGAGAAGAAGAAAGAGAAGGAGAAGGAGGAAGAGAAGATGAGGGGAAGATGAATCATGAAGAAGAAGTAGAAGAAGGAGGAGAAGAAGAAGATAAATGTATACACAAAAAAGACGGGATAAGAGCCACCGGCTTATGTCTCGGCCTATAGATTAGCGAATACACTGTGTCATGCTTCGTCGGTTCTCGTTATCTTTGATTTAGTAAATTTGTATTTCTCCTTCTTCTTACTGTATGATAACTTGATACATCCATTTCATAAACAGCTGTTATTATGATCTTTACCCCACAATCTGTCACTAGGATTTTGCTTTAAATAAACTGGTGCTTAACTCTGCCACTGAGGGCGTCTTAAAAGAAAAGTATGACTCACTCGCCAAAGAGGTGATTATGATTGTTTGTTTTCTGTTGTTTTGTTGTTTTTCGTATTTCAAACTGACCGAACAATAAAGTAATGATCACTTCTCCTTGTTGCGTGATAGTATTAGTTGGTTAAGTATGACAGCTGACTTGCAAATATAATCAATTTTCTATTTCAAATTAAATACCATCGATACGTTTCATGGCGGGGATACTGAAACATAGGTAACATTCTGAGAGCTTTACCAATGTTACAACCCAAGTAACATATTTTACAACTTTATAATAAAGCTCAAATGACCCCAGAACAGAACATTAGTTCAAAACACATTCGCAAAATGAATTTAAAATAAAAATGCATGGATTGGTTATGTACATGATCCTGCGTGCAACATTTGTAACAAGCCATTTATATTTTGTCATGTCTGTATTTTGAACATTATATAATCGTATCGTTTTAATAAGGACGAAATGATTTGAATAGCGAAAATGATATGAAAAAAGAAAGTAGATAGCAGTCAAAACGAAGAAGCCCTTGTCATTGCTTGATCCAAATCATGGAAGTTTAACTTCGGAATCTGATTTGTCTTTCTTTCATTTTCAGATCCAAACATTGGAGACGGAAATAAATGTCGTCAAAGACCAGACCAACAGGTTAAAGAGGCAATATGAAAGGTATTATAATCACGTGTAGTACGGGTCTGAGCAGTAGATCGGTGTGTGCATGTGCAATGGTGGCAAACAGATGTATTACATAATCAGCATCCAATACAAAAGTAACTCCAAACCATTACTTCCACTAAACAAAGTACGAAGGAATCGATCATGAGCAGTGTACCCACTACCCAGTGACACATCATTACAAAAGAAATTCTACTTGACTCTATCGTCGCCCCCATTCCAAATAAATACGTACAATAGTGTATTAAGATGTATCAATTAGATTGGAATCTTGATACATACAACAGAAAACAAGTAAAGTAACTTTGGCAATAGTAGGGTCTGAACAACACAAATCTTTTTAATAATCGATATTAGAAATATCGCCAACAATTCAAGAAAGTTCAATGTGCTTTATTTGAAGTTTATGAGTAAGATTATACATCGAAGGCCCCTTTCGTAGAAAGCATGAATTGGGGATCATATTTTATTACCGATCGATATTTCTTCTGATTTCGATAAATTATATCAAAAACCAAAACAAGTTGCAAATTGGTGTAGTATTTCATAAAGATTCACAAATGAATTTAAGAAGCCATCAAGAAAACACAAAGAATCACCAGCCAACGATGTCATGCTGAATTCTCTTTCTTGGATAGGGATACTTTAATTAT
Organism: Strongylocentrotus purpuratus; assembly: GCF_000002235.5. Classification (NCBI taxonomy): domain Eukaryota; kingdom Metazoa; phylum Echinodermata; class Echinoidea; order Camarodonta; family Strongylocentrotidae; genus Strongylocentrotus; species Strongylocentrotus purpuratus. Next base: position 19,902,845 of record NW_022145606.1, read on the forward strand.
TATGCTGTCTTACTGCAAGAACCATTGTTTCCAATACCAAAAGAAACATAAATGGGATAACACCGAAATATTCCTCTTCCCATATGTATGGGTTTTGTTAATATATCCATTATTAACTACATCACATTTCATTGAAGAAGAAAAAAATATCGCATAAATGTTACCAATAAAGGTATCTCCACAGTTTTAGAACCTCTCAAAGAAATCCCTGGTTATCCATTTTCGGGTTGGAGTTTGTATTTTATGTTTGTTTGTTTATTTTTTAGCATCAAGTCGAATCAATCAAGTAAAGCACACGAAACGTTACTGGAGATTCACAAGTTACGCAATGGCAACAGACAGAACGAGACGAATCTCGCCTGCAAGAGAGCCCAGGTATGTGTCTCCTTTCGTCTCTTTTCGTAGGATAGTTGTCCCCAGGGTAGTTATCCTAGAGGATGGTTGTCGTAGGGAATAGTTGTCCGGGGTTAGTTGTCCGGAGGGTAGTTGTTCTAGGGAATAGTTGTCCAGGGGATAGTTGTCCGGGGTAGTTGTTCTAGTGAATAGTTTTCCAGGGATAGTTGTCCGGGGGTAGTTGTTCTAGGCAATAGTTGTCCAGGGGGTAGTTGTTTGGGGGTAGCTGTTCCGGGGGTCGTCCTTGAGGGTGGTTGCATTAGGTGGTAGTTGCCCTAGGGAGTAGTTGACTGGGGTGGTTATTCGGGGGTGGGTGTCCAGGGGGTAGATGTCCTAGAATCGTCCCCTTTGTATCATCTTCACATCGGTTAGCTTACTTCGAATCATCGGGTCATCGCGTCTGGTCAGGTAATCGCGTTTCACGACTTTTCGTGAAACATGCATAAGCGGAAGATTATGTGAAGATGCAGTTTGAGGACACGTCCTTTCGTAAATTTGCCGTAGGGTTTTCACAAAGTGTCGAGGTTGCGCGGCCACCCGACCCGACGCAATGTTACGATGATTTGATGAACGCACTTCACATTTTTTTTACAGGGCTTTGTTTCATAGAGCTTTAAAAACAGAACAAAAAACAAATGTCCAAATTCAAAATTGCTCACAGCCAATCAGACACATTTTTTAGTACCTTATAACAGTTACTGTAATTTGTTATATACAGGTTCTTATGTCAGAGGGTCCTGATATTATTCAGGACCAATCGGCGGCGGATCCAAGAATCTGCGAGAAAAAAATCTAAAAGGATAATAGCAAATTGAAAAGAAAGAAAGTTTGAAAAAAGGGCTAATAATGTTTAGTTCTTGTTATCTCTGACAAGCCGCCTTTTGTTACCATTTGATCTTGTAGGGTAAAGTAAAGGTACAATCACTAGTAATGTATACATACTACGTACTACATCATACGTACTACATCATATCTAAATACTCCATGTATAAAAGGCTGGATGAGTACAATTTTTGGATTTAACCATGATCTGGACGCAAAATTTCCTTAAACCCGTACGAATTATTATTTTTTTAATTATTTTATTTGGCAGAAAACACATGATATCAAAAAAAAGAGTTGAAATAAACAATTAATAGCAAATCACACACAAAAAAGAAGCACTGGGTGCACCTGGCTGTGCTGCCAGGCAATGGGCAAAGTTAACCAAATAACTATAGTCCGTAGACCGCCCTCACCTATATCCCAACCAGATGCAACCAGCGTTGCAGATTTATGTGACAAGGACAATATAAGAGATACATGTACCACATTCAAATAATTAAAATGCATCAAGACAAAAAATTCAAATTTCCCCAGGGTTGCATCACACGCCAGAGACTCATGACCATACCAGCAGAAAAAAGTGGCACAATATGAATTATAAGGGGAAATTTTGTATCCGGAGTGTGATGCAACCATAGAAAATCATATGGACCTATACATACATTAAACATAATACATATATTAAAAAACATGCAAAATGTGACATTACAACAGTGATAATATTGCACAAATAAAGAAAATGCATATACGTGTAATTAAAGGAAAACTGCATGAAAGTTGGAAGAATCAACTCATTCGAGGTTAAAATCACTGAATAGTGAATATTCATGTAGAACCATAAGGTGATAAAGGTCATCCAATAATCTATTGACCAAGTGAATAGTAAATTATTAAGTTCAGTTGAAATCTATGGAAAATAAGTATTAACAATTTATGAGTAAAAACTGCTGTGGCATGTTGGCAGGCCAGCTTATTAAAATATACATGTATTATTACAAAACATGCTGAGCTAAATATCTGAGATTTCATAATAGTATTGGAAATTTAAGTAATGACTCAACTGAGAGTGAACATTCTAATTTAATGGTTCCTTTATAATAACATTTTACTTTCCCCCTACAGAAATATTAATGTGTATATATAGATAAATACCATTAACTGGAATCAAAACATTATTAAAATTCAGATAAATTGCATAAATATAAAAACCAACATTGTCATATCAAACTCAAGATGCATCGGCAAGATGGGATTTTAAGTGACTGCACCATGTGGAAAAAGACACAGTAAGGACCGAGTTCCTGAGTTCAGAAAGTAGAGTGTCCCACAGCCTGGGGAACTCATGTATTGCACTGAAATGCAGTCCATCTTTGCGTGCAAAGAGATGCCTGAACTTCAGGTCTTCTAAATGACATGGGTTCACTACAATGAGAGAGTTCACAACAGGGCATTGAATGTGTTTGAACATACACTTAGTAATGGAGGCCATTGTACAGTAAGTCCTTCTCAACTTGAGAGAATTCCAATTAAGCACTTGTAGGCGTTCCTCATAGGGCATTTGGCCTCGCCGTTGCTTCAAGGCAAGACGTGTTGCCCTGCGCTGTATTGACTCAAGTCTGTTGATCGATCCTACTTTGTGCGGTGTCCAGACAGGAAGACCATATTCCAGGATTGGGAGGACCAGACTCTTGTACAAGCTGAACACAGCCACTGATGAAAGACCCATGGCTAGGCTGGTTATCAGTCCAAGTAAGCGATTTGCTCGAGAGACGACATACCCAACATGGCTATCCCAAGACATGCGATTGTTTATGATGACACCCAAGTACTTGGTTTCAGTAACCACCTCCAGTTGTGTATCATTCAGATAGTACTGCGGTTGGCCCGGTTGCCTTTTCCAGGATATTCTCATGACTTTGGTTTTGGAGGTATTCAGACTCATTTTGTTTCTGTCACACCAGTCCGCAAGAGCATTGACATCATCTTGAAGCACTTGCTGATCTATGGGGTCATGGATAGGTCGTGAAATAACAGTGTCATCTGCAAACAATGCACATCTCGATAAAACAACCTCAGGGAGGTCATTAATGAATAGGTTAAACAGGCATGGTCCTAGGACACTCCCTTGTGGAATACCCGAGGTAGGTGTTGACCACTCAGAGTAATGTCCTTTGTGTTGGACGCGTTGTAGTCTGCCAGATAGAAATGCACGGATCTAGAACCAGATATCGCTTGAGATGTAGTGAGAAAGCTTCTGCAGAAGTACATCATGAGGCATACGATCAAAAGCTTTCGCGAAGTCGAATAATATCGCGTCAATAGAAGGGGGTCTACGCTTGTCCAGATCCTGGAGCCAGGAGTGTGTCAAAGTCATTAGCTGGGTAACACATGACTTATGATGAACAAAACCATGTTGGAATGGAGTGAGGAGGCAATTTGATTCCATGTGGTCAGAGATCGCTCTTGAAATCAGAGACTCCATCAGCTTGATGACAATAGATGTTAACGCGACCGGGCGATAATTTGAAACAATCGATCTATCCCCAGCTTTGAACACTGGGACAATATTTGCAGATTTCCATCCTTCAGGTAGTGATCGTTGTCTGAGTGACATATTAAAAAGACGTTGCAGGATAGGAGATATCACATCCACTGATTTCTTGAGAAGAATGGGAGTGATTAAATCAGGGATTTGCATGCTTAAACGAATTGTGCTTTTTGTTGATCAGCTTCTTTATTTCCTTCATAATCCACGGTTTGGATTTTGTTGATTTACTAAGTTTCCGAGGAATCGCATCACGGGAGGCAGCATGAAAAATGTCAAGAAATCCTTCCCAACTGGCATTGATGTCATTGGCATCAAAAAAGAGATGCCAAGGAGCTACCTCAAGGAGACGGTTAAAATGGTCAAAGTCAGCTGCCTTAATTAAAAGAAATTCACGTAGAGTATTCCTGCAAGCGTAAGGTTTCGGTGATCTGAGTTTGAAGAAAACAGAAAAATGGTCGCTACACACAGGGTTTGGCTCAGTAGAAACAGATACCAAAAATCTGGACGATTTGAGTAAAGATGGTCAATAATGGAGCCTATTGTAGGGTCACGAGAGGATGGCCGCGTGGAGGAAGTCACCTCCTGCGGTAAATCCACCGCTTCCAGCATAGACAGCAATCTGGTAGCATCTGCGTTACGATCAGAGACATCGATGTTGAAGTCTCCTGTGAGTAAGATTCCCCTGTAACTCGATAAAACTGACTGAATCTGGTCAATGTTGTCCTGAAGGCGGTCCCAAAAATCTGCCAGGTTGTTAGGAGGCCAATATAGGGTTGCAACAATCCATTTAGAGCCATTGATACATATCTCAGCTGCAACATTCTCCAACTCAGGGTGCTGGAGATTGAATAACTGTCGAGGGCACAAAGACGATTTGAGGCACAGGAGTACCCCACCACCAATGTTTCCGGTACGCTGATGATTGACTGGTTGTTCCCGATCCCGTCGGAAAATAACATAATCATTTGGTATGGCAAGTTCAGAATTCTCACAGCTGGAATCAAGCCATGTTTCAGTAATACTGATAATATCAGGTTGTTTACAATCAATGTATGCCTCTAGATCAGCAATTTTACGTCGGATGCTACGAGCATTGAACGATACTCCAGTGATACACTTGTTGGAGTTCATTAAAAATGAGCTGTGCGATTCAGCTATGAGTTAAGTTAACATGTAATTTGTCATATTTCCCACTAGATTACTAAAAATTGTTTCATTGTGTTTTACGGAAAACATAATCCTATTTCATGATTTCGTTTCATTTGCTTGCTCCAGCTTCTGTTATTTTCACCCGACTGGTTTAAGACTCGTCTTAGCAATGGTCATACTGTCATGGCGTCCCCCGAGAGACGTGCTTCTGAATCAGGCGATTCCATTCGAGAAATGGGGGTGTCAAGTAATGGCTCAATCAACTCAAAGTCGCACGTCTTCCAGGAATATAATTTTATCAAACCGACATTTTGTGACGATTGTAAGGGCATGCTGAAAGGTAAGACGTTAGTGGTACACCAGTCAATAGACTGGCAGTGTTCAATTTACTTCGCCAAAATAGCCCTCGATGAGATAATGTCGCACAAATAATCTCCAAGTGCCATTTTGCATTTTATTATGAAATAGATGATAACAATGATCTTATCAGATGCTCTTTTATAACAACATTTCTAACATTATTTATGGTAGTCAACAATGATTACACAACGCTTTTTCGTTCTCATCACATGCTTATTTTATTTAGTAGCGTTTTATTTTATTGTCTCTTGTTTCTTTTTGTTTAGCTTTATTTTTCGTTCTTTTTCATTTAGTCCTTCTTAATTGCGTGGTTATATTTTAGTATAATTTGCTTTAATTTGCTTAAATTATTTAGCTGTCTTTCTTCCGTTTGTTGCTGTACAGAGTACAAAGTATTGACCATCTGTGCTTTATTGTCCATCGACCTCATCCTTCTCTTTCAATTTCTCTGTTCAATATCCAGGTATTATGAGACAAGGTCTACGATGTAAAGTATGTAAGGCCAACGTTCACCACAGATGTATGGAATCCGTCTCATCATGCTCCGGTCCTGCAACAGTAAATATCTTTCTTTTTATTTCATTCTAAAGGATCGAGTCATTTTTTATAGAATTAAAAGTTCAATAAGTCTTAAAATCTTAAAGATTTGGAACAATGTTATAAATTGGGGGTTCTTCTGAATATCTGTAAAGTTGGTCAGTTTTGTTTTTTATAATTATGTTTATTCATATCAATTTCTTAATATCATAGCAATGTTATTGCTATACCAAAGAGAGTTTCTAATGTATTATTTACCATACCAAAACATTAAGAGTTTAGTTTTTAAATGTGTATTCCCCCAAAAAGGCGTTCAATTATCATGGTGCTTGGTGGACGGGCTTTCCACAGGCACGATTTTTTTTCTTCAATCTTATTGACTAATTTCAATTTGTGTTACTTGAAGGTCAGTCGTCATAACTTTTTGTATTTAGCTTTTCATATGGTTAGTACTATTTTCGTTCATAATACAATTCATGTTCTTTGTCTTTCCAGTTTGATAATCCAAGGCGGATTTCTAGGCGTTTTAACTTTCGGGATCCCGGTTCCTGGGTATTCTTGCAATTATTCTCCAAAACTTGTTTTTCTTTCTCTTGCTATAACATTGTGTTTTTTTCTAAACAAACAATAACTTGTTAAGATTCATTGCGATCTTACAAATGTACCAGGGCCAGCGTATCGCAAAACCATCGCAGGTACAACTTCTCCGACATCCTAAGTTCACACGCATCTCATTGGGATGTCTTTGAACTTGTGCTTGATTTCGTGAAAAGATGACCTGCTTTATTTTAATGCGCTTTTGAAGCAATTAAAATCTACATTGATTTGAAATGGATAAACTGCGTGTATGTTTTGAATAGATAATCAAATCAATCACAAGGTTCTCAAATCAATCACAATGTTCTCAAATTTAAAAGAATGATATACTGGGCTTTTGAAGTTGCCTTTGGTTGATTTCTTGAAAGTGTTTGCAATCATAGTTTCCAATGATAATTTAATGTGACATTGAATTATTGATTTATAATCATGACCGTATCCTGGAGCTAACTTAACGAACTTATATATCAGCACTTGTGTAAAAAATTTAATAAAACCCTTGTTGTATTTACCTCAAGAAACAACAGCTATTCGTTTAGTGTAGGGTATTATTGTGTTTTCTGAATCATGATTTGCCGTCATATCAGGAGGCTAATGTCGTTCTATTGGGTCTTCGCGTCTTGTGGTTACACTAAGTTTGATAAATAATCAAGCCCTAATTCCCAAAGGGTCGGGTATTACCTTTCGTAAATTCGAAAACAAAACGTTAAACCCATAGTTGAATCGAAGTTTAAGCCCAGCGTCAGGGTTAGATTTGTTGATAGTATGTGTTTTATGTTTTATCAATTGTATTTCTGTAGAGGTTTGTAGCGATGACACTGTGTTTCATCTTGTTATTCATATTACAGCAAGAAGGCCGTAGCGTGAAGAAGATGTTTGTTCGACAAATGAGTGTGCGAGAGATACGCAATCTGGTACTGGGACATCTTAATTTTGTTTCTTTTTTCTCGAAAGCTTTTCTGTCTTCTAGCATCCGCCTTCATTTCGCTGCATGATACAATGGGAATGCAGAAACCATTGAACATGCATATGTTTATAGCCCTACTTCTATCTTTGTCCCTGTACCCCTCCCCAATCCCTTGTCTTCCATTAAAGGCCATGCTTACACATATATTCAATATAATACAGTCAAACCTTTATCAGCGGCCATCTCTAAATAAAGGCAACCTGTCTATACTGGCCATGCATTTTGTTTTCCTTGGTATGGAAATACGCATTGTAGAGCGTGTCTAGAAAGGCCACCCGTCTAAAGTGTTTACTTCCTCTGTTTCTCTTGAAGGCGTCAATAGACATGTTTGACTGTATTTTTCGATTGTAAATATTTTAGCCCTATGCGCTCCCTCGCCTAAAAAGAAGAAACAGAAAAGTGTATAGACAAAGCATGTGCTCAGACATAGAATTTGCTTCGGAAATATTATTGCGTGTGCTCAAATAGAAGTAAATCGCATGATCATTATGTAGTGACATATTTTAAATAGGTTCTAAAAGCCCGTCGCTTTCCCATCCTTCTTTTTCCAAAAGTTCATATATCTTTGTTGCATGCCCCTCTTATTCCGTAATAGACGCAGAATAGTATTAAAAATGGACAAATGTGTTTTTCATAGATCATGATGTAAAAAAGCTGGTACATTGAAAAGCAATCACTGTTAATGCTTCCTTCAATTGTTTGTTATGGAAAAAGAGAGAGATAATTAATTTGTATTCATCGGTATAGCACTTTGGTCTGGTTTGTCGTTGAAAAGTGTGTATTTCAGAAAAAGAAAACAATTTCCATTTGGATATTCAAGAACCATTATGCGTACCATGCGGTTTATCGCAATCCCCAACGCCCTTTTCTGGTTTCTTACCAAAAAATACAAACAAAAAGGTATATCAGCGGTAAATCAATTCATTTTATATTTTCAAAATTGAACACAGAAGTTCTAAATAGGTAGAACAATGGCCTTATACATCAGTCATACCAACGATACCGACACCGGACCTACACAAGACCGAACAAAAAAATACACTACTCCGAAATCCAAACAGTCGATCAGTTTAGAATCAATGTGAAATACATTGGTTCTAGAGGAATGATTGCTAGGGTTATGTTATGGGGGGGGGGTGCTTAGTAAGAGAAGCTCCATCTATCCATACACAGATTTTAGCCAACTTCGTGTCAGTTTTTCACAACATGGCGTAACTTATTTTGTTTGTGCTAGCCCAACAGTGCAGACAACCGGGTTTGTCTAACTCTCTTGATCAGCTTGGAGGGGCTTGGGGCTTCAGGTTCTTGGCTTAATCGTCTACAACCATGTATGCCTCGCGCTCTTTTAAAGTTTGTTAGATCTTTGAATACGCTTAGCATTGTAATTATTGAAGTGGGTTATTGTATAGCGCTCTTGTCTGCCACCTTTGGCACTCATGGCGCTCCACAATTATTACCCCAGCTTTAGTACGGCTGCCATTAATTGCGCTCTAGTATTTCAAGGAATTGATGTCAGCCAGGTACCAATTGTAAATAAATGTCCTGTCAAATGACATTAGTGCCGCTAGAATCGCGAGTCATGTAATCCACAGACCAGAGGCTTATCCATTAGACCACGATACCTACAATACAGATGTATAAACCTTTGTACGTTCCTGTATTCTGCCGTATATGTTTTTGTGGTTCTATTCACATCTTCAACCGCTAAAGAATTCATTGTCAAATATTTAAACTCGTAAAGAAAAGCTTGGAATGATTTTAGAAGCTTATAGCATGCTCCTCTCGACTATTTCTTTAGATCAGATTGCTTTCGTTAGTTCGCATCTTTATATTAATTAAAAATTAATGTAAATGCGTGTCTCCTTTTTCAGCATGTCTGTCTATAAACATAAAGCATTTTATTTCTTATATATACCACTGCTGTGTTGAAATAAGTAATTCCAATATTGCATGCCATACGTGTTTCCTTTTTGATAATTTCTTTTTCTAAAATCGTATTTGCAGTTTCAATAATCATGTGTTAGATACAACTTGTTAAACACAATTGAATTAGCCTAATAAATTAGACACATGGACACGATTTTAAAAGAAGACAAAATGGATGACACGAAAGTTCATATACCAATATGATATAATATTACACATTTTTTCACTGACCTGTTTCTTTATTTCGTTATTTCAATGATATTTGTTTTGAAACACCTGTCCTTGCTGTATTTGGACTTATTGTTTGGAATTATAACAACATATACCAAATAGAACTTAGAAACGTTAAACATTATCTGTTATAATACTTTTAAACCCTTAAAATGTGAAATATCATTATGTGTATGTACTCTCCGATAAATTTCAGTTTACATTGGAAAAGAAAATATGGAATTGATTTAAAAAGGTTGTCATTGTAGCAGATAAGTAGTGGTGTATAACATAAGCTTTTGGAATCTTTAGAATTATGAGAAATTGTCCAAGTCTTGCTACAAGTCACATGCTTTGTACATAGCAATATGTATTTGAGACCCCACAAACGAGTGGCATGAACGTATAGTCCACAACCTTCAGCTTTTAATCATCATATTTTGAATATAAGGGCATTTGGAAAACCATGCTTATTCTCTGGGGACACCTTTTTATGATACGCTTCACACTGACATAAATATAACGGGGAAAACAAGTCACAAATTATTTGTCACCTTCCGCATAACTCACCCTTCTGTTTACTTTTTAGCATAACCACTAGAAATAGGAAAATCCTAATCTGTTGCTGTTTTGTTTATAATTATTGATTGTGTCTTTGTAAAGTAGGTTAGGAGTTTTGCTTTCACCACAGCGCATTATAGTATATTCATATAGTAGGTGCGCTACTATATAAATTGATCTAATTATAATTTCTGTTTACCATTAAAGCCTGATAAGAGGAAGATGTTGAGAAGACAGAAGAGTACCACCGATCTTGATACAAGGAGCTTAAGTGATATGAAGGGCGCCATTAGAGAAGGTAAGCATTCCGCCATTCTTTAAATTTGTTCATTGCAAAGACAATAAAGCACATTGCCACACTCCACCCACGTGGAGTAAATGGGAACCAGGTAGGAATTATTCCTTGAAACGCAGCGCGCGTGATAACTGCACTGCATAAGCCAGGGTAATTATGCTGCATTGTTGTAAAGCACTTAGAGACTTTTAATACAGTAAGTGTTAGGCGCTCTATCAGCAAATATAGTTATTATAACTATTGGTAAAGACTTTTGAGAAATACACCATTTTAACTGTTATCATGCCACAGGGCTAATCCCTATTGTGCCAAGCCCCAAATCCCCCAGTGCCAAGTTTATATTGAGATAATCTGATTAACGCGATGGTTCTATGAATAGCGAGTGCAAAACACACAGCACACTACAGTGAGCATGAACAATAACTGCTACTACGAATGTGTGCAAGCACGCACATGGCAGCATAACAATGGTTTGCTCGCATGTACAAAGCACTATAGCGATAGCGTGCATGCAGCCTTTTGGCAGGCTATGAGTTAATATCTTATCATTCTATTCTATTATTTTTGCATAGAACCAGTTGATCCCATCTACCAGACCATCAAGTGTGCTGCCAAGTTAACTGGGTCCACGACGGACATGTCGTCCCGCCGAGGGTCGGTAACCTCAATGATGTCTTCTGTCAGTCCTAAAGGGACGCCCTCTAAGATGAAACCGCAGCAGGCAGCATCTCCTGTTAACAGTGAGGGTAACTTCTTGCTCGCTCCGGACTCACCTTCCAGGCGATCAGGGACACCCAAGTCAGCACCACATAGGTTAGTCATTGTTCCTCTACTACCATGTTTACGTTCTGTACAAGAATGAAAGAACAACATGATTGGTCAAACAGCCACAACTTATGCAGATGCTTTTGTGAAGTGCCTCGATGAGAATTCACCTGTTACAACTAAATGTGGTTTTATTGTCATTATTAAAATTGCATACATTACATGTTGTTATGTAGGATAAACGTTAGGACTGTCCTTACCTAACGACAGGTATACATTTGTAATTTGCGTTCTGACTTCTGAAATACAATTATTCTCAACACGTTAATACAATAATTAGTAACGAGAGACTTAACAAAGACTGTATTAAATATTATTACATTACGAAAAAGGCCCATAGAATCGCTTTAGTTATGCCAATATTCCACAAAATAACAGGCGTCGGATTTTGAAACTCTCTCAAGTTCTCAAAGATATTAACGTGACTTCATTGTGGATCATAGTCAATTTGGGAACCTACCTGTTTCCATCCTTCAAACAGATATTCGTAGCAATGAAAAACAATAATACATTAACACATATCAAGGAGAGTTATGAACAGATTTATAGATAAAGATATATTTTTGAATTGAGATAATCTTTAAAATGCTTTAAAACAGATGTCAGCAATACGTCATCAATACCTTTCTGGATTTTACACGAAAAGCTCCAGATTAAAAATAAAATGAGAGTCGGGACTGATTCCATCACATAGTATTAACCATGAACTACCCTGAACGAAGGTATTGGGGAAACGCACAAGCACCGCATGTATACGCTTTTGCGGTGCATCCTTTACAAAGGTTTCTTAACTTTGCCTTGAAATAAAATTCACAAGCATGATAAGAATACGACTATTAAACCAAAACACTCTTGCATCTCTATTTTACCGTTTTACCATGCATTATTCCTAAATTGCATCAATACTTTAACTGCTTGTGTGAAATATGGAAGATGTTTGTAATCCTTAGAAAGTTCTGATGATTACTATGAATGTACATATTTAATAAATATTCAATTCTTTCAGAGCTAATGATATTTCTTTTTTCCCTCCCCGTTTCCATTTTTATTTTAAACTTAATTGTATAACTTAAACAAATTATGGTGTTATAATAAGTACAATATTATTAATACCATCATAACTTATTTCGATTAAAATTTGTTTTGTTGCGTGTTGACAAAAACAATTCAATTTAATATATTACTTCAATTGCGTGGTTGATTTATTATGATTTGGTGTTTTTTAACATTAAATTGAAATATGATTGTTCATTCCTAATACTCCCTAAACTAATTAATTTTTATTGTCTCGCTTTTGTACCAAGAATCACTCCACTAACTTGTACTGGTTTTGATTTCACCCATTTCCCTTTCTCTTCTTTGATGGCATGTCAATGAAACTGTTTTTGAAATGCATTTCTTTTTTCTTCAATTTTGCATTTTGATTTCCTTCCATCACCACTACACTATACATTTATTTTCATGTATTTATATTCTTTTGTTCAACGACTTATGTACGGCAAAACACTTATCTTAAAATATCGTCAAACATTCATTCTAAATGTCGAATCCCAATAAAAAAGTATAACATCTCCTTTTCTTCTCTAATGAATAATTCTCGTTGTGTGATGTAACAATAAATTAGAAACATACTGCGACCATCATGGTAAATAAGATTTTTTGTTAATGTATGGCATTACCAAATTAATATCCACTTTTGGGTTATTACGATCAAAGTAAGCCCTCGATACTTGACATTTTACTTTTCTTCATTTGTGTTATTGACCTGTTTTTGCATTAAATTAAATATCCCTTTATGTTTGTTTTGCTTTTGAACTTAAACTAATAATATGATGATACGTATTTCTGCTTAACCATGGGAGTATAATTTCGTCTCGTTGAGTATACTAAAATGATTTAATTCTTACGGAAATTCTTGGGGCAATCCAACACCGATCACTGCATGTATTACCTGCTACACTCTCACCTGTATGTCTTTATACTGTCACACTGTCACATGCATGTCTTTGTACTGTCACACGCATGTCTTTCTTACTGTCACACTGTCATATGCATGTATTTGTACTGTCACACTGTCACATGCATGTATTTGTACTGTCACATTTTCACATGCATGTCTTTATACTCTCACACTGTTATATGGTACTCTGTATATTCCATGTGTTCGGTGTTGTATTCACTTTCTTTCATCACGGCATCTGTCGTATGGAATGCAAATTAACTGTCACCTTTTGAAGTATGTTTTCTCTTCCACTCGTGGTACATGTTCGTTCTTTTCGTATCTGCATCTAAAATTCACTGTAACACAACGTTACTCCTTCCACAATGGCCACCATCACCGTAACCCCCCCCCCCACACACACACACACACACACACACTTACACCCACTGCACCACCCTTCCCCTGCACCACCCTCCCCGCACCCCACCGTACTCCACTACATCCCTTTACATTCCACTGCCCACCTCAACGGGCGTTACCTTCCCTAGATCCGTAGTCAAGACCCAGTATGGTAGCCTGGGTCGTCAGTTCTCCTCCCCTCTCCACCATGACATTAACCAGACTCGTGAAAATCGTGTTTTTATTTTACCGTCTGCCGCCCCCTCCACCTACTCCACACCCACACCCACCTACGTGGGACGCCCCCGTGTCCGGTCCACCACCAGTCCGAACCAGGCAGGGGAGGAGTCTAGGCGGAAGATACTCCAGTCTTACGGGAAGAGCATGTCATTCGATACAGAGCCATGTGAGTAATCTTTATAAAATATTATCTAAATTTGAAAACATAAGGGTGTTAACTAAGCCTTAAAGTATGGGAATTAACGTTCTTCAAGTTCAAAATAGACGAATTATTTGGTGTCATTTTCATACTAAACCACGTGAGTAATCTTCACAAAATATTCTCTAATTAATTTGGAGACAGAAGGGTGTTATCTCTGCCTTAAAGTATATGAATCATTACCCTTTTAGTTCCAAATTGACGAAACATTTTGTCATTTTATACGGAACCATGTGAGTAATCTTTACAAATATTCTATAAATTCGTCTAGCAGGTGCCACCAGGGTGTTACCGCTGCGTTTAATAAAGTATGAGGACCAACGCTCTTGTGGTTCCAAACAAACGAATCATTTTACAATTCTTTTTTTCCAATTGTGATGATTTCACTTCATTGGAAATTCCAACATTTGATAATAATACATATTCCCGTAATCAGATATTGTTACTTTTCCGTCTCGTTTAGAATGCTAAACTAAAGTATTTAATTCTTGATGGATACATGATGATACCTGACACCGACCATTGCATTTTTTTCTGTCGCATTTTCAATAAACATATATTACTTGCGATGTCAAAGCCCTTCTGCACTGATTTGGCCAGGAGGGATGAGACCATTCAGCATTCACTGACAGGTGGATATCTCATCAAATAAGCTCTCAATTAACATAATAAAAAAGGAATCATGGGGAACTAGCGGTCACCGATTAGACATTGTTTGTTATATAGAGGGCACAAGTAGCTTTAAGTAGTGCATTGGGGCTTTAACATATTTCGCGGAGATTCCTGGATTTTGGATTTCCTACACTTTCTCCTTGTCTGAAATGGAACAGTTTAATAACATAATTCTCTACATTACTGTTTACCAGCACATAAACCAAGTACTAATGGACGAAAGAGCGAACCACCGACTCCTGTCGAAAACGTAAGTATGATCTACATATTACAACAAAGTACTTTTTTATCCAACGTAAAAGACAACCTATTATTAAAAAAAATTATGGTTTAAACATTTGACTAAAGATACAAAGGTCGTTGGTTCGATCCCCGGCGCAGGCATTGTGTCCTTGAGCAAGGCAATACATATGTATATCGATGTTGCTTCTCTACACCCATGTAGGATGTCGAAGTCGTTGTAATCTGCAAGAATCTTTTAAATGACACAATAATGATTAACTTCGTGAAAAGTGCCATATCACGAAAAGGTTTGGTTTGTGTGGAGTTATTTGAAATGTTTGATTTCTTATTCTTCTAAACATGATGCAATACTTTGTTTTACTTTAGATGATTTTAGTTGTGTTTTTAGATTGTTCAGTCATTCTCTTCCTCGTGGAGTTATGACCCCATAATGATTATATGATCTTCTTTGAAAAAGAGGGAGTTTTTATTTCAAGTTTGCAGTGATTTCTCTTTCATCTCACCTCTTCTTCACGTGTCGTGAATCTTTGCAATACATTCGAGTGTTTTAGAGATCACAGTTTTTCTTTTCATGATTTGTTCTTTTATTTCATTTTGTCTTAATGTTGGCATTTTCCTATTTCTATCTAAACCCTGCATTAAAATCTTCCCTGGAAAGTAATGGACATTTGTTTAAAAAGGGCATAATATGTCTCTAAGTTAATTCATATTAAGAAGAAAAACACAATTATGGTTATGTACGTATACATTGTAACAAAAACCCTGATGTGTATATATATCCGTCAAGATCACTATTATTACTTGTCATTTAGTTTAATTTATGGCCCTCATGTCAACTATCCTTTTTGCAAGTTAAACCTCGAAAAGCATTACATGACCGTTTAAGAGACGTGATAATGTTTTGTCCAGGACGAAGTGTGAATTAAGTGAGATACTTTGTTTAGTTGTTATTTTGCATAGCCCTACCCTCGAGTATGACTATGAATTTGAGAATGATTTTCCCCTTTGCGCTACCATAGACTCCCCCACGTCACTGTTCTTCTGCCTCTGACGTCATGAATGTGCGGTTTCCGTCAACCCTACCGTCCCGGCAAAAATATTCTGGTCGCATTATATCCAGTTCAGTCAAGTCTTGTAAGGTGACCTCAAAGAGAAAACAATTATCTTTGTGTCCACTTTTTTTCTTTGTATCAACCAAAGTGTTATATTTCTGTTTCGCAAGGTCATTGTAGATCATAATTTGCTACCTTATATTCGTGGCTGAATGATGTTTCCTTCTCTAAATAAGCAAAATATGTTGCCTGATTAAAAGACGACTAAAAATCTGATCAAAATGTGCAACTTTTGTTTTCATAAAGAGCTGGTGTTGGGGTGTAAATAAGTGTGAGTGTACGTGGCTTTGTAGGAGAGACATACAGAGATACTGATGGGGAAGGCAGCAAATAGGCCAGTGAAAGAGAGAGAGAGAGAGAGAGAGAGAGACAAACAGACAGCAGGGGCACACTCATTCAGCCTAGAATATAAACGCATGTTAATTCGTGGCACTGTATATTATATTTGTATCTATTGAGCAATAGACAAAATATACCTAACATACTATTGCTGTATCTATCTTGCTTTTCAGTCAAACTTTATATTGTTTTTCTTGTTTTGCTTATTTTTGTATAATTGCACGAATCGTATATACTGGCATGTGTTAGTAACTTTATGAGAACCAGGATTTTTGTCATTTCATAAGTTGTGTTTTCACTAGTTTTATTTTTATTTCAATCACCAATTTCGTATTTCTAACGTTGTAAAACGATGTAGTATTGTGCTAAATTTCAACTAAAAAATAACAATTTCGATGTGTTTAAATCGCTTGACTCTTTACCCTAGGGTTTAAGGTTCGAATTCAAGCCTTTTAGCGAGACATTTTATACACATTTGCTACTCTTCGCCAAGGTGTTAAAATAGCCTAAATCCGATGATGGGGAAAATACATAAGAAATATATACGTTAAATACTTAAATGCATCGTCAATGTATTGATAGATAATTAAGCCCATGGGTAATATTTATAATTTAATTTAGATCTGGATGTGTTAAAGGGCAACGGTTTTTTATGTATATATTAATTACAATTATTTATCATTTGAGACGTTGAGTTTTATGTTAAATTTGTGATGTCATACTTCATGATAATTCGTATAGAATGCAAAATCAGAGTTTGCATACTTTCAAATATCTTCACTGTTGTATGTGATAATTATCACACTGCGTACATGTTGTTATAATGTATCACTTTGATATATTAATGACTAATCTATAATTAAATTAATAAAATGTAAATATGCCATGTTATAGATGCAAATTATTTTTATTTAAGATCCTAAAGTCATTGGATCTGCATGACACACTTGTATAGTAATTCTATATCAATAACCAATCAACAGTCCGCATGCAAAAAGAAGTATCTCCGTTAAATTGTATTGACATTTGTAATTAGAAAGCAAATACGTTTGTTTAATAAAATAAACTATAACATTGTAATTTTGTTCACACGCTCGATAAAAGAACATTTTTGTACAACACTATTTATACTGACATAAACATTAAGACATGGCAGTGCTGCTAGAATTGTTTTCTTCTCATTAACCTTTAATTTCGATGTTGCGATGTTTGCGATTTTATACATTTTAACCTGGTTTGGAACCGTATTTGCATATATGTAATGCACTACCTCCTCATCTCACGAATCACTCATATGTATCATAATGTTCTATATAAATATATATGTACGAAATTTATATATATTGATCTATAAAATAAGTATATACTAATTTGAATGTAAAGCCAAGCAACATTTTTCGAAGGTTTTTCCATGGTTAATACTTGTTGCATATGGTTTTTCTCAGGACGCCTCAACCAGCCCAGCGCCAGGGAGAGAGTACATCTGTCTTTATGATTTTGAAGGCATGTTACGGGACGACCTGTCGTTGAAGTAAGATATCCTTCTTATTAAACAAAAACGGGTTCTATAATGTAGGCGATTCAATTGGTCAAATGATACCACGTGACCGTTTGACATGTTTTCCTTCCACGCCTACCGTGCGCAAAAACAAATCCCATCAAAACGCGATAACCCACGGCTTAATGAAATAATGCACAACTGAGGTGCACGTATGCGTTTATCCGTCGCAAACACAATTACACGCGCAATGATATGCACGTAGTTTCACCTGGTAAGGTCATTGATGCGCATGCTGAGACTTACGGAAAATCAACCCACGGCAATTGAAAAAGCCCTGTGCGTCAATCAATGTAATTAACAAACATTACAATGATGTATACGTAATACTATCATGATTTATTTGGGATGTATAATAGGGATTAAGATATAAGCATACATCAATTTCCTTTAAGTCTACGAAAATAGTTCTGAAACTATACCGACACCTCTATTGTGGATGTCTATTATCATGCTACGTATTTCATGTCGAATTGTACAAGAAAAGAAGCATAATAAATGAAACTTTTAAAAATCGCTATAACTGTTTTATATATGTTTCTTCAGAGAGGAGAGCAGTTTTTGTCTCAATTATGTTTGAAGCGTATATTCAGAGTCCATTTGGCAACGTGTCATATCGCTGGATAAGTAAATAGCAGCTTTGAATGTCTTGAGCATGGATAGATGAAATTCTGAGAACTTTATTAACGAAGAGGAAATCAGATTGACGCAAATACTTTTACTTCATGAAAAGTTAATTTTATGTTTTATTTTCCATCTTGTATGGGAAACAATGTAGTTTATATAAGTGATCCTATTATATTTATTCATGCTTTCATATTTTGAACAAAGTCCTTTTTATTGTCTTAGGGCTGGTCAGAGAGTAAGGGTTGCCGAAGACGAAGGCTCGGATTGGTGGAAGGTAGATATCAATTATCCTTATTCCTTGAGATATGTTATGGTATGCTTTTATCGTGGACTGTCCATCGTGTGTCATGCATGATGAATACCATACAAAGAGATAATATTTGTTCCTTTATCTCTAATTATCTTTACAGTTGTTTTACATTAAACTAGCTTTGTATTTATGTTTAAATCCAAAATTATAACAGATTGATAATAATAATGATGTCAATAATAGCAATAATAGTAATACTGACATTAATAGGTTTATTAGCAATAATGATTTTAATAATGAAAATAATGATCATTATCACAAGGACGATAAAAATACTGACGATAGTAAAACCTTCTTGTGTAGGGCATTTACGCATTATGCAGACTTCCTTCTGCGAAAATCCTCTTTAACACTTTTGAATACTCATTTGATTTGTCTATCAGGGTGACTATGATAGTCGGTTCGGCTACTTTCATGCGTTCTGTGTTACGTAGATCTAAAGCATTACACATGGTCTGAATCATGCGTAACATTAAAAATGACTTTGTGAAGTTGCGACTGATCTAAACCTTTGTGAAACAGAATTTAAGATCGATCTCAAATTTAAACATGACTTTGGAACTTACTCATGATTTTTCGCATGACTTAAAGGGAGTGTAGCCTGACGAGACTACGTGTCTTTCCCTTGGCCTGACTCAGGGCCACTAATACGACTACGGACGACGTGACTGCAGCAATCACGTGCGTGGAACATACGCGAAACGGAAGCGTGAGGAGAACTTCGGTTTGTTTCGCGAACGCTGAACAATGTAGAGATAAAGTCGCTGACTACCGTTAATCAAGTCCATTCGCTTACGTGTCGTTGTCCTTAAGAAGACGTAGATGGCGTTAACCAGTATTTTTCAAGCTACAGTCCCTTTAAACCTTTGTGAAACACTTTTGAATTCTCATTTGATTTGTCTTTCAGGGTGACTGCGATGGTCGGTTTGGCTACTTTCCTGCGTTCTGTGTCACGTTCCTTCAACCCTGGGAGAGGGTTATGGTGGTGATGCATAGCTTTAAGGCATCTCACGAGAAAGAAGACGGGCTTACTTTACGAAAGGGCCAGGTATAAACAGTTAGGGTTAGGGTTAGGTTGCAATCATAAAACCCTAACCCTGACCCGAACCCTTTACCTAACCCTAAACCCAACCTTTTAAATATTTGATCAAATAAAACGAATATTGCATAGGCCTTGATAAAAAGAGACAATTTGTATCTCTATCTTTCTTTTCTTTCTTTTTTAATTTTTTTTCTCGATTTGGGGTACATCTTATATATTGTATTTACTTTATTAACCCAACACTTGAGAATAACCGACCTCGTTGAGTATAGCTATCGGATTGACGATATAACGAGGTGATCACTTTGCAGTGTGTTTTCCCTTTCTAGCCAATACGAAGTAGAATTTTATCAAACTCTCATTGTAAAATTCATGTAATTGCAATACTACTTTATCTCCTTTTTTATATTAACATGTCCTATTATTTTCTTTTAAAACTATTTATTGACGCTTGTTTCATATTTGTATGCGTTTTATTGTGAATATAATAGTGTTCGTATCGGATCTTTCTCTTTTTATGATAAAACTGAAATTGACAATAAAATCAGACAAACTTTAATCCTAACTCAAAAGCACACGTCTTTTTTTGACTGCAAGGTTCACATTTTTGGGCTCTGTAGATATTGATACTTCATAAACGCCCTATAGATTTGCAATTCCTCTATTAATACCGAGTATACTTCCTTTCGTCCCTTCGTAGGTTGTGATCCAGATGTCCCCGGAGGATAATGGTTGGAGCCAGGTCAGAACCGGTCGCAAGAGCGGCTTCTTTCCGTACCAGTATCTGGAAATGTTTGGAAAACAGAAAGGATAACATTTTGCTTCTTTCTGTATGGCAATTTTTTTCTTTATTGCGGAATGAACCAAATTGAGTTCGATTGACATGATTGAGTAGTAATCAAGACGATGTACCTAACCATTTTTGTTTAAAGACCGTCAATACTACTGGGCCAGGAGGGATAAGACCACACAGCGAGGTCACTGATAGGTGGCTATCTCATTAAGAAAAAGAGGATCATGAGGGACCAACAGGCACCGGTTGGGGAAGTTTTCTATTTAGAGGGAGCAAGTAGCTACAAGTAGGACAGAGGGGCTTTAAAGCTGTCAGAGCGTGATGATGGCTCTGTAGATTGACTTTCAAGTAGCCTTTCTGTATAATTGATCTTGACATAAGTTGGCATCCTTACAAACGACCGAACGAAGGCCCTGCAAGAAGATGTAACGAGATGTAACGAGGTAGTCTATCTGGGCCATCTGATTATATTATATGATATCAATTATTGAATAAAGAGTTATGATAATTGATATGAGCTACGTAAATGAGTTGCTTTCATTAGCTGTGAGACGTTTTATTATGTGATTGTGAATTTTGCTTTCAGTAGCAGGTTTTATGAAACTTGGTCGAGCTAAGCGTGTTTTCCAAAAAAACATAGAGAATGTTGATTGGTATTCACAGACGTTGAATTAATGTCTAACAAGAATGCTCAGATAGCAATAATATGCTTGATATTTAACGGCCATAGGACTCGAATCACATTCGAGAGACAGGTTAAACGACGGAAATCGCATTTGATACTGAAGAGAACGGTTAAACCTCTCCTTTGCAAGATCTGTAATAGTGAGCTGCGACGTCACGCTAGAATTACATCATCAGAGTTTGCGTGATCAAGGAGAGGCATTGGTATTCTGTTCTGAGAAGATGCCACATACGATTGGTTGTGACGATATATGCACATCATTCCGCCTCAATAAGTTAAACCGATTGAGGATTAGCCTGAATCATGATCTAAAAAGCTTTAGCATATATCTTTGAAGATTCTAATAACGAAGCAGAAAGCGATGTGATCTTGGGTGGTTGTATTGGAAGGGTACTAGTCTGTCTCAATTTTTTATTTTTTTTGTCTTTTCTTGTGGCAAATCGGCAGACAAAATTGAAATCACGCAATATGGCTCACTTGTTTTTCTGAATTATAATTCATTTCAGAGTTGTTGGAGGAAATTGTATTTAAGTTTTTTGAAAATATTGCATTGAAAGTAATATCAATCAGTTTCAGGAATTATCAATAATGAGATAAGTTAAAGTTTCATGATTTGAATTCTGCCACTAAATTCATATTCTTAGATGAGATATTGAATGGAATATATTATTACTGGACAAATACGCGGAAAATGAAACTCAGATATTGTTGGCCATTCAGTTCGATTTAAAGGCTTACTTCGGGTCATCACACCCGGTCGGATGCAAAACAGAAGGTCATGTGAAAATGCACGTTGAGGACGCGACCTTTCGTAGATATTGTCGTAGGATCTTCATATATAGTTGGGTGAATTGGACTAGACCATTTGTTCATAAGATCAGTTTATTTTACCAATATCAACCAGACGTTCGTGAATAAAGGGGCATGTTTTCACAAAAGGATGGGGACATGATCACCCGACCCGACGCAAGGACCCGATGATAAAGCCAATTTAAATGATACATAGAAGGCAAAACCAAGCATCTGTGCAGGTTTCAAAGTTTTAATTTCGAATTGTTATACACGGTAATTATTTGTTGTAAGAATTTCAACATGAGAGTGTGTACAATGTGCGAACACGTGTGAGTTCGTTCCATGCTCATCGGTGGTGCGACCGCCACTCAGATACATGCCGCAGAGCGATGTTTAGCTCAACGATATGTTACAGAAAAAACGAAATCTGAGAACATGCATTACTATTTTCTGTACAGACGAGACAAAATTGATGAAAACATATGGGATTTTATGTTTGTATGTAGCTAAAGTATGCAATCATATACCACTTACATGCGAAATGTAATATGCGATCTTTTATTTCATAAAATCGCATCACCAAAGAGATGTAAAATTGTGTTAAAATGACATGACAATGTGTACATTACACTCTTGGCAGGTCTCGCACCTGAAATTGACACTACTATGTTGTGGGGAACTTTGTTTCCAATTTTGTGCAAATTGAGACACCAAATCGTACAGTTTGTATATAAGTATTTATTTTAAGACGAAAATCAGATGTACATATATTTTTAAGTTGTGAATATTTATTTTATACACATGTTTTCTAACACATTCTTTGAAATGCATCGATTCCATCCCCGCGGGTGAGAATAGAACATTGCCCGGTTTGTAGAATCCAGTTACCTCACCATTAGACGATTGGGCGGGCTCATTTGAATGTAGGGGTGTTTTGATTGACGAGATATCCGCTCAAAATGACAGTGGAAGACTGAACTAGCAATATTTACTATGAACAAATATATTCATATTATAGAAATATATTTATTTTTTTCAAAGCATGTTGCAATATTGTACGTAGCGTGTGAAAAATTGTGTGTGTTCGTAATACATTATAGAGTCCACTTCAAAAACATCAAATAGTCCACTAAAAAACACATGTGGTATGTATCCTAACAAAAGGGCCTAGAAACGTTATCAAAATGTGTTATCTTAAATGTACGTTTTTGTTTTTGTTTCGAGTTACAACATTTTTTTGAACATTTCAACCAGAGTGGTAATTTGTTTAATTAATCTTGAAAACACTCGCTCTTTTAATTGCTGATGAAACAATTTACCTTTCCGAGAGTGACGAAATATAACTTGATGAAAAACATCAGACATTGACAATAACAAAATTAATTTGGTTATGTAGGTTCTTTATTAAAGGAAAGAAAATGCATTTGTTAAATAAATGATTTTCTTTTCCTGCCATCACGCCCGCCGCCTTTTCCCCTGATTTTTAGTTTACGCTTTAATAGAAATAAAACAATTGTAAGACGATGGGGATGACTTTGTACCTCTAGCCGCTAATTTTACACCTTATACTTTCATTCGTAGCTGACGACTTGTTTGACTTTATTAGACTCATTAATCAATAGTCTTCCACCGTTCATTATTTGGTTCGTGATATTGTGTTTTCATTGGAGATTCTCGTATTTATTCAGATTTAAACAGTGACAAGTGGACGAGGTTATTGTGTCAATCAAGTGCGATGACTAAATTTGTTTATCGGTTATTGATTGTTAATTGATTGTCTATTGATTCTTATTGTGAGAAGCATTCAGAGCCAGCCATCTGAATGGAGAGGCTAACATTATTTATTTTTACTTTTAATACCGCGGGAATTTTGAAGCGGGGTTATAATTTAGCTGTGTACAAATGAAGTTTCAATCCACCACTGGAGAATAACCGACCTCATTGAGTATAGATATCGGGTTGACGATATAACGAGGTGACCAGTTCGCAGATGACAGGGTTTTGCTCTATACATTCATCCGGATACAGTATAACAGATGCAAACGAGGCATAATTTTGATTGTATTATTACCTTCGCTAATCAAATGAGTGAAGATGCGACACGAATTCAACGCAATATGTGGAATGATAATTATGAAATCCTCATTTGTACTACGTCTCTGTTAAGATGTGAAAGTAGCTGACGCAGTCCTGCAACAGGCAAATTCCATCACATGTGTGGTTGACGTTACGTCTGATTTCCACGATGCGTCATTTCAATAGCGTTATAACCTACGTCAATCAAGGCTGTGAAGGTTGATAATATACGACACTGCGTCAGAGATATAGGCGTGCACTGCTCATGTCATTATTCTCTTTCTACAATATGACTCGCATCGCGCCCAAAAGCCGACCTTATCTCTTTAGCTGATTGGTTTGCCCTTTTTATACGAAGCTTAAGATCAATTGCGTCATTACCTACGTCAGCCAAGCCTGTGAAGACAATTATTTCATACGCCATACATCTTTGTTCATGGTTTTCTTTCTTCATTTTGCGTTAACCTTTTTAACCGTTAGCCGGGTGTAACGATGGTGAAATATACCCTCTCATCGACAACGTGTTGGGTCCAGTTTACCAAACATTGTCTGAATAAATCTAGTACAAACCTTTAAAAACTTGCGTCTAGACTCGACACTAGTACAAGATGAACAATCACAGCAGTTCGTAAACATGCTAGCGATTGACACTTTGTCATATTTTGATTGTATGGGCATGTTTTACAAATGACCATGAACAGGGATATTTTAAGTACTATCTTTGAAATAATGAGAGTATTTGTATTACATTTAATACCCGACCTTTCGTGAATATAGGGGTATGTTTTCGAGATCGCGCATGAAACACGACAACCTACCTGAAGCGAAAACCTGATGGAACGAAATAAGCTGGAGCAAAAGGTTTAGCAGAAGGCGTTGCTAATTGGTTAACTCTTTATCTAAAATATGAGCGTAGGTTTTGGATGCATTAAATCATGCACGCTATCGTTATAGTGTTTTGTACATGCGAGGGAGCCACCCCTTGAGTGCCATGTGCGTGCAATGCAGCATTCGTAATAGCAATTATTGTTCATGCTCATTGGACTGTGCTGTGTATGTTGCACTCGCTATTCAGAGAACCATCGCGTTAATCAGACTATCTCCAAAACAACCTGGCACGGGGGATTTGGGGCTTGGCACAATGGGGATTAGCCCTGTGGCATGATAAGAGTTAACACAAACAACAGCTAACGAGATATTATTGATTGATTGATTGATGGATGGATGGAAAATAATCATTCTAAATCCATTTCAGATTTGGAAAGTTAAAGCAACAGCTTTTTTTAAGGAGAAGCTTATATTGCTTTGTACGATTTTCTTCTCTGTTTTCTATTACAATTAATGTAAATACGTGCTTGTTATGATTATTTTTCTTTCGATCTTCATTCTTTCATAGAACTGTTAAAATGGCATCTATAAATCGATGATCCTGGGTTCATTTGAAAACATATTTTGCTTGAAATGCACCATAAGCTTTAATAGGCTTGTGTTTAATTGCCCTACTTATATTTTATCTCTACATTTGTAATGCTATATCAATACCGATTTCATTTTTGAACATATGTATATTATTTATGTAAATATGTACAATATGTAAATATTCGAAATGTATATAATGGTAATAAGATATATTTTATAAATTGTCAATATTATATCACTTGTATTCTTTCGTTCACACCGAACATAATCACGTGATCCAAATACGCCATATATTTTGCAATACCATTCTTACACCTGAATAAACGTGTAGCTTTATTCTCGTTTAGGTGCAGAAAAGGCAGTCATAAATCATGTTTATACTCTTTTTTTAAATGCTCTACCGTTTGTTTAAGTATAATTATAAGCTTATACGAACACGCTAGATTGGCGTAACCTTCATAATTATAGGAATGTACGAACATGGTATCGAGAGTTGGACGTGAATTCACACTTTAATATAATATATCAACATTTGTTTACATGAGTTGAAACATCCCACACCATTTTCTTTTTTTGGCAAGCAAGTAATAAGCTAATAGCTCTGTTTTGCACCCACGTAGTCTGTGTGATATATACTGTCTAGATGTGATTATATTATTTATGGCGAGGTCAATTATAAAAGACCCATTTGTAAGAGCCAGAGTGGTGAAAATATAGAATGGACGGAAAGAATAGAAACATACCCCCAAAATATGCCATGTTGTTCGTTTTCTTTCTAAAAAATAAAACATATTAGATAAATAACTAGATTACGGTTGTGAACTTAGGGAAACTGGGATAGAATTATGAATACCTATACAATTACGTAGTACTACGTAATGCAGATAAATGTATGTATGATTCATTGTTTCGTGTTATGCAAATTATATCTGATTGCAGTTGAGGGGTTTTTCCATAATTTGATAGATTCACTCTAGGTGGTAATTCGCTTGAGCAAACCTCGCTATTGAGTGGTCACGCTTCCGCGAGTGTGTGAGGCTTTTTCAGGCGCACAAGGTCACACCGTGAACTCAAACATGGTCGTGCGCAATGTAAAACCCTATGAGAAGAGCTCAAACCCTCCTGTCAATGGCCCATTTTGATATCATTTAATGGCACTGGATAACTTATATTTCGTGGATGAAGTCAGTAAACTGCGATAAAAGCAAAGAATGATGTATGAATATCGGATTTATCATAGCATTTTTAATTTGAGAGCGCCATGGAGAAAACAAATGATTTTATCATACATGGCATGTTTGTACACCAGACATTTCTTCATAGGGTTATGTGCTATACGCGACTAAGTGTGAGTTCGCGCAGTGACCTAACACGGGAAAACGTAACCACTCGCGCTGCTAAACATATTTGTGTTAAACTACATAACACTTAATTGATGCCTGGTGCTTTGATAATTATTTTAAATCGACTTGCCTGCCTGCAATATCCTAAGTGCTTTTATTTCATGTATCTAAATATTTGTTTTGTTCTCTATTATTTCAGGGGATGAAGTAATAATACAGCAGTATAGCAATGCTATCCATCCTTATGTGTCTGCTAAGCTTGAAATGATGTTGACTAATGAAGGAAAACAAAGAAAAACACAGAATGAACCATTAAATTATTTAGTTGGTACAGCCGAAGTTCAGGGTTTTCATTACCTTCATTGTTATTGATATATTGTATACTATTTACTTTAACCATCTTTGCACTCTTGCATCACTATTATTACCTAAAGTAACAAATCTATTGCTTGAAACCGTTAGTTATTTTTGTATTATGGATTTTTCGAGCAATGCAATACAGACCTTTTAAAAAAAAAAGTTGTTCTTTCTTTCTTTACGGTAATCATGTTTCATATTTTTAATATTTTTTTTTCGATACATGACTAGGAAAAACAGTATAATGGCCTAATATGAATTCAATTTCGTTGATTGACGGTTTGTTAATTGATTATCTGGCATTTCTCTATCATTCATTGATTTCTTTTTGTTGAAGCATACCAATCACTAATAAACGTAATTTGTGTACAACTAGAGAATAAAAACACTATATTCACAAACAGTAGACCCGGCTTTTTATGACCAAACAAATCCGAGAATGAAGAAAATTAAGAATTACATAATGCCGCGCACAAAGAATGAAGTGCGATGAGTATTCTATCCACAAGTCGGTTTTATGTTAATCGAGAATGTACTCAATCTTGCAAAATCTCTATTCATAATTAATATTTGAAGCTCATATTTTGAACTTAGTATAACAACATTGAACTACTAATGCACAATATTAGTGATTGGTGCATTTCCGGCAAAATAACAAAAAGAGTATTATACTCTTTTCGCTATTTGCCAATTCAACATGAGTGGTGTATAATATTCGAATGATAGATGACAATATTTGATATTCATTTTCAAATTATTATTAGCAGTAGTATCAGTTATTGAAATGATTAAAATATGTGGGGATCTGTTATGTTTATTCATTCAGTTTGTATGCATTCTGACAGCACTAGAATTAGCTGTCTTTTTTGGCCGGAATGCTTACCCAATATTAGTTCCAAACATAAACTTCAGATTAGTATATTTGTAAAGCGCTTAGAGACATTTGTATTAAGCGCTATATAAAAAATAAATATTATTATTATCATTATTATTAGTAGTAGTAGTATACCAAAACATTCGTCTTACCATCCCTCAAACAATGAAAGGTGCCATGCATTTTTTCAGGTTGCATCAACACAGCTTTGGGATAAATTGCTACAAAATATCCAAGGTTGCGGAAGACCCAACAACTTTAATAAAATCGTCTCAAAGTGTTCCCTTTTCAAACGATTCCCAATGTTAATCATGATAACTCATTACTAAAGGAAATATACCTAGCGTTTTCTACTCTTCTAACTTGTTCCCCCTTTTCTTGTTCTCTTTCACATCGAATGTCGGCTTCTTTTTCATATGCCCTAGTATAGTTTATCATGATAATTTGCGTTGGCAAATTTGACATGTAATGCTTCATAGTTATTGAAGATGATATCTTTCTTCATAACGCACACATGACATGTCATTTTGTAATAAATTAGCCTGGTTTAACGTAGGATATAAAGAAATAGCTATGTAGTTACTGCGTTGTGTACACCTAATCCTAATATGGTATGGTTATTATGAAACGTTTGGGCATACATTTTTAGAGATGTAGATTGTACTTGTCGTTGAAATATATTGCACCGACTTGCCATGGAAAGAAATAAAAATGATCGTTATTGTGAATCCCAATCAATGCTTCAACAGAGTTTGTCTTATTGTACGTGCATTTTCGATTGTTCATATTTATGTATTCATTCATTTATTCATTTATCCATTCATTTATTTATATCACTCCTTTTTAAATCATTTATTAATTGATGTATTCATCTATTTATGTATTCATTCATTACTTTATTTTTTATTCATTTTTTAAATATTATTTTCTCATTTATTTTGTTATAACTATATTTGTATTTGCTTATTTATTATTTTCATTCATTCATTCATTTATTCAATCATGTATTCATTCAAATATTATTTAATTATAGACATATTCATTTATTAATTAATGTTTTATGTAGTTTCTAACGGGAGGCATCAGAACGAAACATGATAGGATTTACACTAATATCGAAGCAGAATAAATTAAAAATGGAGATTATATTTTGATAACAAAGTAATTATTATTCTCCACACTGGACATCACGGTGTGTCTCTTGATAGGTTGAAAATTAAGGTACAGACCTGATTGAGAATTTGGTTAAATCTAAGTTCAACTACACGCATTCAATTGAATATTCCTATACAAAAAATAGCGGATAAATCTTCACCGGTAAAAAAAAAGTTTTAAAAAAAAGTTGCAAAATGCACTCCTGTTGTTTGGTTGTGCATTCTTCTTTGTTTAATTAAAAAGTGTAGAGCCTATGTTTGTATTGCACTGCGTAAGAAAAAAAGCGCAATAATAGTGCCCCTTTTTAAAGGTATTTTGATGTACTGCTCATTAGATGGCTGGATAAATCATAATGCATGTGGTGTCAATATAAAAGGAATATACATGTATATACTTTGAAATGACACGCAACAAAGCGATCATTATCCCATTCCAAGGGAGATATACTCGATACTCGATCATACCTTTATAGTTTCCAAACAAAATTGAGGGGTTTATTCATGTATATCATTTTTTAAGTACAGCGTGTTAGTAACTTATATTGTTGAATTTGATTTAATAATTGCTTGAAGATAGATTGAAGAAAGACTCAACTACAAATCAAAGTTGCAAATGCTTACATTAACACCACTTCGCCACAGAGTAATATAACATCTAATTCCTGAAGCGAACAAACGGCATTTCTTAAGGCCATTTTTCTCTTCATACCAAATTGCATCTTTGAACCATATGATGTAGGCATATTTTAGTGTGACGTATGTCATGCCACTAAATATATCATAATTACTTCAGTATGGAATCTTATTTAGGGTGACATATGGCTAGAGTAAATGCTGGGGCTGTGCTCACCAGTGACAACTGATTGCACGTCACAATTGTTTCAGTGATTGTTAAATGATACATATATTGTACTTCTAAATTAACAAAATAAGAAAATATAGTTCAATATCGTAATCGTAACTTATACTTCCATTTATTTCTCGAAACAAATTGACCACGTATTGTATTCATGTTTTGTGATTTAGTGTTAACTAAAAGAATAATGAATTCCGCACATGTACCAATATTTTCAGAATGTTTACTTTCATGTATTTAGTACAGCTTGGAGGGGTTAAAACGTCGATACGTGGACAGGCGTGTTGCCATTGTTGTGTTTGTTAAAATAATTGTTTAAACACATTCTTCATCATGTCTTAATTGCACGAAAATTCTGAACTGTAACGCAGCTTTATCAAAGACATTAAACAAAATATAAAGTAGTATGAACTTTGTGCTTATATGATGTTTATCAAAAACTTGTATCATACAGTAAAACACTTCTTCCATAGTATATGCACGTATCATCTAAAATTTCTGCATCGAGAAGGTCAATTGCTTCCCTGCACAGAACAAGTTCGACACATGACTTCAATGATCATTTAAAGCTTAACTTCTTCAAGAAAAAAAATGTTTTCTCAATGTCACAATTATGATGCCAGCCACACTGGGCTGGCTGACATTTTAGCATTGGGCCAACGTCTTACTTATGATGTTGGCCCGATGTCTCGAGACACATTGGTCCAACGTTGGCCCGATGTCGAATTGCTAGCTGGGTAGCTGTACTGATACAACAACAGTTATGGACAATTTGATGTTGTATTGCCTTCACCGAAAATTGAACATATCACAAATTATTGTTAAAAGACCATTTTGATATCGAGATTATTGATATTCTTCTTTTTCTCATTATAATGAGTATTATTATCATTATTATTATTACTCTTGTTGTCATCATCATCGTTATTATCATCTTCATTATCATCACAATGATTATTATTATAATCATTATCATCACCACCACCACCACCGTCGCCATCATCATTATTATTTGTATTGTTATTATCATTAGTATCATCATTACTATTGTCATCAGCATCATTATAATTATTATTTTTATCATCATCTACATACTAATTTACTGGTCAATAGTCCTTTCTAGCGAAGGGTTAGGGATAATACATGCCTAACAACGTAATATGGTCAACCAATATCGACGTCGCTATTGGATAATAGCGACTGATACCCAATGTAAGCTGGCTTCCTCAAATATGACCAAAAATACCTGTTTTATCTGAGTCAGACATGGTCCATATGTCCCTAAAACCCTGCCGGAATCTTTTTAGTCCGGCAGCCATCTCGATATACCTTGTTTTAGGGTCTATAGTTTTTTTTTTTTTTGATTATAGTTCCTTAGACCATCAATTTGAAGAATCCGATTGCTGACACTCTGTCAGCCTTGAGCAATTTGAGATATGTGACGTCACACAAAATGGCCGCCAAAATACCCTTTTTTACCAAAATTAATGATAACAAAATTGTTTACAGTATTTTTCTACATTAAATGTCAGTCAAATATCTTGATTTTTTTCTAGGATCATCACTAAATAAAAATTGACGATGTTGTATGATCAAATATGGCATGTAAATTTGCATAATTCAGATTGGCGCCCTCTATAGACACGTTAACTTGCAAATTTTAAATGATGGCCAAATGCCAATTTCTAACATGAAATTAACATTTGTTATAAGTCAGACGCACTGAATAAAATTAGTAAAAATTGTGCACCACATTTTGGTGTGATTTTTTTTGTTATTTTGTACTTTAAAGGTAAAGATCAGTTTTGGAAACGCCCCCTCTCAAAAAATGAAATGGAAGCTCTTATCACCAATCATGTGAAAGAATATGTTTTGACTAATACGTGATGATACAAATTTGGCCGAGAAACCGCCTACTAATTGATATATTTGGTAAATTATTATATCTATTTAGACCTGATAGATATCGCGCACGTGTCGCGTAGTCCCATATACATCTTTCTGTGTACAGTGCTAGTAACTTTACCAAGACTGGGCCAAATTTCTAATCATTTTAATGATTCCAGAACCTTGCAGTACACACCAATACTTATATGCTAGATGATCAACCTTTTCTGATCGATTCCACAACGTTTCTTTCACAATGCAATCGCATGACCATAACTAATCTTTATCTTTAATACTTGAAGAAAACATAATTTCATGCTCTCTGTCCCATAGATATGAGGTGCCATATGTTATAAATGCCCGTTTTCAGTGACAGCATTACGAAATTTGATTTGTATTTTGAGGTAATACATTCTTTTATAT
This sequence comes from Strongylocentrotus purpuratus, assembly GCF_000002235.5. Taxonomy (NCBI): domain Eukaryota; kingdom Metazoa; phylum Echinodermata; class Echinoidea; order Camarodonta; family Strongylocentrotidae; genus Strongylocentrotus; species Strongylocentrotus purpuratus. Next base: position 19,935,380 of record NW_022145606.1, read on the forward strand.
GAACCTATCATGAAAAGGTTCCTCTCTTACAAGGGAATTTATGAGTTTAATAAAGCGAAATAACCACCCAAAATGACCAAACATGGTTACCTTCCAATGGCTATCATTTGCTGCTTTAGTTTGATCGTTATAACACTCGACAGAGGCGCGAAAACCACAGAAAATTGTGCATGCTAGTTTTGCTTTGTTGCATTGGCACCGTGATGATTTACATAGGCTTCCACTCGCACAAGTGCACCGTATTAACCTTATTATGTTGTCCGGTGCGAGTTGTACATTTGTAAGTACTGTGACAAGGATCAGGGATTTGGTTTCCTCTTCTTTTGCATAGCCATACTTTGTAGGATCCAATGATGTGGGTTGTGACTGCAAGGCGTGCTTCCACACACATGTTTGCAGATGAGCTCTCTTGCCAACTGAGTCCAAAGGGAGTCAAATCGTCTGCTTCATCACTTTCAGCAATGCATGTACCCTTTTCAATCCCAAAGTATGCCCCAATATTGTCGCATCCCCTCAACGCATGTCCTGCCAACATCGATGGAATGATATCTCCTAACTTGTGTACAGTGGCAGGAATGTAAATAACAGTTCGCTTTTTGATGACTCCATGATCATTGGCATTCTAAGTTATTCATGTAGATAATGATGGACCCTAACCCTAAGAGCCAGGACCCTAACATACCTTTTCTCATTAGCAGCAATTAGAATCGCTTGCTGTACTATGATGTTGTCTGCTTCTTCATGTGTTATGGAAAGATCTTCCCTTGGCATGACATCGCTGCCTGGTATCACTTCAACAGGAACCTCATCTCCACTGGTAATGACCAGCTTGTGCTTTTGCCTATTTCTGAACACCTCATCATTCTGCAGAATCACGCATGTCGATCAACTGTAGTTTGTTTTCAGTAGTTTCTGGGAGGGCAGCAGTGAGGAGGGAAGAATCATTTGGATGAATCTCGATTCGTCATGACTTCTAGAAACCTGGTGGCACACCAAGCAAAGATCATCAGATTTTAATCCAGAGTAGAGCACAACCATCAAACGGGCTGTACAAGGTTGTTCAAGTGACACGTCAACCTTTGTCAAATTCTTCAAGTTCGCCTTTGACCTGGTGAAAGCTTCCATGACAAAATATTCTTGATATTGACATATCTTCAACTTGCCTGCAGTCCTATTACTCTAGAGTAGATCAACTTGGTGTCACAGACTTTCGAATCCTCCAATGTACACCCTCCAAGTGGTTGAAAACTTCACCTACCTCTGCAACATGTATTAAGCAACCTCTCCTTTGATCTCGAGCTCAACGTTCACATTGACAAGGCAGCAACCAAGATGGCTAGACTCTCAAAGCGGGCCTGGAAGAACACTATACTATAAACCACCAACACGAAAATGAAGATCTACCAGGCCTATGTGTTCAGTACTCTCCTGTATGGTAGTGAGTCGTGAACCCTAGTGCACGTCAGGAGCGCCGTTTGAATGTTATCCATTTCCGCTACTTGAGGCGAATCCTAGGCATCAAATGGCAGGACCACATTCCAAACAAGGATGTCCTCAAAAAGGAGGGATGATGACCATCTACGCTCTTCTATCACAACGACGGCTGAGATGGCTTGGTCATGTCAGTCGAATGGAAGACGGCCGCATTTCAAAAGACATCTTGTACGGAAAGTTAGCGACCAGAACCAGGACTGTTAGAAGACCTGGCCTTCGCTTCATGGATGTGTGCAAGAGGGATATGGAGGCCAGTGAAATCAACCCTACAAAATGGGAAGCCTATGCTTCAGACTGCGCTGTGAAGACAATGTATACAGAGGAGTGATCAGAGGAGAGTAGAACAGTGGGAGGAGAAAGGACAACAAAGACGGCAGCTAGCCACGGCTTGAACAGCACATCCACACATGAAATTTGTCTGCAGCAACTGCAACAGGACCTGCCTCTCTAGGATTTGACTGTTTAGTCATAGCAGGAGCTGCACAGCAAGAAACTCTTGCTTGAAGCTGTTAAACAGAGGTACAATTGACAATTGACGGTGTTCAAAGGGAGGGAGTTCCAGTGTCTTATTGTATCCGGGAAGAAGCTCCTCTTTTAGACAAGCATTCAGGCAAAATGAACAATTATCTTCTTGGAATGCCCTCTAGCTGTGCAGGGATGTTGATGGAGTGAGGAAAGTATATGGAAAGTCTTTCAGCGGGTTGTTGATGCGAAAGATCATCACCACCTGAGCCTGTACCCTGCGTTCTTGTAATGTTGGCCACTTGAGCTGGTTCAGGATGGCTTCTACTTTGCTTGTCCTGCGGTGGTCATTGCAGAAGGAGCGGACATAGCGCCGTTGACCCATTTCAAGCTTCTTGATGATTGCTAATTGTTTGAGTTTTAGGGTCCCATATAATTATGATGATGGCATACTCCATGATTGGTTGAAGGCGAGTATCGTAGCACAATTATTTAACTTTTCCACGACATGGTTGGATATTTCTTTGAAGAAAGGCACGGTTGGAGTTGGAGTATTTGCTGATAATGTTGATATGTGGGTTCCAGCTGAGGTTTTCCTGCGACTCAACACCTCGATACTTTGCTATATTTTTGTCATCTAGGGTCTGTCCGTGGATTTGATGATGGATTTGCGTTTATTGATGACATGTAGAACCTGACATTTATGTGTGATGAATTCCATCAGCCAATCACGCTCCCAGCGTTGCAGTGAGTCAAGATCCTCTTGGAAACGTTAGGCATCTTCCTATGTCTTGATGTTGCTGTATAGCATGCCATCGTCAGCAAAGGGTCTGACTGTTGGGTTTGGGGAGAGGTACGGTGGCAGATCATTGAGGAAGAGGAGAAACAGCATCTGGCCGATAACGCTGCCTTGCGGGATGCCAAATGTTACTTGGCTGGTGTTGGAGATGGGTCCTTCCAGTAACACCTGCTGGGTCCTGTAACTCAGGAAGCCAGAAAACCAAGCATGTGTGGGTTCCCAGATTCCATAGAATTGGAGCTTGTGTAACAGCTAGCCTTCCATGGGGAACCTTGTCAAATGCTTTGGAGAAACCAAGGAGTGTCATGTCCAATTGGTCTCTGGCATCGATGCCTTTGACAAGGTCCAGGACAGCAAGGACAAGCTGTGAGACGCAGGATCGCTTCTTTCAAAAGTCATGTTGTGCATCAGACAGGATGTTGTGGCTTTCAAGGTGGTTCATGTTGCTGCTAAGAACGATGTGCTCCAGTACTTCACAGGTTACTGACGTCCGAGAGACAGCTCTGTAAATCTCTGGCTTGCTACGGTCACCTTTCTTGAAGATGGGATCAATATATATAGCCATCTTCCATTTATCAGGTATGCACGCTCTGGTTAAGCGAGGCTTGGAAGAATAGAGTGAACACAGGTGTCAGTTTGGTGGTCAGAAGTCTGGCTGGGATTTGGTCAGGACCAGACGACCAGTGGCTTATGAACATCAAGCTCAGACAGGATCTTCAGAACCCCTGGTGGCGAGATAGTAATGTGATCCATGGTTGGGTGGGGGCTTCGTCCTTTGTCTCTCAGACTAGTCATATCTTCATTGCAGTTGAAGATGGATGAAAACTAATTACTTAGAATGTTCGCCTTTGAGAGGCTATCTGAGTAAGTCATTCCATTAGATTATTTCAATGGAGCCAACCCTGAAGCATCGCATCGCTTGCCGTTTATGAAACTCCAGAAACACTTTGGTTTACAGTTGGTGTCTGGGCTGACAATGTCTGTCAGGTACCCGTTGTAGACTTTCTTGGAAATTGTGTCATAGAATCCACCAGGTAACTTCTGTTAAAACTCATGCATCTGTCTGGTACCGATGCCAAATGCTTTATCATCATTCACTGACGCTGGAGCAATGCTGGTCTAAATAAAGCCTATGAATGGAACAATAATGTGTACCGTAAAATCACTTCTCACTGATTCTCTTGTAGATCTTTTTTGCTTCTTTACATGTATCTTAATTTAGACCAAAAAATATGTAAGATAAATGCAGCACAATCGTAATTATTTCATATGTGTTTAACGTGACGTAGATCTAAGAAATTGGCATTTGGCTGGCACACCTATTTTTATGCAAAATTAATATATTTATAGAGGGCGCTATTTCAAAATATGCAAATTAGCTTGTCATCTATGGCCGTGCAACATCACGAAACAATTTTTAGTGATGGTCCTAGAGAGATACAGACATTTGGCTGCCCAAAATTGTAGAAAAATCCCTATTATATATCTATTATACATTTTTAGAGAAAAATCATGTACTTTGGCGGCCATTTTGTATGACGTCACATATCTTAAATTGCTCAAGGCTGACATAGTGTCAGCAATCGGATTCTTCAAATAGAAGGTTTATGCAATCATAATCCATTGAGAAATAAGAAATTGGCATTTGGCTGGCACACCTAATTTTATGCAAAACTAATATATTTATAGAGGGCGCTATTTCAAAATATGCAAATTAGCTTGTCATCTATGGCCGTGCAACATCACGAAACAATTTTTAGTGATGGTCCTAGGGAGATACAGACATTTGGCTGCCCAAAATTGTAGAAAAATCCCTATTATATATTTATTATACATTTTTAGAGAAAAATCATGTACTTTGGCGGCCATTTTGTATGACGTCACATATCTTAAATTGCTCAAGGCTGACAGAGTGTCAGCAATCGGATTCTTCAAATAGAAGGTTTAGGCAATCATAATCCATTGAAAAAAAAACTATAGACCCTAAAACAAGGTTAGGCCAATAATCTGGATTTGGCTGCCGGACTATTTGTTCTGCCATGCATAAATGAAAGGGTTGGCGAATGAATTGAAAGAGGCAAGAACAATTGTTAAACGATGCAATGTACCAAGATAAAACCATTCTGGCAAGACACCAAGATTGAAACAGAAGTAAGCGAATTGATTGGGTCCCACGGTGAAGATGAATATTGCAACAACGATGGTCATCATTCGAAGTACCTTCCGTCGTGCAGCAAGATGATAGGTTGGTCTAGAATGCGATTCCGAGGAGAAGCGACGGGATTGGCGAAGCAACGCACGAGCGCTGAGGATTTGCGTGGTGAACATAGTCATCACTGGAATCACGTAGAGAAACGTGAAATTGAGAGAACCGACAAAAACCCTCATGAAATCGGAGGGAAAAGTTCCCATGCATTCGTGGGTCACTGGTTCGATCTTGGAGCGAAAAATGGTGGCATAACTGGTTAATGAGAACATCCATATGACAAAAACAACGAAGTGAACACGACCTTTGCTGAAATGACGATGATACTTTAACGGGTAAACTATAGCAACGTATCTATCAAAACAGACGAGGAGAAGAATATACATTGAGGCAGTAATGCATGTCCACTGAAATCCGTTGGTATAGAAAGTCCAACAGTAGGAATGCCCTAGCCAGTTGGAAGGCACCGTTATAGCTCTTGGGAAAGGTAACAGGAACAACGAAGTCAAACAATCGGCTACAGCAAGACAACCTATTAAGGTGTCCGTGGATCTACTAACGGGGCGTTGGTGAAACAGCATCAGGATGACTACCAGGTTACCAAGAGCGCCTACACAGGCGGATGTCAACTGAAGAATCGTATCCCAGGCTCCCCACTCTACATCCTGCCATGTCCATGTAAAAGAAACATTAGCAGATAATGTGGTTGTTATCATTGCGACCATTCTTTCAACGTCAGCTCGGGCGAGGAAACGAATTGAATGGTAGGGGATGAAGTAGATCGAGATTTGGAGTTTTATATAAATACTCCCTCTCTATTTTTCTCTCTTGTGAAATGTCATGAGCTTCGATCCTTCATAAACTTCTGAAAAACCCCTCCTATGGGTTCATTAAGTTGTCTGAGATTGATAGTAGAATATGTTACTTTGGTGTGGAGAATACTGTAAGCGACACGTATACATATACTTAATCTATTTTGTTGGATGTTCGTTCCTCTTATTTAATACGAAAACCTTTTATCACGACCCCACATTCAATGTCCCTGTCAATTACATGTCATGAATTATTTATGAAGGGAAATATTGGCCTAGACAAACCTTCAAGATTAGTTAACTTATTCCAGTGCAAGATTAAGCTATACAGGTATCGAAGGTATTGTCAAGAAGTGAATCAAGTTCACAAATGAGCTATTTCGCAAAGCCTTTTCGCGTTGCACAAAGCGATTATTTTGTCAATGTGTGCCCAGTGTTGTGTGTAAAATTGCATGTTGCGAACGAGCGACCTTCCAGAGAGGAGAAAGAAGCAATGGAAATGTTAATCAAGAAGCATTAAGCTAGTCAAGAAGACGTCCAATACATATATTGGTAAATACTGATATCCATTCCACTTAACTCGTCTTTTGATTTTTTTTTCTGAATAAAAATGAAAAATAGGTGACCCGATTCCTTAATGCCAGTTCGTGTATTGAAGGGGAAAGAGAGTTCGTGTGATGAATAAAAAAAAATAAAGTAACCGAGCTAACCTTTGTCGGCTTTTCTCCTCCTGACATTAAATGAAATTTTAAGTAGGAAATTAAATCCTTTTCATTTAATGTAACTTTATTATCTTTTTCATTTCTTTACATTTGAAGTTCTCTCATTCCGAGGATGACAGTCTAACAGATTATTATCCAGCTTTGCTTTCCAGAATAAATAAATCCTTGGACATTTAATAATGCACTCTGAACAAGAAACATGGCATTTTACTTGATCTTATGATTAGTGTCATAGTCGGATGAATCATTCTTAAATATATAGTGGAAATTTAACTCAATTCTCGAAGCATTATCAATCTCTATAGCTACCTACATTACGTAAGTTCTTTAGATATTTAATGACCAAGCATTTAGTTTTACACTAGTATATTTGTATTTAAAGAATGACTGAACGAATCGATCAATAGAAGTAATGGATGACAATTAAGTAATAAATACGTAGATAGATAGATAACTAACTAAATAATCAATCAATAAATGAACGATACATTACATTTGTCATGGTGCTGACATGATAGCAACTCCTTTAAAACAAAATCCCAAATTAATTTCAACTACCGTGTGCATCTCATGTTAAAATGTGCGAACATGAAAATGGCGTAATACATATTTCTGAAAATGGTTTATGTCTATGGGACATACAATAGGGTATTATAATAGCCCTTCAGATCAGTTGATTTTTCGAACATAGTTGCGATCATGTTAGTATGATACAGATATTGAAGTATAGAGCAATCAAACAATGATGGGGAGTCCATTAAACAAAATAGACCATTAAAGTAACAAAGGGTTATAGTAACACAACACTTTGCAATATAGTTACAGAAAATCTAAATCCTGAAGCGAACAAACAGTACTTTCTTAAGGCCATTGCTCTCCTTATATCAAATTGCACATTCGAACTCATATGCTGTTGGCATCTCTTATTTTGAGGAATGTCATGCCACTTCATATATTATAATGAATATCAGTCTGGAATCTCATTTAGGGTAACATTGAGTAGAATGGCTAGAGTAGATACTAGGGGCCGTGCTCGCCAGTGAGAATCCACTGCACGACAACCTTGTTTCAGTGATTTCTAATTTATACGTATACAGTGTACTTCTGATTAAAAAAAAAGAGAAAGCAATAGTTTAATCACTTAATCCTAAATCATACTTACATTTAATTCTTGAAACAATTTGACCCCGTTTTCCGTTCATGTTTTGTGGTTTAGTGTACACTAAACAAATAATGAATCATATACATGTACCAATATCTTCATAATGTTCATGTCATGAATTTAGAACAGCTTGGGGGGGGGGGGTGGTAAAAATCATACTTAGACAGGCGTATTGCCACTGGTGTTTTGTTGGTGTTTTGTTTTTCAGACACCACATTCTTTATCATATCTTAATTTCACGAAATTGTTAAACTGTATCGCAGCTTCATAATAGATATATTGACGAGTAAACTATAGCAATGTATTTGTCAAAACAGACCAGGAGAAGAATATACATTGAAGCAGTAATGCATGTCCACTGAAATCCGTTGGTATACACAATCCAACAGTAGGAATGCCCTAGCCAGTTGGAAGGCACCGTTATAGCTCTCGGGAAAGGTAACAGGAACAACGAAGTCAAACAATCGGCTACAGCAAGACAACCTATCAATATGTCCGTGGATCTACTGACGGGGCGTTGATGAAACAGCACCATGATGACCATCAGGTTACCTAGAGTGCCAAAGCAGGCGGATGCCAACTGAAGGATCGTGTCCCAGGCTCCCCACTCTACATCCTGCCATGTCCATGTATGAGAAACATTAGCAGATAATCCCGTTGTCATCATTGCGACCATTCTTTCCACGTCAGCTCAGGCGAGAAATCGAACTAAAGTGTAATGATTAAAGTAGATCGAGATTTAAAGTTGAAGTAAAACTTTTGTTTTATATATTCCCTCTTTCTTCCTCTCTATTTTTCTTTCTCATGTGAAATATCACGAGCTTCGATCCTTCACTAAATTCTCAAAATCCCCTCCAATGGGTTCATTTAGTTTGCTGAGGTTGATAGCAGAAGAGGTTACTGTGGAGAGGAGCATTTCAAAGTCCGATATGTGTTGTGAAGAATACTGAAGACGACACGCATACGTGTACTTAACCTATTTCGTGGATGTTTGTTCCTCCAACCTAGGTTAATCCGTAAACCTTTAAACACAACCACGCAGTTAATTTACCTGTCAAATTTCTATGTGAAAAAGTATTGATCAAGGCTATACAGGTGTCGAAGGTATTGTCAAGGAGTGAATCATGTTCAGAGATGAGTAAATTCGCAAAGCTTTTTGGCGTTGCAATTTGTGCCTCTTGTTTTGTGCAAAATTGCACGTGATGCGAAAGAGCGACATTTCAGAGAGAAGAATCAAGCAGTGGAAATGTCAATCAAGACGCATTAAGCTTGTATGATACTGATATCCATTCCACTTAACTTGTCATGTGATTGTGTTTACATAGAAATGCTAAATGTGTGACTCCAATACTTGCCAGTTCGTGTATTGCACGGGAAAGAGAGTGCGTGGAGTGGTTTAGGAGCTATCTTTTCCAAGCGATATAGTGTCCTTAAAACTATAAGCTAAGGAAGATAACCAACAGTCTTTTTCAAGACTATACCAACAGTCCTTTTCAGGACTACACACCCTCAAGAACGATTACCGAGAGTCCTTTTCACGACTCCTCAATCATCCCTCTCGCTCTCTCACATTGTGCACCCGCAAGCCTACTGTACATAAAGCAATATGTTTTTTTAAATGACAACTCCTCAGATCTTTGTAAAATAAATTGTGGTGTTCCACAAAGTAGCATATTAGGCCCGCTCTTATTTATTCTATATATTAATGACTTTTGTCGATCATCTGATATTTTGTATTTCGTACTGTTTGCTGATGACACAAATTATTTTTTTTCTCACAAAGACTCTCATATATGAGTTGAAAAGAATCAATACTGAAATGTGTCATATTTTATCGTGGATTAGAGCGAACAAATTATCTTTGAATCTCCAGAAAACGAAGTATATGTTATTTAGTAAATTGCATTGCCAGCAAACATAGTTTTTGAAAATTTACTCCATTGGAGTGTTTCATTAATACATTTTTGGGTGTAACGGTTGACCAAAAGTAAAAAAAAACCACATCGACAATATTTGTAAAATAATTTCTCGAAATATTGGTATTATTTACAAAGTAAAGACATGTCTTCCTCTTAATTCCTTATAATGGAGGAAGGAAGAGACGAAACAAGCAGAAGTGTTCTCGATAACCCAGTTTAGAGCAGAGGGGGTACTTATTGCTTTCCCGTAATGTCTTGTTTGTTTCGCTTTCGTTTTGTTGTCAGAGCTGACGAGACATTATGTATATGCGTGTCTATCTTAATTAAGAGAGTCTTGCAGCGATTGATGGAAATGGTCAGAAGGAAAGCAACAATTAATGAAATCAGCTGTGGGAAAGAGATGATAAACGAATTTCGGATTTAAGTCTTTGTCAAGTAAAGACAAATTAAATAACAAAAAAAAAAGGCCTCACCAATAGCTAAGTGATAGATAGTGTTCTTGCTTTACAAATAAAAATAAAATTACCAAAACAAAATGATTGAAGGCCTGTTTTATTATTCGTTGCCATTGTAACACATTAACAATTCATGTGTAATTTATAAATTTGATAATTTTGCAATTCATGTAATATTTTAATATTAGGCAGAACCCTCACTTAAAGGGTAATGATGAATTTGTAATTAATTATGGCTACTGGTATCTTTCACATAGCCTTGAAGAAAAGTAAAAGAGAAATCCAGAACCTGAAAACTAAACAATTTCGGTGTAAATCTGGATTTCTGCTGTCCAGATTGAAATAATTTGTTGTTAGATATATATTATATATCTGCACATATATATATATATATAACATTTTTTGTGAGAGACGTTTTGAGCTAAATTAAACACCCTACTAATATACCTGGATACGCCACTGTACTCTAAATTGCCTGTGTTCGCAATATAATTCTTACAGACCTCATACGATCGTGACCCGCTCAATAAAGGACTTAATTTATATGATCTCGTCTGGTTTTAATTTGTTCAGCAAAGGTCAAAAAGTGATTCCATCTCTCTCTTTCCCCCGCTCTCTCTCTCCTTCTCTCTCTCTCTCTCTCTCTCTCTCTATCTATCTATTTCTCTCTTTATCTTTAACACTGTCTTTTTGCCTGCCTCTCTGTGTCTTTCTCTCTCTCACTTTCCCTGTTTTCATTGCCTCTTTCACTGTCTCTCTTTCTCTCTCGCACACCCTCTCTCATGCACTCTCTCTAACACTGTCTCTCTACAACACTGTTTTTTCACTGTCTTTTTCACTGGTTCTGTCTCTCTCTCTCTCTCACTCAATCTCTCTCTCTATCACTGTCTCTTTCTTTTTCTCCCTCACTCTCTCCCCTCACTCTCTCTCCCTCACTCTCTCTCTCTCTAACACTGTCTTTTCACTGTCTCTTTCACTGGCTCTTTTTCTCTCTTTGTTATCACCATCATCGATCAAATATCAAAAACTGCCACCGATTCTGATTCAAAATTAATATTTGAGAAATATGAAAGAGACCGGCCCATTTGCAGCCAACATCAAATGCTGTAGAAGTTTGCATATTATGAATATGTCACGTACGTCCTATTTGTGCAATTTAAACGTTAGCAGTGTCCTATTATTTAAATTTGCAAGGAAACCTGTTTACTTGCTAGACTTCACTGCCAGACACTATTGATTGACTGACTGGGTTTTTTCTTCTTTGGTAATAACATGTATTAAATGAGCTGTAAGGGTACTTGAGTATTTGTCTACATCCATAACCCACTTCTTGTAATGGCTGAAATAAAACTGATTGAATTTTTGCGCTGCACAAGACTTACCTCCATTTGGTACAAGGGTCCGAAAGTCAGACTATTACTAAACGGATTACAATCACTATAGTTTGTCTCTTTCTCCTATATATGTATATATTTACATTTCTATACACGCTTTCAATTGAATGTCATAGCTTTTTTAAATATAATGATATGTTTATTTTTTTTTTTATGTAAAGCAAATACATGTTCAATGTGATTACAAATTGTGCTTGGTTAAAACTCTAAATGCAAATATATATAGAGAGAAGGCGCGACTCAACACACACAAACACCCTCACACACACCCTTTTTGGTTATAATAATTTTGTTTTATTCTCCAAATGTATAATACAAACATACAATTGAATAAAATGATGTAAAATTATATATTCAGCTGATATATCCCCTCAATTTATTAATGTCAAATTGATAACTGTCGTATCAAATATTCAAAAACATTAACTGACACAGCATACATTCACACATTGCTTTTTTATAATCTCCTTCATGCTACGTTTCTATGGATTTCCACGGTTTCCATAGTACTCGCAATATAGTACCGAATTGCTAATGTCATATTCGCTCGTCGTTTAGGTTACTGATAATAAACAACAGTCAGAGCCTGCAAATTTGGTTCACCGGGAAATCATTTAGGCTGCCTGCTGGAGCAGGGCAAATTCAGTAATTGGTGGTGGTGTGATCACCACAGTATTAATGAGCACAACATTGCTTGGAACCAGTAGCCCCTATGACGTCATACTTTGGTACTACTACATGTTTATGCGGCTTATGCCGAAAGGGTAGGTAGCGTTGTATGTTGTTGTTGTTGTATGTGTGTGTTTTAGAGGAACCCCCCTTCATTTTTTCAAATTTTGGGACACACACAACTAATTATAATGTGCTCTTACCCCCCCCCCTAATCTACTGATTTACAGTCCTTAACTGTGCTAGGGAGACTGTTCCACAGATTAAGATATATCGTAGCAAACCGATATACATGTAAACAACACATTTGAATCTTTAAAACACTGGGTATTATGTCGATATATACATTTTATGAGCATACAAGTAATATGAATGATTTCCTAACAAATATCAAGACTTTGCAGCTCATTTGATGGTTATTTGTTATCATTCTATACACATATCAACACATCTCATAGCAGACTGAAACAAAAATCGAAAGTTGCCCCCAAATAGTATGTTGCAGCCTTTTACATGTTATGAGTGTGTAAGATGACATAAGTCTGTAACTTACTAAATATTGTAGAACCTGCCTTTCAAAAGTTATCTATGAAAGGTTAACATGTTCCATTGCAACGTTTTATGAAATCAATAGTGTTGAATCTTACAAATACCTGTCATTATACTACTATGTACATGAGCATACTTCCTGTTGGAAACAAATGTATCAACATGCCTTATTGCACATTTTTAAATCTTACAAATACCTGTCATTATACTACTATGTACATATTATGAGCATACTTCCTGTTGGAAGCAAATGTATCAACATGCCTTATTGCACATTTTTAAATTAAAAAATTGAATCATACAATAAACTCAGTATAATACAGCAAATTTCGAAGTTGTGAGTATTTTAAGATACAAAACTTTGCAACTTATTTCATTATTTGAGCATCGCTTCTTTGATACTACACACATACATAACAAACAGTGTCATAGAAAATTCATAAAATAACAACGTTAAATCTCACGAATGATGGGTATTCTACAGCTGTATACATGTTTACATGTTCCGAGCATATTTGCTATGCTTATTCTTGCATGATAGGTAGTAATTCCGAGCAGGCTGTAAAGCCACAGCGATGCCTGGGCGTGCCCTGTCGATTTCCCATCGGTCGCCGGTCAATTTTAGGTCAAAACTGGGCGAAATCGGAGAGCTTCTCCGGGCGGCGTGCCGGCAGTGACCGACCGATGACCGACCGTTACCCGAGCGGTCTACCGCCGGCCAACGGCTAATTTTAAGGAAATTGTCCGGCAGCCGGCCGGTGATCGACGGGGCACCAAAATATGCCCAGACACCACCTAATCGAGCGTTCCCTGTCGAGCGATTTAGGTCAAAAATCAAAGCTGACCAATTTTGAACTCGCCGCCTAGTGACCGACTGATCTCCCAGCGGCGACCGGGCGGCGAACGCTAAGCAGCCTTTGACCTAGCGGCTTCGATTTTTTACCTTAATCGCTCGACGGAGAACGCTCGATTTGGTCGGTGGCCGGACGGTGACCGCCCGGGCACCGAGCATACTTTGGGCGGCGAGTGAAAGTGAGCAGGCGCCGCCCGAATTTTAACTCCGCGCTAAAACTTCAGCAGCGACCGAGCGATGCCCTAAAAACAAGCGGTGCCCGGGCGGCCGACGCTCGGTGCCTGGGCGAAATTGGCTCAAAACTCGCCGCCCGGCCGCCGAGCAGGTTACTTTTAGGTGATATGACCATAGCTTAAGCAGAACACGATGACCTAGATCAACATGTAACATAGTATAATGAAAACAATGTACAAATTTAAATCCCATTTTATCTTGGTATAATGCGCGAATTAACATGTGTTCTGATACTCTGTTGACAGATAAGGAAACGCTGCATCGTATTGCATTGTTATAGTTTTTCAATAACTGTGGTATATATTCTTGTAGGTCACTATGATATGAATTCCATTATTGCATCTTTGTATTTTGTCTTGCTCTTGTATTTTATTATTTATTGCAAAACCTGGCTTGAAGTTCGTAATTGGGACTGTAATTGCAACTTCAAGTCTTGCTATACATTCGTTAGGAATAAAGAAATGATTACAGTGTTGCCAATATGTGTTTGATTGATCGCAACGTACAAAATGTGTAACTTCCCTAATTTAAATTTGAATTTGCTCAAACTGTCATTGACCTAATGCTAAATATATTACTCATTGCGGATATAGTATCGGAAATAATATCAGTAGTGACATTCGTTTGTCTCGCAATGTATGTTTAACAAGGGATCTAAAAGATCACGACGTTTCGTGCGACGCTGCAACACTTCGTCAGGTGATAAAATATATTGTAAGCAAGCGTGTTTTATACAATACGGGTGGACCGGCGGTCAAATAATTCGATCAATAATTCGAACAATAACGGACAAGGCCTATGCATTGATTGCTTGATCACCCGTGTGCTTCGGCCAATATGCCTGGTCCGTTATTGTTCTAATTATTTGACCGCCGGTCCACCCGTTGAGTATAAAAAAACGTTTGCTTACAATACATTCTATTTCCCGACGAAGTGTTGTAGCGGCGCACGAAAAGTCGTGATCTTTTAGATCCCTTGTTGACCATACATTGCGAGACAAACAAATTTTACTAGCGATATTATTTTCGATGTCATTGACCTGTTCCTCATAATTGTATATGTTAGCCCGATGTCTCGAGACACATTGGCCCGACGTTGACCCAATGTCGCATTGCTAGCTGGGTATAGCTATACTACAACAACAGGTATAGACCGTTCAATTTTGTGTTGCCTTCACTGAAGTGTGAACATATCACAAATTATTGGTAAAAGACCACCTTGATTTCAAGATTATTGATATTCTTTTTTTCTTCATTATTAAGTATTATTATCTTATTATTTGTATTATTACTATAGTTGTCATCATCATCATTATTATCATCATCATCACAATGATTATTATTATCATCATTATCACCACCACCATCACCACCATCATTATTATATGTTTTGTTATTATTATTATCACTATCATTATGATTGTCATAAGCAACGTTATAATTATTATTATCATCATTATCTTCATAATTATTTACTGGTCAATAGTCCTTTCTAGCGAAATGGTGAGGATAATAAATGCATATAAACCACTTAATGCGGTCAGCCAATATAGTCGTCGCCATTGGATAGTAGAGACTAACACCCAATGTATTAAAGCTTTTTTCCTCAAATATGACCAAAAATACCTGTTTTATCTGAGTTAGACATGGTAAATATGTCCCTAAAACCCTGCCGGAATCTTTTGTTCTGCCATGCATAAATGAAAGGGTTGGCAAATGAATTGAATGAGGCAAGAACAATTGTTAAACGATGCAATGTACCAAGATAAAACGATTCTGGCAAGACACCAAGATTGAAACAGAAGTAAGCGAATTGATTGGGTCCCACGGTGACAATGAATATTGCAACAACGATGGTCATCATTCGAAGTACCTTCCGTCGTACAGCAAGATGGTAGGTTGGTCTAGGATGCGATTTCAAGAAGAAGCGACGGGATTGGCGAAGCAACGCACGAGCGCTGAGAATTTGCGTGGTGAGCATAGTCATCACGGGAATCACGTAGAGAAACGCGAAGCTAAGGGAACCGACAAAAACCCTCATGAATTCGGTGGGAAAAGGTACCATACATTTGTGGGTCACTGGTTCAATCGTCGAGCGAAAACCGGTGAAAAGATTAGTTAATGAGCCCATCCATAAGACAACAACCACACAGTGAACACGACGTTTGCTGAAATAACGGTGATACTTTAACGAGTAAACTATAGCAATGTATTTGTCAAAACAGACCAGGAAAAGAATATACATTGAAGCAGTAATGCATGTCCACTGAAATCCGTTGGTATACACAATCCAACAGTAGGAATGCCCTAGCCAGTTGGAAGGCACCGTTATAGCTCTCGGGAAAGGTAACAGGAACAACGAAGTCAAACAATCGGCTACAGCAAGACAACCTATTAAGGTGTCCGTGGATCTACTGACGGGGCGTTGATGAAACAGCACCATGATGACCATCAGGTTACCTAGAGTGCCTAAGCAGGCGGATGCCAACTGAAGGATCGTGTCCCAGGCTCCCCATTCTACATCCTGCCATGTCCATGTATGAGAAACATTAGCAGATAATCCCGTTGTCATCATTGCAACCATTCTTTCAACGTCAGCTCACGCGAGAAATCGAACCAAAGTGTAATGAATGAAGTAAATTTAGATCTGGAGTTGAATCAAAACTTTTGTTTCATATACCCTTTCTCCCTTTCCTCTCTCTCTCTCTCTCTCTCTTGTGAAATATCATGAGTTTCGATCCTTCACTAAATTATGGAAGTCCCCTCCAATGGGTTCATTTAGTTTGCTGAGGTTGATAGCAGAAGAGGTTACTGTGGAGAGGAGAATTTCAAAGTCTGATATGTGTTGTGAAAAATACTGAAGACGACACGCATACATGTACTTAACCTATTTCATGGATGTTCGTTCCTCCAACCTAGGTTAATCCGTAAACCTTTAAACACAACCACGCAGTTAATTTACCTGTCAAATTTCTATGTGACAAAGTATTGATCAAGGCTATACAGGTGTCGAAGGTATTGTCAAGGAGTGAATCATGTTCAGAGATGAGTAAATTTGCAAAGCTTTTTGGCGTTGCAATTTGTGCCTCTTGTTTTGTGCAAAATTGCACGTGATGCGAAAGAGCGACCTTTCAGAGAGAAGAATCAAGCAGTGGAAATGTCAATCAAGACGCATTAAGCTTGTATGATACTGATATCCATTCCACTTAACTTGTCATGTGATTGTGTTTACATAGAAATGCTAAATGGGTGACTCCAATACTTGCCAGTTCGTGTATTGCACGGGAAAGAGAGTGCGTGGAGTGGTTTAGGAGCTATCTTTTCCAAGCGATATAGTGTCCTTAAAACTATAAGCTAAGGAAGATAACCAACAGTCTTTTTCAAGACTATGCCAACAGTCCTTTTCAGGACTACACACCCTCAAGAACGATTACCGAGAGTCCTTTTCACGACTCCTCAATCATCCCTCTCGCTCTCTCACATTGTGCACCCGCAAGCCTACTGTACATAAAACAATATGTTTTTTTAAATGACAACTCCTCAGATCTTTGTAAAATAAATTGTGGTGTTCCACAAGGTAGCATATTAGGCCCGCTCTTATTTATTCTATATATTAATGACTTTTGTCGATCATCTGATATTTTGTATTTCGTACTGTTTGCTGATGACACAAATTTATTTTTTTCTCACAAAGACTCTCATATATTAGTTGAAAAGAATCAATACTGAAATGTGTCATATTTTATCGTGGATTTGAACGAACAAATTATCTTTGAATCTCCAGAAAACGAAGTATATGTTATTTAGTAAATCGCATTGCCAGCAAACATAGTTTTTGAAAATTTACTCCATTGGAGTGTTTCATTAATACATTTTTGGGTGTAACGGTTGACCAAAAGTCAAAAAAATCACATCGACAATATTTGTAAAATAATTTCTCGAAATATTGGTATTATTTGCAAAGTAAAGACATGTCTTCCTCTTAATTCCTTAATTATGCTTTATAATGGAGGAAGGAAGAGACGAAACAAGCAAAAGTGTTCTCGATAACCCAGTTTATTGCTTCCCCGTATTGCCTTGTTTGTTTCGCTTTCGTTTTGTTATCAGAGCTGATGAGACATTATGTATATGCGTGTCTATCTTAATTAAGAGAGTCTTGCAGCGATTGATGGAAATGTTCAGCAGGAAAGCAACAATTAATGAAATCAGCTGTGGGAAAAAGATGATAAACGAATTACGGATTTAAGTCTTTATCAAGTAAAGACAAATTAAATTTTTAAAAAGGCCTCACCAATAGGTAAGTGATAGATAGTGTTCTTGCTTTACAAATAATAATGAAATTACCAAAACAAAATGATTGAAGGCCTGTTTTATTATTCGTTGCCATTGTAACACATTAACAATTCATGTGTAATTTATAAATTTGATAGTTTTGCAATTCATGAAATATTTTGATATTAGGCAGAACCCTCACTTAAAGGGTAATGATAAATTTGTAATTAATTCTGGCTACTGGTATCTTTCACATAGCCTTGAAGAAAAGTAAAAGAGAAATCCAGAACCTGAAAACTAAACAATTTCGGTGTAAATCTGGATTTCTGCTGTCCAGATTGAAATAATTTGTTGTTAGATATATATTATATATCTGCACATATATATATAACATTTTTTGTGAGAGACATTTTGAGCTAACACTGTCTTTTTGACTGCCTCTTTGCAGCCAACATCAAATGCTGTAGAAGTTTGCATATATTGAATATGTCACGTACGTCCTATTCGTGCAATTTAAACGTTAGCAGTGTCCTATTATTTAAATTATGCAAGGAAACCTGTTTACTTTCTAGACTTCACTGCCAGACACTATTGATTGACTGACTGGCTTTTTTCTTCTTTGGTAATAACATGTATTAAATGAGCTGTAAGGGTGCTTGAGTATTTGTCTACATCCATAACCCACTTCTTGTAATGGCTGAAATGAAACTGATTGAATTTTTTGCGCTGCACAAGACTTACCTCCATTTGGTACAAGGGTCCGAAAGTCAGACTATTACTAAACGGATTGCAATCACTATAGTTTGTCTCTTTCTCTTATATATGTATATATTTACATTTATATACACACCCTTTCACTTGAATGTTATAGTTTTTTTAAATATAATGATATGTTTAATTTTGTTTATGTGAAGCAAATACATGTTCAATGTGATTACAAATTGTGCTTGGTTAAAACTCTAAATGCAAATATATATAGAGAGAAGGCGCGACTCAACACACACAATTACCCTCACACACACCCTTTTTTGTTATGATAATTTTGTTTTATTTTCCAAATGTGTAATACAAACATACAATTGAATAAAATGATGTAAAATTATATATTCAGCTGATATATCCTCTCAATTTAGTGATGTCAAATTGATAACTGTCGTATCAAATATTCAAAAACATTAACTGACACAGCATACATTCACACATTGCTTTTTTTATAATCTCCTTCATGCTAACTTTCTATGGATTTCCACGGTTTCCAGTAGTACTCGCAATATAGTACCGAAATTGCTAATGTCATATTCGCCCGTCGTTTAGGTTACTAATAATAAACAACAGTCAGAGCCTGCAAATTTTGTTCAACGGGAAATCATTTAGGCTTTCTGCTGGAGCTGGGCAATTTCAGTAATTGGTGCTGGTGTGATCACCACACTATAGGATTTCCCGACCAAATTCGTGTGTTTGTCATTCGAATTCATTTACTTTGCATTTAAGTTAGCGCAGATCGGCTTTGCCTTCCCAATTATCATTCAAATTTCCAGTTTTTGTATTTAATTTAAGATTTTGGTCGAAGGGTTTCATAGATCTGTCATTCAATTTAGAAACTGCTCAACTAGCATTCAAATTAATATTCACTTGTCGAAGTTTAATTTTTATCATTCAGATAAAACACGTGTCATTCGTATTCGTAATATTTTGTTCATTCAAGTTAGGAATGTTAGGGGGAAGAATTGCAACAAACTTTTACAGTTTTTAAATAATGCAGTTAAAATGCATGATTTGCCATTGGGGTCTAAGCTGTTATTTCATTTATTTTTTTACACGACAATGCAGATGGGTGTCGTCAGACATAAAGTAAAGAAGGGCGAAATCAAGGGATATGGCATTTCTGCACGGACATGTTCATATACCCTTTTTACTACAGACTCGGAATTTTACAAAAGTAATTCACATCGTCTCTTATACCCAGCACACCCCTCTGTTTTTCTTAAAGAGTTTCATAGTTTACTTGTCCGCCAGCAGATCAATGGCTAAAGAGTTGGCTAAATAATGAATCATGTTCAAATTGTTGACTTTAGTCCCTACCCCAGTTACAATATTGTACCCTTCTTCCATAATGAAATTATGACGAAATTATGATAAATTTATAATGAAACATAAGACAAACAACTTCCTTACAGGAACATTTACAAATATATTGAGACCATTAGGTCCGTAGTTGCAAGTCGTTTTTTTAAATGCTGATGAATATCAGATCAATCTAATAAATATAAGTGTATAAATGCAAGAAAACGAAATATGATGAAATACACATGAAAAAACATTTTTGAAAGAAAAAAGAATGAGGTATAAAAAGAGCGTAATAAACGAGAAATGTATATTGACCATCAATTTAAGTGTACAAAGTGCTAATTGAATTGCTACAAATGAATTAGAATGCTGGAAGTACACCGTCGCGTTGTCATAAAATCATGTTGCGCCAAATCGAATAACCAAATAGCGAAAGAAGCACATTGTTCATTAATTTGAATGAAACATACGTAGATTCTAACGAAAATTCCATAGATTTAAAAACTAGAAAAGGGAATTTTAACCCGAGATATCCTGACTGCACAACAACCGTCGAATTTGAACGCAAGACAAATTAACTTGAATGACAAACTCGCGAATTTGGCCAGGAAATCCTATTATTATTGAGCACAACATTGTTTCGAACCAGTAGCTCCTATGACGTCATACTTTGATACTACATGTATATGCGGCTTATACCGAAAGGGTGAGTAGCGTCGCGTCGCGTTGAGTTGAACGCAACCATTCGTCCAACCCCCCCCCCCCCCCCTCCTACCACCCGGTTTCGCCGAAAGGGTGCGTTGGGAGTGTCGCGTCGCGTTGACTGGAACGCGACCATTCGTCCGAAGCCCCCGGCTTTGCCGATGTTGTTGTTGTTGTTTAGTTAATAGGCGTTTGTCATTCAAAAGTGAATATTTACCATCCGAAAGGGTGCGTTGACTAGTCTTCCACATCAGTCGTTTATAAATAGAATTTAAGGAATAAAAATGAAGTCTTTTAATAATAATAATAATAATAATAATAATAATAAAAACGTTACTTATAAAGCGCTTACCACCGAAGTCTCTAAGCGCTCCTTTTGCCGATGCCCACTAACCCCGCCACCAACACCGGCCCCCTCTTGAATAGTTGAAAAAGACAAGTATCGTATAGAGCCCCTGAAAGCAAGGGATGGACATTCTTTGATCGGAGAAAAATATAATCAAAATAATCAAAATATAATCAGATTCAACAAATTAAAAGAAACTTTTTTTACGTAGTCTAAAAATATAATCAAAATAATCAAAATATAATCAGATTCAACAAATTAAAAGAAACTTTTTTTACGTAGTCTAACACATCAGACGTTTATAAGAATTAAATAAATAAATAAATAACAAGAAAAACAATCAAATAATTTACATTGATTTAAAAAATGTCAAATGCAGGTGTTTACCTATTCGTCTATATCAGTCATTTATTTATTAAAATAACAAAACAAATTATCCATTTCTTTCTATGTATGGAATTCAGAAATTCCTCCCCCCCCCCCGCCCTCCTGCCTGCTTATTCCGAAAGGGTGCATAAAAGCGGTAGGCCTACTCCGTTATTTTTTTATTTATATGTTACTTAATTTGTAAAGACTGTTATGCATGACTAGTTTACATCAACAAATTAATTATATCCATACAAAATATTGTTTTTAATTGACAGATTTAAATTTGTATTGAATTTATTAATTGATTTCATTATTATAAATGCCTGGCCTGCAAGACTACGTAAAAAATAGTTTTATTTAATTTTTAATCTGTTTCTATTTTGATTATTTCAATTTAAACGACTATCATTTATAATCCTTAATTCTATTAAAACGGTTGATGTAGAAGACTAGTCAACGCACCCTTTCGAGAAAGCCCGTTACGTAAATAGTAGTTTTATTCAATTTTTAATCTATTTCTATTTTGATTATTTGAATTCAAACGACTTACATTTCCATTCCTTAAATGATATTATAAACGACTGATGTGGAAGACTAACCAAAGCACTCTTTCGGCAAAACCTGGGGGGGGGGTAGGGGGGTTGGACGAATGGTCGCGTTCAAGTCAAAGCGACACGACGCGACGCTACCCACCCTTTTAGCATAAGCCTGTTTATGCTACAATTCTGTGTAATATGAATGGTGTAACGTATCTCATTGTTTAGCATTACAATCTTTATTATTCTACCACACACCGAAAATAAAAAACAAAAAGAAACAAAAACAAGAGACGAAATCGTGCAACAATACACATGATTTTGTACTTTCTATAGAATAAAAGAACAATATCCCTCCCCCATAAAAAACAAATATCGAAAAGAAAAAAACGCAAAACAACGATAATATTTCAACTGGCAAAGGAGATTAGTGATGTGAAATGGGATAATAGTTATAATGAACATTATTTGTATAGCGCATATCACAAATAAAAAGAAAAATCGTATATGCTTATAAAAGAAATAAAATAAGGAAACAGAGCGGAACAGAAATGACTATTTATGCCTGGTACATGAGAATAATTAATTACAAACAACAATAATGATATGCAATTCCTTTATAGCTTACATGTAATAGATTGTACATTCAGGTAATACAAATTTAAACATGAAAATTGAATGAAAATTAAATTAAATAATACATATGTACATGATACTATAACCAAAGAAGTCATCAAACAGCTAGAACAAGATTAACAATTTACAAAAAGATAGGTCTTCAACAGAGTCTTAAATGATTCTGTTGTGCTTGCCTGTTTGACAATATCAGGCAAGTTGTTCCACAATTCGGCAGAAGAATTTTTGAAAGAGCGAGTGCCATATAATGCCTTAATCTGCCTTTCGTTAGGGGGTGAGTTGGATAAAAAAAAAAAAGGTGCAACATTTGTGTATTGTTATAGTTTCTATTCCATCAACCTACACAACAAAGATATACATATTTAATTTAATAATTAACTATAATCAAAGTAAAATCTTATATATACTGTGAATTATGCTCATTTACATTTTATGAGCGTACTTTGATACATGTTGATATTACATACCCTCGCTATAAAAAAAACATTGTAAGCGGTCATCGTCATCATCATCCTCATGACCTTGCAGCATTGTTATATTATTTGTTGTAACACTTGTTTGATAGATACATGCAGGCGCGTACGCAAGGGGGGAGGGGTTGAACCTCCCCCTAAACTTTGTGTATGTGTGTGTGTTTTGAAAGACCCCCCCCCTTCATTTTTTCAAAGTGTGGGACACACACACAAAATTAGAATGTGCTCTTACCCCCCCCCCTAATCTACTGATTTACAGTCCTTAACTGTGTTAGGGAGACTGTTCCACAGAATAGGATATATTGTAGCAAACCGATATAAATAACACATTTGAATCTTTAAAATACCGGGTATTATGTCGATATATACTTTTTATGAGCATACTTGTAATATGAATGATTTCCTAACAAATAACAAGACTTTGCAGCTCATTTGATGGTTATTTGTTATCATTCTATACACATATCAACACATCTCATAGCAGACTGAAACAAAAATCGAAAGTTGCCCCCAAATAGTATGTTGCAGCCTTTTACATGTTATGAGTTTGTAAGATGACATAAGTCTTTAACTTACTAAATATTGTAGAACTTGCGTTTCAAAAGTTACCTATGAAAGGTTTACATGTTCCATTGCAACGTTTTATGAAATCAATAGTGTTGAATCTTACAAATACCTGTCATTATACTGCTGTGTACATATTATGAGCATACTTCCTGTTGGAAACAAATGTATCAACATGCCTTATTGCACATTTTTAAATTAAAAAATTGAATCATACAATAAACTCAGTATAATACAGCAAATTTCGAAGTTGTGAGTATTTTAAGATACAAAACTTTGCAACTTATTTCATTATTTGAGCATCGCTTCTTTGAAAGTACACAAACACTGCATAACAAACAGTGTCATAGAAAATTCATAAAATAACAACGTTAAATCTCACGAATGATGGGTATTCTACAGCTGTATACATGTTTACATGTTCCGAGCATATTTGCTATGCTTATTCTTGCATGATAGGTAGTAATTCCGAGCAGGCTGTAAAGCCGCAGCGATGCCTGGGCGTGCCATGTCGATTTCCCATCGGTCGCCGGTCAATTTTAGGTCAAAACTGGGCGAAATCGGAGAGCTTCTCCGGGCGGCGTGCCGGCAGTGACCGACCGATGACCGACCGTTACCCGAGCGGTCTCCCGCCGGCCAATGGCTAATTTTAAGGAAATTGTCCGGCAGCCGGCCGGTGATCGACGGGGCACCAAAATATGCCCAGACACCACCTAATCGAGCGTTCCCTGTCGAGCGATTTAGGTCAAAAATCAAAGCTGACCGATTTTGAACTCGCCGCCTAGTGACCGACTGATCTCCCAGCGGCGACCTGGCGGCGACCGGGCGGCGACCGGGCGGCGACCGGGCGACGAACGCTAAGCAGCCTTTGACCTAGCGGCTTCGATTTTTGACCTTAATCGCTTGACGGCGAACGCTCGATTTTGTCGGTGGCCGGACGGTGACCGCCCGGGCACCGAGCATACTTTGAGCGGCGAGTGAAAGTGAGCAGACGCCGCCCGAATTTTAACTCCGCGCTAAAACTTCAGCAGCGACCGAGCGATGCCCTAAAAACAAGCGGTGCCCGGGCGGCCGACGCTTGGTGCCTGGGCGAAATTGGCTCAAAACTCGCCGCCCGGCCGCCGAGCAGGCTACTTTTAGGTGATATGACCATAGCTTAAGCAGAACACGATGACCTAGATCAACATGTAACATAGCATAATGAAAACAATGTACAAATTTAAATCCCATTTTATCTTGGTATAATGCGCGAATTAACATGTGTTATGACGTGTAGTAATCCGAATAGTCTGTTGACAGATAAGGAAACGCTGCATCGTATTGCATTGTTATAGTTTTTCAATAACTGTGGTATATATTCTCGTAGGTCACTATGATATGAATTCTATTATTGCATCTTTGTATTTTGTCTTGCTCTTGTATTTTATCATTTATTGCAAAACCTGGCTTGAAGTTCGTAATTGGGACTGTAATTGCAACTACAAGTCTTGCTATACTTTTGGTAGGAATATGTGTTGCCAATATGTGTTTGATTGATCGCAACGTACAAAATGTGTTACTTCCTTAATTTAAATTTGAATTTGCTCAAACTGTCATTGACCTAATGCTAAATATATTACTCATTGCGGATATAGTATCGGAAATAATATCAGTAGTGACATTCGTTTGTCTCGCAATGTATGTTTAACAAGGGATCTAAAAGATCACGACGTTTCGTGCGCCGCTGCAACACTTCGTCAGGTGATAAAATATATTGTAAGCAAGCGTGTTTATACAATACGGGTGGACCGGCGGTCAAATAATTCGATCAATAATTCGAACAATAACGGACAAGGCCTATGCATTGATTGCTTGATCACCCGTGTGCTTCGGCCAATATGCCTGGTCCGTTATTGTTCTAATTATTTGACCGCCGGTCCACCCGTTGAGTATAAAAAACGTTTGCTTACAATATATTTTATTTCCCGACGAAGTGTTGTAGCGGCGCACAAAAAGTCGTGATCTTTTAGATCCCTTGTTGACCATACATTGCGAGACAAACAAATTTTACTAGCGATATTATTTTCGATGTCATTGACCTGTTCCTCATAATTGTATATGTTAGCCCGATGTTTCGAGACACATTGGCCCGACGTTGGCCCAATGTCGCATTGCTAGCTGGGTATAGCTATAATACAACAACAGGTATAGACCGTTCAATTTTGTGTTGCCTTCACTGAAGTGTGAACATATCACAAATTATTGGTAAAAGACCACCTTAATTTCAAGATTATTGATATTCTTTTTTTCTTCTCATTATTAAGTATTATTATCTTATTATTTGTATTATTACTAAAGTTGTCATCATCATCATTATTATCATCATCATCACAATGATTATTATTATCATCATTATCACCACCACCATCACCACCATCATTATTATATGTTTTGTTATTATTATTATCACCATCATTATGATTGTCATATTAAAGCAACGTTATAATTATTATTATCATCATTATCTTCATAATTATTTACTGGTCAATAGTCCTTTCTAGCGAAGGGTTAGGGATAATACCTGCCTAACAACGTAATGCGGTCAATCAATATCGACGTCGCCATTGTATAATAGCGACTAATACCCAATGTAAGCTGGTTTCCTCAAATATGACCAAAAATACCGGTTTTTATCTGATTCAGACATGGTCCATATGTCCCTAAAACACTGCCGGAATCTTTTGTTCTGCCATGCATAAATGAAAGGGTTGGCAAATGAATTGAAAGAGGCAAGAACAATTGTTAAACGATGCAATGTACCAAGATAAAACGATTCTGGCAAGACACCAAGATTGAAACAGAAGTAAGCGAATTGATTGGGTCCCACGGTGACGATGAATATTGCAACAACGATGGTCATCATTCGAAGTACCTTCCGTCGTACAGCAAGATGATAGGTTGGTCTAGGATGCGATTTCAAGAAGAAGCGACGGGATTGGCGAAGCAACGCACGAACGCTGAGGATTTGCGTGGTGAGCATAGTCATCACGGGAATCACGTAGAGAAACGCGAAGGTAAGGGAACCGACAAAAACCCTCATGAATTCGGTGGGAAAAGGTACCATACATTTGTGGGTCACTGGTTCAATCGTCGAGCGAAAACCGGTAAAAAGATTAGTTAATGAGCCCATCCATAAGACAACAATCACACAGTGAACACGACGTTTGCTGAAATAACGGTGATACTTTAACGAGTAAACTATAGCAATGTATTTGTCAAAACAGACCAGGAGAAGAATATACATTGAAGCAGTAATGCATGTCCACTGAAATCCGTTGGTATACACAATCCAACAGTAGGAATGCCCTAGCCAGTTGGAAGGTACCGTTATAGCTCTCGGGAAAGGTAACAGGAACAACGAAGTCAAACAATCGGCTACAGCAAGACAACCTATCAATATGTCCGTGGATCTACTGACGGGGCGTTGATGAAACAGCACCATGATGACCATCAGGTTACCTAGAGTGCCTAAGCAGGCGGATGCCAACTGAAGGATCGTGTCCCAGGCTCCCCACTCTACATCCTGCCATGTCCATGTATGAGAAACATTAGCAGATAATCCCGTTGTCATCATTGCGACCATTCTTTCCACGTCAGCTCAGGCGAGAAATGGGACTAAAGTGTAATGATTAAAGTGGATCGAGATTTGAAGTTGAAGTAAAACTTTTGTTTTATATATTCCATCTTTCTCCCTCTCTATTTTTTCTTTCTCTTGTGAAATATCACGAGCTTCGATCCTTCACTAAATTCTCAAAATCCCCTCCAATGGGTTCATCTAGTTTGCTGAGGTTGATAGCAGAAGAGGTTACTGCGGAGAGGAGAATTTCAAAGTCTGATATGTGTTGTGAAGAATACTGAAGACGACACGCATACATATGTACTTAACCTATTTCGTGGATGTTCGTTCCTCCAACCTAGGTTAATCCGTAAACCTTTAAACACAACCACGCAGTTGATTTACCTGTCAAATTTCTATGTCACAAAGTATTGATCAAGGCTATACAGGTGTCGAAGGTATTGTCAAGGAGTGAATCATGTTCAGAGATGAGTAAATTCGCAAAGCCTTTTGGCGTTGCAATTTGTGCCTCTTGTTTTGTGCAAAATTGCACGTGATGCGAAAGAGCGACCTTTCAGAGAGAAGAATCAAGCAGTGGAAATGTCAATCAAGACGCATTAAGCTTGTATGATACTGATATCCATTCCACTTAACTTCTCATGTGATTGTGTTTACATAGAAATGCTAAATGGGTGACTCCAATACTTGCCAGTTCGTGTATTGCACGGGAAAGAGAGTGCGTGGAGTGGTTTAGGAGCTATCTTCTCCAAGCGATATAGTGTCCTTAAAACTATAAGCTAAGGAAAATAACCAAAAGTCTTTTTCAAGACTATACCAACATTCCTTTTCAGGACTACACACCCTCAAGAACGATTACCGAGAGTCCTTTTCAGGACTCCTCAATCATCCCTCTCGCTCTCTCACATTGTGCACCCGCAAGCCTACTATACAAAAAAGCAATATGTTTTTTTTAAATGACAACTCCTCAGATCTTTGTAAAATAAATTGTGGTGTTCCACAAGGTAGCATATTAGGCCCGCTCTTATTTATTCTATATATTAATGACTTTTGTCGATCATCTGATATTTTGTATTTAGTACTGTTTGCTGATGACACAAATTTATTTTTTTCTCACAAAGACTCTCATATATTAGTTGAAAAGAATCAATACTGAAATGTGTCATATTTTATCGTGGATTAGAGTGAACAAATTATATTTGAATCTCCAG
Organism: Strongylocentrotus purpuratus; assembly: GCF_000002235.5. Classification (NCBI taxonomy): domain Eukaryota; kingdom Metazoa; phylum Echinodermata; class Echinoidea; order Camarodonta; family Strongylocentrotidae; genus Strongylocentrotus; species Strongylocentrotus purpuratus. The sequence goes on from NW_022145606.1 coordinate 19,963,898, forward strand.
AAAACGAATTATATGTTATTTAGTAAATCGCATTGCCAGCAAACATAGTTTTAGAAAATTTACTCCATTGGAGTGTTTCATTAATACAATTTTGGGTGTAACGGTTGACCAAAAGTCAAAAAATCACATCGACAATATTTGTAAAATAATTTCTCGAAATATTGGTATTATTTGCAAAGTAAAGACATGTCTTCCTCTTAATTCCTTAATTATGCTTTATAATGGAGGAAGGAAGAGACGAAACAAGCAGAAGTGTTCTCGATTACCCAGTTTATTGCTTCCCCGTATTGTCTTGTTTGTTTCGCTTTCGTTTTGTTATCAGAGCTGACGAGACATTATGTATATGCGTGTCTATCTTAATTAAGAGAGTCTTGCAGCGATTGATGGAAATGCTCAGAAGGAAAGCAACAATTAATGAAATCAGCTGTGAGAAAGAGTGGATTAACGAATTTCGGATTTAAGTCTTTGTCAAGTAAAGACAAATTAAATAAAAAAAAAAAAGTCCTCACCAATAGCTAAGTGATAGATATATATTATATATCTGCACACACATATATATATATATATATATAACATTTTTTTTTTTTTGAGAGACATTTTGAGCTAAATTAGACACCCTACTAATATTCCTGGATACGCCACTGTACTCCTAAATTGCCTGTGTTCGCAATATAATTCTCACAGACCGCATACGATCGTGACCCGCTCAATAAAGGACTTAATTTATATGATCTCGTCTGGTTTTAATTTTTTCAGCAAAGGTCAAAAAGTGATTCCATCTCTCTTTCCCCCGCTCTCTCTCTTTCTCCTTCTCTCTCTCTCTCTCTCTCTATCTATCTCTCTTTATCTTGAACACTGTCTTTTTGACTGCCTCTCTGTGTCTTTCTCTCTCTCACTTTCCCTGTTTTCATTGCCTCTTTTACTGTCTCTCTTTCTCTCTCGCACACTCTCTCTCATGCACTCTCTCTAACACTGTCTCTCTACAACTCTCTAACACTGTTTTTTCACTGTCTCTTTCACTGGTTCTGTCTCTCTCTCACTCTATCTCTCTCTCTATCAATGTCTCTTTCTTTTTCTCCCTCACTCTCTCCCCTCACTCTCTCTCTCTCCCTCACTCTCTCTCTCTCTCTCTCTCTCTCTCTAACACTGTCTCTCTCTAACACTGTTTTTTCACTGTCTCTTTCACTGGTTCTGTCTCTCTCTCTATCAATCTCTCTCTATCACTGTCTCTTTCTTTTTCTCCCTCACTCTCTCCCCTCACTCTCTCTCTCTCTCTCTAACACTGTCTTTTCACTGTCTCTTTCACTGGCTCTTTTTCTCTCTTTGTTATCACCATCATCGATCAAATATCAAAAACTGCCACCGATTCTGATTCAAAATTAATATTTGAGAAATATAAAAGAGACCGGCCCATTTGCAGCCAACATCAAATGCTGTAGAAGTTTGCATATTATGAATATGTCACGTACGTCCTATTTGTGCAATTTAAACGTTAGCAGTGTTCTAATATTTAAATTATGCAAGGAAACCTGTTTACTTGCTAGACTTCACTGCCAGACACTATTGATTGACTGACTGGCTTTTTTCTTCTTTGGTAATAACATGTATTAAATGAGCTGTAAGGGTACTTGAGTAGTTGTCTACATCCATAACCCACTTCTTGTAATGGCTTAAATAAAACTGATTGAATTTTTGCGCTGCAAAAGACTTACCTCCATTTGGTACAAGAGTCCGAAAGTCAGACTATTACTAAACGGATTGCAATCACTATAGTTTGTCTCTTTCTCTTTTTGTATATACTCAAATTTCTATACACACCCTTTCACTTGAATGTCATAGCTTTTTTAATATAATGATATGTTTAGTTTTGTTTATGTAAAGCAAATACATGTTCAATGTGATTACAAATTGTGCTTGGTTAAAACTCTAAATGCAAATATATATAGAGAGAAGACGCGACTCAACACACACAAACACCCACACACACACCCTTTTTTGTTACAATAATTTTGTTTTATTCTCCAAATGTCTAATACAAACATACAATTGAATAAAATGATGTAAAATTATATATTCAGCTGATATATCCCCTCAATTTAGTAATGTCAAATTGATAACTGTCGTATCAAATATTCAAAAACATTAACTGACACAGCATACATTCACACATTGCTTTTTTATAATCATCTTCATGCAAACTTTCTATGGATTTCCACGGTTTCCAGTAGTACCCGCAATATAGTACCGAATTGCTAATGTCATATTCGCTCGTCGTGTAGGTTACTGATGATAAACAACAGTCAGAGCTTTCACATTTTGTTTACCGGGAAATCATTTAGGCTGCCTGCTGGAGCAGGGCAAATTCAGTAAATGGTGGTGGTGTGATCACCACAGTATTAATGAGCACAACATTGCTTGGAACCAGTAGCCCCTATGACGTCATACTTTGATACTACATGTTTATGCGGCTTATGCCGAAAGGGTAGGTAGCGTTGTATGTTGTTGTTGTTGTATGTGTGTGTTTTTTAGAGGAATCCCCCTTCATTTTTTCAAATTTTGGGACACACACAACTAATTATAATGTGCTCTTACCCCCCCCCCCTAATCTACTGATTTACAGTCCTTAACTGTGTCAGGGAGACTGTTCCACAGATTAAGATATATCGTAGCAAACCGATATAAATAACACATTTGAATCTTTAAAATACTGGGTATTATGTCGATATATACATTTTATGAGCATACTTGTAATATGAATGATTTCGTAACAAATAACAAGACTTTGCAGCTTATTTGATTGTTATCTGTTATCATTCTATACACATATCAACAAATCTCATAGCAGACTGAAACAAAAATCGAAAGTTGCCCCCAAATAGTATGTTGCCGCCTTTTACATGTTATGAGTGTGTAAGATGACATAAGTCTGTAACTTACTAAATATTGTAGAACCTGCCTTTCAAAAGTTATCTATGAAAGGTTAACATGTTCCATTGCAACGTTTTATGAAATCAATAGTGTTGAATCTTACGAATACCTGTCATTATACTACTATGTACATATTATGAGCATACTTCCTGTTGGATACATAATATATATCATCATGCCTTATTGCACATTTTTTAATTCAAAGAATTGAATCATACAATAAACTCAGTATAATACAGCAAATTTACAAGTTGTGAGTATTTTAAGATACACAACTTTGCAACTTATTTCTTTATTTGAGCATCGCTTCTTTGAAACTACACATACATAACAAACAGTGTCATAGAAAATTAAATAAAAAACAAAGTTAAATCTCACAAATAATGGGTATTCTGCAGCTGTATAAATGTTTACATGTTCCGAGCAAATTTGCTATGCTTATTCTTGCATGATAGGTAATAATTCCGAGCAGGCTGTAAAGCCGCAGCGATACCTGGGTGGTGCCCTGTCGATTTCCCGTCGGTCGCATGTCAATTTTAGGTCAAAACTGGGCAAAATCGGAGAGCTTCTCCGGGCGGCGTGCCGGCAGTGACCGACCGATGACCGACCGATTTTTGCAGGATTTTTGCAGGAATTATGAAAATGTCACTATGTCCTATTTGTAAAATTTAAACGTTAGCAGTGTCCTATTATTTAAATTATGCAAGGAAACCTGTTTACTTTCTAGACTTCACTGCCAGACACTATTGATTGACTGAATGGCTTTTTTCTTCTTTGGTAATAACATAAATTAAATGAGCTGTAAAGGTACTTGAGCATTTGTCTACACCAATAACCCACTTCTTGTAATGGCTGAAATAAAACTGATTGAATTTTTGCGCTGCACAAAACGAACCTCCATTTGGTACAAGGGTCCGAAATTCAGACTATTACTAATTGGATTGCAATCACTATAGTGTGTCTCTTTCACTTACATATGTATATATATATTTACATTTCTATACATATACACTTCTCCTTTCACTTGAGTGTTATAGTTTTTTTAATATTAATAATGATATGTTTAATTTGGTTTATGTGAAAGAAATATATGTTCCAACATGAATTTGAGGCAACACGCTGTAATGCAACTTTCGTTCCGAAATAATATTTGTCATTCACATTATGGCAATGTGATTAAAAAATTGTGCTTGATTAAAATTCTAAATGTAAATATATAGAGAGAGAAGGCCTGACTCAACACCAACAAACACACCTTTTTTGTAATGATAATTTTCTTTTATTCCTCCAAGTGTGTAATACAAACATACAGTTGAGTAAAATGATGTAAACTTAAATGTATATATATATATATTCAGCTGATAAATCCCCTCAATTAAGTAATGTCAAATTGATTACTGTTGTATCAAATATTCAAAAACATTAACTGACAAAGCATACATTCACACATTTCCAGTAGTACTCGCAATATAGTACCGAATTGCTAATGTCATATTCGCTCGTCGTGTAGGTTACTGATAATAAACAACAGTCAGAGCTTTCAAATTTTGTTCACCGGGAAATCATTTAGGCTGCCTGCTGGAGCAGGGCAAATTCATTAATTGGTGGTGGTGTGATCACCACAGTATTAATGAGCACAACATTGCTTGGAACCAGTAGCCCCTATGACGTCATACTTTGGTACTACATGTTTATGCGGCTTATGCCGAAAGGGTAGGTAGCGTTGTATGTTGTTGTTGTTGTATGTGTGTGTTTTAGAGGAACCCCCCTTCATTTTTTTCAAATTTGGGACACACACAAATAATTATAATGTGCTCTTACTCCCCCCCTCCCCCCCCCTAATCTACTGATTTACAGTCCTTAACTGTGTTAGGGAGACTGTTCCACAGATTAGGATATATCGTAGCAAACCGATATAAATAACACATTTGAATCTTTAAAATACTGGGTATTATGTCGATATATACATTTTATGAGCATACTTGTAATATGAATGATTTCCTAACAAATAACAAGACTTTGCAGCTCATTTGATGGTTATTTGTTATCATTCTATACACATATCAACAAATCTCATAGCAGACTGAAAAAATCGAAAGTTGCCCCCAAATAGTATGTTGCAGCCTTTTACATGTTATGAGTGTGTAAGATGACATAAGTCTGTAACTTACTAAATATTGTAGAACCTGCCTTTCAAAAGTTATCTATGAAAGGTTAACATGTTCCATTGCAACGTTTTATGAAATCAATAGTGTTGAATCTTACAAATACCTGTCATTATACTACTATGTACATATTATGAGCATACTTCCTGTTGGAAACAAATGTATCAACATGCCTTATTGCACATTTTTAAATTAAAAAAATTGAATCATACAATAAACTCAGTATAATACAGCAAATTTCGAAGTTGTGAGTATTTTAAGATACAAAACTTTGCAACTTATTTCATTATTTGAGCATCGCTTCTTTGATACTACACACATACATAACAAACAGTGTCATAGAAAATTCATAAAATAACAACGTTAAATCTCACGAATGATGGGTATTCTACAGCTGTATACATGTTTACATGTTCCGAGCATATTTGCTATGCTTATTCTTGCATGATAGGTAGTTATTCCGAGCAGGCTGTAAAGCCGCAGCGATGCCTGGGCGTGCCTGTCGATTTCCCATCGGTAGCCGGTCAATTTTAGGTCAAAACTGGGCGAAATCGGAGAGCTTCTCCGGGCGGCGTGCCGGCAGTGACCGACCGATGACCGACCGTTACCCGAGCGGTCTCCCGCCGGCCAACGGCTAATTTTAAGGAAATTGTCCGGCAGCCGGCCGGTGATCGACGGGGCACCAAAATATGCCCAGACACCACCTAATCAAACGTGCTCCGTGTCGAGCGATTAAGGGCAAAAATCAAAGCTGACCGATTTTGAACTCGCCGCCTAGTGACCGACTGATCTCCCAGCGGCGACCTGGCGGGGAAAGGGCGGCGACCGGGCGGCGAACGCTAAGCAGCCTTTGACCTAGCGGCTTCGATTTTTGACCTTAATCGCTCGACGGCGAACGCTCGATTTGGTCGGTGGCCGGACTTTGGGCGGCGAGTGAAAGTGAGCAGGCGCCGCCCGAATTTTAACTCCGCGCTAAAACTTCAGCAGCGACCGAGCGATGCCCTAAAAACAAGCGGTGCCCGGGCGGCCGACGCTCGGTGCCTGGGCGAAATTGGCTCAAAACTCGCCGCCCGGCCGCCGAGCAGGCTACTTTTAGGTGATATGACCATAGCTTAAGCAGAACACGATGACCTACATCAACATGTAACATAGTATAATGAAAACAATGTACACATTTAAATCCCATTTTATCTTGGTATAATGCGCGAATTAACATGTGTTATGACGTGTAGTAATCCGAATAGTCTGTTGACAGATAAGGAAACGCTGCATCGTATTGCATTGTTATAGTTTTTCAATAACTGTGGTATATATTCTCGTAGGTCACTATGATAAGAATTCCATTATTGCATCTTTGTATTTTGTCTTGCTCTTGTATTTTATTATTTATTGCAAGACCTGGCTTGAAGTTCGTAATTGGGACTGTAATTGCAACTTCAAGTCTTGCTATACTTTTGTTAGGAATAAAGAAATGATTACAGTGTTACCAATATGTGTTTGATTGATCGCAACGTACAAAATGTGTAACTTCCTTAATTTAAATTTGAATTTGCTCAAACTGTCATTGACCTAATGCTAAATATATTACTCATTGCGGATATAGTATCGGAAATAATATCAGTAGTGACATTCGTTTGTCTCGCAATGTATGTTTAACAAGGGATCTAAAAGATCACGACGTTTCGTGCGCCGCTGCAACACTTCGTCAGGTGATAAAATATATTGTAAGCAAGCGTGTTTTATACAATACTTGATCACCCGTGTGCTTCGGCCAATATGCCTGGTCCGTTATTGTTCGAATTATTTGACCGCCGGTCCACCCGTTGAGTATAAAAAACGTTTGCTTACAATATATTTTATTTCCCGACGAAGTGTTGTAGCGGCGCACGAAAAGTCGTGATCTTTTAGATCCCTTGTTGACCTACATTGCGAGACAAACAAATTTTACTAGCGATATTATTTTCGATGTCATTGACCTGTTCCTCATAATTGTATATGTTAGCCCGATGTTTCGAGACACATTGGCCCGACGTTGGCCCAATGTCGCATTGCTAGCTGGGTATAGCAATAATACAACAACAGGTATAGACCGTTCAATTTTGTGTTGCCTTCACTGAAGTGTGAACATATCACAAATTATTGGTAAAAGACCACCTTGATTTCAAGATTATTGATATTCTTTTTTTCTTCTCATTATTAAGTATTATTATCTTATTATTTGTATTATTACTATAGTTGTCATCATCATCATTATTATCATCATCATCACAATGATTATTATTATCATCATTATCACCACCACCATCACCACCATCATTATTATATGTTTTGTTATTATTATTATCACCATCATTATGATTGTCATAAGCAACGTTATAATTATTATTATCATCATTATCTTCATAATTATTTACTGGTCAATAGTCCTTTCTGGCGAAATGGTGAGGATAATAAATGCATAACCACGTAATGCGGTCAACCAATATAGTCGTCGCCATTGGATAGTAGAGACTAACACCCAATGTATTAAAGCTTTTTTCCTCAAATATGACCAAAAATACCTGTTTTATCTGAGTTAGACATGGTAAATATGTCCCTAAAACCCTGCCGGAATCTTTTGTTCTGCCAGGCATAAATGAAAGGGTTGGCGAATGAATTGAAAGAGGCGAGAACAACTGTTGACCGATGCAATGTACCTAGATAAAACCATTCTGGCATGACGCCAAGATTGTAACAGAAGTAAGCGAATTGATTGGGTCCCAGGGTGACGATGAATATTGCAACAACGATGGTCATCATTCGAAGTACCTTCCGTCGTGCAGCGAGATGATAGGTTGGTCTAGGATGCGATTTCAAGAAGAAGCGACGGGATTGGCGAAGCAACGCACGAGCGCTGAGGATTTGCGTGGTGAACATAGTCATCACTGGAATCACGTAGAGAAACGCGAAGGTGAGAAAACCGACAAAAATCCTCATGAATTCGGTGGGAAAAAGTACCATGCATTCGTGGGTCACTGGTTCAATCCTCGAGCGAAAACCTGTGAAAAGACTAGTTAATGAGCCCATCCATATGACAACAACCACACAGTGAACACGGCCTTTGCTGAAATAAAGGCGATACTTTAACGGGTAAACTATAGCAATGTATCTATCAAAACAGACGAGGAGAAGAATATATATTGAGGCAGTAATGCATGTACACTGAAATCCGTTGGTATACACAATCCAACAGTAGGAATGCCCTAGCCAGTTGGAAGGTACCGTTATAGCTCTCGGGAAAGGTAACAGGAAAAACGAAGTCAAACAATCGGCTACAGCAAGAGAACCTATCAACGTGTCGGTAGATCTACTAACGGGGCGTTGATGAAACAGCACCATGATGACCACCAGGTTACCAAGAGTGCCTAAGCAGGCGGATGCCATCTGAAGGATCGTGTCCCAAGCTCCCCACTCTGCATCTTGCCATGTCCATGTATGAGAAACATTAGCAGATAGTCTCGTTGTCATCATTGCGACCATTCCTTTTTTATACCCTCTCTCCCTCTCTCTCTCTCTCTCTCTCTCTTGTGAAATATCATGAGTTTCGATCCTTCACTAAATTATGGAAGTCCCCTCGTATGGGTTCATTAAGTTAGCACAGATTGATTGTAGAATATATTACTGTGGTGTGGCGAATACTGTAGGCAACACGTATACATATACTTAATATATTTGTTGGATGTTCGTTCCTCTTACCTAATACGAAAACCTTTTAACACGACCCCACATTCAATGTACCTGTCAATTACATGTCACAAAGTATTTATAAAGGGAAATATTGGCCTAGACAAGCCTTCAAGATTAGTTAACTTATTCCAGTGCCAGATTAAGCTATACAGGTATCGAAGGTATTGTCAAGAAGTGAATCAAGTTCACAAATGAGCTATTTCGCAAAGCATTTTCGTATTGCACAAAGCGATTCTTTTGTCAATGTGTGCCTAGTGTTGTGTGTAAAATTGCATGTTGCGAACGAGCGACCTTCCAGAGAGGAGAATGAAGCAATGGAAATGTTAATCAAGGAGCACAAAGCTATTAAAGAAGACGTCCAATACATATATTGGTAAATACTGATATCCATTCCACTCAACTTGTCTTTTGATTTTTTTTCTGAATAAAAATGAAAAATAGGTGACCCGAATCCTTAATGCCAGTTCGTGTATTGCAGCGGAAAGAGAGTTCGTGTGATGAATCAAAAAGAATAAAGTAACCGAGCTAACCTTTGTCGGCTTTTCTCCTCCTGACATTAAATGAAATTCTAATTAGGAAATTAAATCTTTTTTATTTAATGTAACTTTATTATCTGTTTCAATTCTTTACATTTGAAATTGTCTCATTCTGCAGATGACAGTCTAACAGATCATATCCAGCTTTAAATTCAAGAATAAATAAATCCTTTGACATGTAATAATGCACTCTGAACAAGAAACATGGCATTTTACTTGATCTTATGATTAGTGTCATAGTCGGATGAATCATTCTTAAATATATAATGGAAGTCCAACTCAATTCTCGAAACATTATCAATCTCTATAGCGACTTGCATTATTTAAGCTTTTAAGATACTCAATGATCAATCATTTAGTTTTACACTAGTTTATTTATATTTAACGAATGACTGAACGAATCGATCAATAGAAGTAATGGATGACAATTAATTAATAAATACGTAGATAGATAGATAACTAACCAAAAAATAAATCAATAAATGAATAAATGAACGATACATTAAATTTGTCATGGTGCTGACATGATAGCAACTCCTTATTTTTTTTTTTACCCCAAATCAATTACAACTGCCGTGTACGTCACATGTTGAAATATGCGAACATGAAAATGACGTAATACATTATTCTGAAAATGCTTTATGTCTATGGGACATACAATAGGGTATTATAACCGCCCTTTAGTTGACTTTTCGAACATAGTTGCGATCATGTTAGTATGATACAGATATTGAAGTATAGAACAATCAAACAATGATGGGGAGTCCATTAAACAAAATAGACAATTAAAGTAACAAAGGCTTATAGTGACACAACACTTTGCAATATAGTTACAGAAAATCTAAATCCTGAAGCGAACAAACAGTACTTTCTTAAGGCCATTGCTCTCATTATATCAAATTGCACGTTCGAACTCATATGCTGTTGGCATCTCTTATTTTGAGGAATGTCATGCCACTTCATATATTATAATGAATATCAGTCTGGAATCTTATTTAGGGTAACATTGAGTAGAATGGCTAGAGTAGATACTAGGAGGCGTGCTCGCCAGTGAGAAGCCACTGCACGACAAACTTGTTTCAGTGATTTCTAATTTATACGTTTACAGTGTACTTCTGATAAAATAGAGAAAGCAATAGTTTAATCACTTAATCCTAAATTATACTTACATTTAATTCTTGAAACAATTTGACCCCGTTTTCCGTTCATGTTTTGTGGTTTAGTGTACACTAAACGAATAATGAATCATATACAATATTTTCATAATGTTCATTTTATGAATTTAGAACAGCTTGGGGGGGGGGGGTGGTAAAAATCATACTTAGACAGGCGTGTTGCCACTGGTGTTTTGTTGGTGTTTTGTTTTTCAGACACCATATTCTTTATGATGTCTTAATTTCACGAAATTGTTAAACTCTATCGCAGCTTCATAACAGATATTAAACAAAAGATATTGACATTTGTGCTTGTTTAATGTTAATCATAAACTTGTATCATGGTGACCTTATTTAAAATCAATATTACACTCCTTTAGAATTTTGTAATATTTTAAAAAGTTATGAACAAAGTACGCTCTCTCTTGCACAATTTAATTGTCGCAGCTTGAAACAAAATGTTGATACATTTTTAAACTGTCTTGATGTTTTTTATAAACCTTTATCATTAATTGGAGTTTGTGAAACATGGTTGAAACAAGGTGAAGAACAAGAAATATGTATTCCCAACTATAAGTTTGTTGGAAATTGTCGACCGAATAAAAGAGGGGGTGGTGTAGGTTTATATGTTAGTGATAGCTTAAGATTTATTAGAAGATTGGACTTAGATATTTTAAGTGAGGATATTGAAAGTGTATTTATTGAGGTACGTAATAAAGTGAAAAATATTATTGTTGCTGTAGTATACCGGCCTCCAAGCCATGACCCATCTAACTTTATGTCACAATTACAAGAATCTTTGATTAAAATAGTGCAGGAAAAAAAAGAATGTATAGTTATGGGCGATGTTAATGTTGATTTCATGAAAAAAGATGAAAATACGAAAGTAATGGATTTTTTTGATAGTTTTGTTGCTTTGTCTTTTTTACCATATATTTATAAACCAACAAGAATTACAAATGATACTGCATTAACTTTAGATCATATTTTTTATAATAATCCTGGAAAAGTTTTGAAATCTGGTATAGTGATAACAGATATCAGTGATCATTTAACACCGTTTATTATTTTGAGGTCAAACAATTTTGATTCTGAACCTGATATTGAAGTGCGAAAAATTGATTTTAGTGAAGAAAATATGAAGCATTTTTGTAGTGAGTTGAACAAAGTTAAATGGTAACGACTTAATTATATTTGTGATGTGAATGATAGATACAATTATTTCTTTACATTATATAAGGATATTTACGATGAATGTTTCCCTGTTAAATTAGTTAAAAGTAAAAATAAAGTTGATAAGCCTTGGGTAACAAAAGAGGTAATCAAGCTGAGTAAACGTAAGCATATATTATATCGTAAATACCTAAGAAACTCAACCCCTTTACGTGAAATGGCATATAAATAATGCAAGAATGTCTTAAATAATTTAATACGGGAAAATAAACGTGCATACTATGACTCTAAGTTTGATAATGTTCGAAATAATGTGAAAGCAACATGGAAACTTATTAATGCAATTTTAAACAAGAAAACATTAAAGCATGGGATCAATGATATTGAAGTTGATGGTGAAAAGATTACTGATAAACAAAGAATTGTAAATATATTTAATTCTTATTTTTGTACAATCGGGCAAAAACTACAGCAAAGTATCGATAATTTGATTACTTGCAATATTGAATCAACAAAATACGACGAGTACTTGAAGGGTAACTTTTTGAATTCATTGTTTTTACAGCCTGTTACTAACGCAGATATTATTAATGTGGTTTCGAATTTTGATGAAAATAAAAGTCCAGGATACGATGAAATTCACCCTTAGGTATTGAAAAACTCGATTTATATGAGTGTTACACCTTTGTGCAATATCTTAAACTTTTCCCTTGAACAAAGTATTTTCCCCGATGCTCTAAAAATTGCAAAGGTGATTCCTGTTTTTAAAAAAGGCAATAAGTCACTTTTAAATAATTATAGGCCGATATCTGTGTTATCTGTTTTTAGCAAAATATTTGAAAAGATTTTATGTGATCAATTGACTCGTTTTATTAGTAAAAATAATATTCTGTATGAAAATCAATTTGCTTTTAGAAAAGGATACAGTACTTGCCATGCTCTTCTTGATTTTATTGATAAAGTTGCAAATGCTTTTGAACTTAATGAATTTTTAATTGGTGTATTTCTAGACTTATCCAAAGCTTTTGATTGTATTGATCATAATATTTTAATAAATAAGTTATGTTTTTATGGTATAACAGGAATTCCTCTTCTTTTAATTAAAATTTATTTATCAAACCGAAAGCAATATGTTAGCTTTGGTAATTATTACTCTGATCACAGCTCTATTTTAACAGGTGTGCCGCAAGGTTCTAATCTTGGCCCGCTCCTGTTTTTACTGTATATCAATGACTTGCCATCTGTAAGCAATATTTTATCTTCTATTTTATTTGCTGATGACACCACTCTGTTTTTATCTGGTAAAGATCCCGTAGAAATACATATTCTATTGAATTCTGAAATTGTTAAAATACACAAGTGGTTCCTTGCCAATAAATTGTTGATTAATTTTGAAAAAACAAACTATGTAATTTTTAAAACAAGAAATAAATATGTAAATGAAGCTGCTATCAAGATTTGTATAAATAGTAAAGAAATTAAGCAAGTACACCAAGTTACTTTCTTAGGCGTCATTATTGATGAAAACTTAACGTGGAAGGACCACATTTATTATATTTCTAACAAGCTGTCAAAGGTCATTGGTGTTTTAAATAGACTCAAAGATATTTTACCATTACGCATACTTGTACAATTGTATAACTCTATGATTTTGCCTTATTTTAATTATTGTATTATTGTATGGGGCAACTGCGCTTCGTATCTGCTTCAAAAGCTATTTTTATTACAACAAAGAGCCGTCAGGGTTATAACAAACTCATATTATAGAGCACATACAGGTATATTGTTTTTTAAGCTGAAGTTTTTAAAACTTTATGATCTATATGATATAAGTATTGGAGCTTTTATGTTCTCTTACATGTACAATATAACTACTTTACCTGATTGTTTTAATAATTATTTTATTTTTAATAGAGATATAAATAAATATAGTACTAGAAATTCACACAAACTTTATGTTCCTTCATTTCGCTATAATTTGTCAAGAACAGTAATAAAATATAAAGGATCCATTATTTGGAATAACTTACCAGATTCTCTCAAAGCATGCCCAACATTGTCTAGTTTTAAGCGTAGTTTTAAACACAAACAAATATCAAGTTACAATATACTTTTTTAGCTTTTATTAATTCTGCCTGTCCTTGTATGTGTGTTTATATGTCTTAGTTAATGTAATGTCTATATTGTCAATATTTTGCTTTTAATTACTGAAGATTTTACTTTTGGGGTTGTAGAAAAAGGGGACCAGCCTAGATAGGTCAATGGCCTTTGCTGGTCCCTCACATCCCTACTCCACCCATTAATCAATTTTAGTGTTACTGTTGTTGTTTTATTTGTTCTTATTATATTTTATGTATATTGCATTTTGTATAATTGTATTTTTAATGTTATAATTATGTTTTATATTGGATGTGAAATAAAATGAACTTGAACTTGAACTTGAATTAAACAATTTGTTCATAGTGCATGCCTGCATCGAGGAGGTCAATTTCTTCCCTGCAAAATACAAATTATACACATTACTTTAATGATCACTTTAAACTTAACTTCTTCGAGAAAATCAATTGTTTTGTAAATAGGCTTGTTTTTATGTCACACAGGACACTGGGCCGACATTGGGCTAGCTGACATTTTAACCTGGGGCCAACGTGTCATTTAAGATGTTGGCCTTACGTCGGGAAATGATGTTAGCCCGATGTCACATTGCTAGCTGGGATAGCTGTACTGATACAACATCAGTTATGGACAATTCGATCATGATGTTGTATTGCCTTTACCGAAGTGTGAACATATCATCAATTATTGGTAAAAGACCATCTTGATATCAAGATAATTGAAATTCATCTTTTTCTCATTACTGTAATTATTTCATCATTATAATTATCATTACTATTGTTTTCATCATCATCATCATTATTATCATCATCTTCATCATTACAATGATTATTATTATCATCATCATCACTACCACCACCACCGTCGCCATCATCATTATTATTGTAATTGTTTATCATCAGCATCATTATAATTAGTATTATCATCATCTACATAATAATTTACTGGTCAATAGTCCTTTCTAGCGAAGGGTAAGGCCTGGGATAAAACATGCCTAAACAGGTAATGCAGTCAACTAATATCAACGTCGCCATTGGATAATAGCGACTAATACCAAATGTAAGCTGGTTTCCTCAAATATGACCGAAAATACCTGTTTTATCTGAGTCAGACATGGTCCATATGTCCCTAAAACCCTGCCGGAATCTTTTGTTCTGCCATGCATAAATGAAAGGGTTGGCAAATGAATTGAAAGAGGCAAGAACAATTGTTAAACGATGCAATGTACCAAGATAAAACCATTCTGGCAAGACACCAAGATTGAAACAGAAGTAAGCGAATTGATTGGGTCCCAGGGTGACGATGAATATTACAACAACGATGGTCATCATTCGAAGTACCTTCCGTCGTGCAGCAAGATGATAGGTTGGTCTAGAATGCGATTCCGAGGAGAAGCGACACGATTGGCGAAGCAACGCACGAGCGCTGAGGATTTGCGTGGTGAACATAGTCATCACTGGAATCACGTAGAGAAACGCGAAGGTGAGAGAACCGACAAAAACCCTCATGAATTCGGTGGGAGAAGGTACCATGCATTTGTGGGTCACTGGTTCAATCGTCGAGCGAAAACCGGTGAAAAGATTAGTTAATGAGCCCATCCATAAGACAATAACCACACAGTGAACACGACGTTTGCTGAAATAACGGTGATACTTTAACGAGTAAACTATAGCAATGTATTTGTCAAAACAGACGAGGAGAAGAATATACATTGAAGCAGTAATGCATGTCCACTGAAATCCGTTGGTATACACAATCCAACAGTAGGAACGCCCTAGCCAGTTGGAAGGCACCGTTATAGCTCTCGGGAAAGGTAACAGGAACAACGAAGTCAAACAATCGGCTACAGCAAGACAACCTATCAATATGTCCGTGGATCTACTGACGGGGCGTTGATGAAACAGCACCATGATGACCATCAGGTTACCTAGAGTGCCTAAGCAGGCGGATGCCAACTGAAGGATCGTGTCCCAGGCTCCCCACTCTACATCCTGCCATGTCCATGTATGAGAAACATTAGCAGATAATCCCGTTGTCATCACTGCGACCATTCTTTCCACGTCAGCTCAGGCGAGAAATCGAACTAAAGTGTAATGATTAAAGTGGATCGAGATTTGAAGTTGAAGTAAAACTTTTGTTTTATATATTCCATCTTTCTCCCTCTCTATTTTTTCTTTCTCTTGTGAAATATCACGAGCTTCGATCCTTCACTAAATTCTCAAAATCCCCTCCAATGGGTTCATTTAGTTTGCGGAGGTTGATAGCAGAAGAGGTTACTGTGGAGAGGAGAATTTCAAAGTCTGATATGTGTTGTGAAGAATACTGAAGACGACACGCATACATGTACTTAACCTATTTCGTGGATGTTCGTTCCTCCAACCTAGGTTAATCCGTAAACCTTTAAACCCTCCACGCAGTTAATTTACCTGTCAAATTTCTATGTCACAAAGTATTGATCAAGGCTATACAGGTGTCGAAGGTATTGTCAAGGAATGAATCATGTTCAGAGATGAGTAAATTCGCAAAGCTTTTTGGCGTTGTAATTTGTGCCTCTTGTTTTGTGCAAAATTGCACGTGATGCGAAAGAGCGACCTTTCAGAGAGAAGAATCAAGCAGTGGAAATGTCAATCAAGACGCATTAAGCTTGTATGATACTGATATCCATTCCACTTAACTTGTCATTGTGATTGTGTTTACATAGACATGCTAAATGGGTGACTCCAATACTTGCCAGTTCGTGTATTGCACGGGAAAGAGAGTGCGTGGAGTGGTTTAGGAGCTATCTTTTCCAAGCGATGTAGTGTCCTTAAAACTATAAGCTAAGGAAGATAACCAACAGTCTTTTTCAAGACTATACCAACAGTCCTTTTCAGGACTACACACCCTCAAGAACGATTACCGAGAGTCCTTTTCACGACTCCTCAATCATCCCCCTCTCTCTCTCTCACATTGTGCACCCGCAAGCCTACTGTACAAAAAAGCAATATGTTTTTTTTAAATGACAACTCCTCAGATCTTTGTAAAATAAATTGTTGTGTTCCACAAGGTAGCATATTAGGCCCGCTCTTATTTATTCTATATATTAATGACTTTTGTCGATCATATGATATTTTGTATTTCGTACTGTTTGCTGATGACACAAATTTATTTTTTTCTCACAAAGACTCTCATATATTAGTTGAAAAGAATCAACACTGAAATGTGTCATATTTTATCGTGGATTAGAGCGAACAAATTATCTTTGAATCTCCAGAAAACGAAGTATATGTTATTTAGTAAATTGCATTGCCAGCAAACATAGTTTTTGAAAATTTACTCCATTGGAGTGTTTCATTAATACATTTTTGGGTGTAACGGTTGACCAAAAGTAAAAAAAATCACATCGACAATATTTGTAAAATAATTTCTCGAAATATTGGTATTATTTGCAAAGTAAAAACATGTCTACCTCTTAATTCCTTAATTATGCTTTATAATGGAGGAAGGAAGAGACGAAACAAGCAGAAGTGTTCTCGATAACCCTGTTTAGAGCAGAGGGGGTACTTATTGCTTCCCCGTATTGTCTTGTTTGTTTCGCTATCGTTTTGTCATCAGAGCTGACGAGACATTATGTATATGCGTGTCTATCTTTAATTAAGAGAGTCTTGCAGCGATTGATGGAAATGCTCAGCAGGAAAGCAACAATTAATGAAATCAGCTGTGGGAAAGAGATGATAAACGTATTTCGGATTTAAGTCTTTGTCAAGTAAAGACATATTAAATATTAAAAAAAAGGCCTCACCAATAGCTAAGTGAAAGATAGTGTTCTTGCTTTACAAATAAAAATAAAATTACCAAAACAAAATGATTGAAGGCCTGTTTCATTATTCGTTGCCATTGTAACACATTAACAATTCATGTGTAATTTATAAATTTGATAATTTTGCAATTCATGAAATATTTTGATATTAGGCAGAACCATCACTTAAAGGGTAATGATAAATTTGTAATTACTTCTGGCTACTGGTATCTTTCACATAGCCTTGAAGAAAAGTAAAAGAGAAATCCAGAACCTGAAAACTAAAGAATTTCGGTGTAAATCTGGATTTCTGCTGTCCAGATTGAAATAATTTGTTGTTAGGTATATGTTATATATCTGCACATATATATATATATATATATATAACATTTTTTTGTGAGAGACATTTTGAGCTAAATTAGACACCCTACTAATATTCCTGGATACACCACTGTACTCCTAAATTGCCTGTGTTCGCAAAATAATTCTCACAGACCTCATACGATCGTGACCCGCTCAATAAAGGACTTAATTTATATGATCTCGTCTGGTTTTAATTTGTTCAGCAAAGGTCAAAAAGTGATTCCATCTCTCTTTCCCCCGCTCTCTCTCTCCTTCTCTCTCTCTCTCTCTATCTATCTCTCTTTATCTTTAACACTGTCTTTTTGACTGCCTCTCTGTGTCTTTCTCTCTTTCACTTTCCCTGTTTTCATTGCCTCTTTCACTGTCTCTCTTTCTCTCTCGCACACCCTCTCTCATGCACTCTCTCTAACACTGTCTCTCTACAACACTGTTTTTTCACTGTCTTTTCACCGGTTCTGTCTCTCTCTCACTCAATCTCTCTCTCTATCACTGTCTCATTCTTTTTCTCCCTCACTCTCTCCCCTCACTCTCTCTCTCCCTCACCCTCTCTCTCTCTCTCTAACACTGTCTTTTCACTGTCTCTTTCACTGGCTCTTTTCTCTCTCTTTTTTTATCACCATCATCGATCAAATATCAAAAACTGCCAACGATTCTGATTCAAAATTAATATTTGAGAAATATGAAAGAGACCGGCCCATTTGCAGCCAACATCAAATGCTGTAGAAGTTTGCATATTATGAATATGTCACGTACGTCCTATTTGTGCAATTTAAACGTTAGCAGTGTCCTATTATTTAAATTATGCAAGGAAACTTGTTTACTTGCTAGACTTCACTGCCAGACACTATTGATTGACTGACTTAATGAGCTGTAAGGGTACTTGAGTATTTGTCTACATCCATAACCCACTTCTTGTAATGGCTGAAATAAAACTGATTGAATTTTTGCGCTGCACAAGACTTACCTCCATTTGGTACAAGGGTCCGAAAGTCAGACTATTACTAAACGGATTGCAATCACTATAGTTTGTCTCTTTCTCTTAAATATGTATATATTTACATTTCTATACACACCCTTTCACTTGAATGTCATAGCTTTTTTAATATAATGATATGTTTAATTTTGTTGATGGAAATCAAATACATGTTCAATGTGATTACAAATTGTGCTTGTTTAAAACTCTAAATGTAAATATATAGAGAGAGAAGGCCTTACTCAACACCAACAAACACACCTTTTTTGTAATAATAATTTTCTTTTATTCCTCCAAATGTGTAATACAAACATACAGTTGAGTAAAATGATGTAAACTTAAATATAAATCCCCTCAATTAAGTAATGTCAAATTGATTACTGTTGTATCAAATATTCAAAAACATTAACTGACAAAGCATACATTCATACATTTCCAGTAGTACTCGCAATATAGTACCGAATTGCTAATGTCATATTCGCTCGTCGTGTAGGTTACTGATGATAAACAACAGTCAGAGCTTTTACATTTTGTTCACCGGGAAATCATTTAGGCTGCCTGCTGGAGCAGGGCAAATTCAGTAAATGGTGGTGGTGTGATCACCACAGTATTAATGAGCACAACATTGCTTGGAACCAGTAGCCCCTATGACGTCATAATTTGATACTACATGTTTATGCGGCTTATGCCGAAAAGGGAGGCAGCGTTGTATGTTGTTGTTGTAATATGTGTGTGTTTTTGGAGGAACCCCCCTTCATTTTTTCAAATTTTGGGACACACACAACTAATTATAATGTGCTCTTACCCCCCCCCCCCCCCTAATCTACAGATTTACAGTTCTTTACTGTGTTAGGGAGACTGTTCCACAGATTAAGATATATCGTAGCAAACCGATATAAATAACACATTTGAATCTTTAAAATACTGGGTATTATGTCGATATATACATTTTATGAGCATACTTGTAATATGAATGATTTCCTAACAAATAACAAGACTTTGCAGCTCATTTGATTGTTATCTGTTATCATTCTACACACATATCAACAAATCTCATAGCAGACTGAAACAAAAATCGAAAGTTGCCCCCAAATAGTATGTTGCAGCCTTTTACATGTTATGAGTGTGTAAGATGACATAAGTCTGTAACTTACTAAATATTGTAGAACCTGCCTTTCAAAAGTTATCTATGAAAGGTTAACATGTTCCATTGCAACGTTTTATGAAATCAATAGTGTTGAATCTTACAAATACCTGTCATTATACTACTATGTACATATTATGAGCATACTTCCTGTTGGAAACAAATGTATCAACATGCCTCATTGCACATTTTTAAATTCAACAAATTGAATCATACAATAAACTCAGTATAATACAGCAAATTTACAAGTTGTGAGTATTTTAAGATACAAAATTGAGCAACTTATTTCATCATTAGAGCATCGCTTCTTTGAAAGTACACAAACATAACAAACAGTGTCATAGAAAAGTCATAAAACAACAGAGTTAAATCTTACAAATAATGGGTATTCTGCAGCTGTATACATGTTAACATGTTCTTAGCATATTTGCTATGCTTATTCTTGCATGATAGGTAATAATTCCATGCATTCTAAAGCATATCAATTTAAAAGGTTTGTTAAAGATATTGACAAGACAAAAGATATATCATTTAATTTGTTCTTAGAAGTAGAATTGGTAGAAAGTGTTTTTGCCTGTCACCCCCCCCCCTCCCCCCGACAAACGTCAAAAAAGGTATATATCTTGTTTACTCTTGACTGAAAAACAGATATGAATTGATTTCTCTAGCTGCAAAAACGATAAACAACTTTTAAACGAATAAACATGTACATATACATAGTGTAATGCAGCTATGTACATGTAACTAAATGAGCGTGTATCGTGTACATGGTTGTGTTTTTCTGAGCCATATACGAACAGTAACATATAGTATATAGTCAGAATTAACTCCCTTCTGGTTCTAAACTGATTACATAAATGTAATCTCTGGACAATTGGGAACATTTTCCTTCATTGTTGTTAGATATGTCCATAAGAAAGTAAATGTACATATAAAATATTAATATATCTCTCTATCGCAGAATTATTAACTCTTATCATGCCCCAGGGATTATCCCCATTGTGCCAAGCCCCAAATCCCTCCTTGCCAAGTTTATTTTGAGCATATTTGCTATGCTTATTCTTGCATCATAGGTAATAGTTACATGCATTATAAAACATATCAATTTAAAGGGTTTGTTACAAATATTGACAATACAAAAGTTGTATCATTAGGTGATCCGTCGCGTAGCAATCTAACTGATCACCTCTTAATTTCGTCGAGTTCCTTCTATCTTCTTTTTTTGTTTGTTCGAACCCCCCTTAATTTGTTTGTGGTGTATGTGTTTGAGGACCCCCCCCCCTCCTCTATTATTGTTTTAAGAATCAAGAATGGATTGCTTGATCACCCGTGTGCTTCGGCCAATAGGCCTTGTCCGTTATTGTTCTAATTATTGTTCGAATTATTTGACCGCCGGTCCACCCGTAGAGTATAACACACGTTTGCTTACAATACATTTTATTACCTGGCGAAGTGTTGCAGCGGCGCACGAAAAGTCGTGATCTTCTAGATCCCTTGTTGACCATACATTGCGAGACAAACAAATTTTACTAGCGATATTATTTTCGATGTCATTGACCTGTTCCTCATAATTATATATATTAGCCCGATGTCTCGAGACACATTGGCCCGACGTTGGCCCGATGTCGCATTGCTAGCTAGGTAGCTATAATACATCAACAGTTATAGACAATTTAATTTAGTGTTGCCTTCACTGAAGTCTGAACATATCACGAATTAATGGTAAAAGACCACCTTGATTTCAAAATTATTGATATTCTTTTTTTCTTGTCATTATTAAATATTTTTATCTTATTATTTGTATTATTACTATAGTTCTCATCATCATCATTATTATCATCATTATCACCACCACCATCATCATCATCATTAGTATATGTTTTATTATTATCATTATCATCATCATTATTATTGTCATAAGCTACATTATAATTATTATTATCATTATCATCTTCATAAGTATTTACTAGTTAATAGTCCTTTCTAAATGCCTAACCACGTAATGCGGTCAACTAATACGGACGTCACCATTGGATAGTAAAGTATTAAAGACTGCTTTGAGAGAAATAGTTGTTTTTATACGCCCAAGGGAAGGTTAGAATTTGGCTATTGTCCTCGGCACGCCTCGGGCAATAGCACAATTCTAACCTTCCCTTGAGCGTATAAAAACAACTATTTCTCGAATATTAAAGCAGTCATTAATACTTTTATATGCCGAAAACAAAAGAGTCAACTTATGACACCACCTTGGCCTTTCTGTAGTTTATCTGCACAGTTGTTTTTTTATAAGTATATCTTTGGGAGTAGATTAGATCTAGATTCTAGTCTAAGCAAGATACTTTTACAATTTGGGGGGTGGGCCGGCCCTGTGGGGGAATAGGGAGAAGAACATGCACTTTCATATGACACCTCACTTATTGAGTATCACCTTCAAAATCACGAGCAATATTAGTTTGCAATGCCAATGCATATTGCAATGCAATGTCAGAGCGCAATGCCAATGCATAGTGATGTATGCATTGGCATTCCGTGCAATCTCTACGGGAATAATTTTAGCACTACTAGACCTACTTACTAGAATCTAGGCCTAGAATTTAAAAAAAAAATATGGAGAATTTATCATACCCTTTTTGGTGCTCTGTCTAGCATGTCCCTGCTGTCAGTAAGTCTTGCATTTGATCATCATCAAGAAGTTGAAATCTTGGGAGAGTTTCTTCAGCCATTTTTACCTTCGGTTTGAAATTACCGACTAATTCTTCGCACACCTACGGTATCCTCGATCGCTCAAACCAGTTTTTAACATGTGAACCTATGGGTATTTCACCAAAACTGAACATTTTTCCCGGTAACCATGGTAACTGGAATTTTGCCGGGATTTTTGAACTATTACATGGGTTTGGAATTTTACCGGGAATTTTACAGGAATAGTTAAAGTTTATGAATGCAATTTCGACCAATCAGATGGCTGGATTTCTTAAGTGAGGTATATAATATAGACTAATACGCAATGTAAGATGGTTTCCTCAAATATGACCAAAAATACCGGTTTTATCTGAGTTAGACATGGTACATATGTCCCTAAAACCCTGCCGGAATCTTTTGTTCTGCCAGGCATAAATGAAAGGGTTGGCAAATGAATTAAAAGAGGCTAGGACAATTGTTGAACGATGCAATATACCTAAATAATACCATTCTGGCAAGACACCAAGATTGAAACAGAAGTAAGCGAATTGATTGGGTCCCAGAGTGACGATAAATATTGCAACAACGATGGTCATCATTCGAAGTACCTTCCGTCGTGCAGTAAGATGATAGGTTGGTCTAGGATGCGATTCCTGGGAGAAGCGACGGGATTGGCGAAGCAACGCACGAGCGCTGAGGATTTGCGTGGTGAGCATAGTCATCACTGGAATCATGTAGAGAAACGCGAAGGTGAGAGAACCGACAAAAATTCTCATGAATTCGGAGGGAAAAAGTACCATGCATTCGTGGGTCACTGGTTCAATCCTGGGGCGAAAAACGGTGGCAAGATTGGTTAATGAGCACATCCATATGACAACAACCACACAGTGAACTTGTCCTTTACTGGAATAACGGTGAGACTTTAACGGGTAAACTATAGCAATGTATCTATCAAAACAGACGAGGAGAAGAATATACATTGAAGCAGTAATGCATGTCCACTGAAGTCCGTTGGTATAGAAAGTCAAACAGTAGGATTGCCCTAGCCAGTTGGAAGGCACCGTTATAGCTCTGGGGAAAGGTAACAGGAACAACGAAGTCAAACAATCGGCTACAGCAAGCCAACCTATCAACGTGTCGGTAGATCTACTGACGGGGCGTTGATGAAACAGCACCATGATGACCACCAAATTACCAAGAGCGCCTAAACAGGCGGATGTCAACTGAAGAACCGTGTCCCAGGCTCCCCACTCTACATCCTGCCATGTCCATGTATAAGAAACATTAGCAGATAATGTGGTTGTCATCATTGTGACCATTCTTTCCGCGTTAGTACGGGCAAGGAATCGAATTATAGTGTAACGAATGAAGTGGATTGAGATCTGGAGTTGAACTAAAACGTTTGTTTTATATACCCCCTCTTTCTCCTTCTCTCTTTCTATCTCTCTCTCTTGTGAAATGTCACCAGCTTCAATCCTTCACTAAATTCTCAAAATCCCCCTCCAATGGGTTCATTTAGTTTGCTGAGGTTGATAACAGAAGAAGTTACTGTGGAGAGAAGAATTTCAAAGTCCGATATGTGTTGTGAAGAATACTGAAGACGACACGTATACATGTACTCAATCTACTTGGTGGATGTTTGTTCCACTCACTTAGGTTAATCCGCTATCCTTTAACACGACCACGCATTTAATTTACATGCCAATTACTATGTCACAAAGTATTGATCAAGGGCAAGATTGGAGTACACCTATTTCAGTGCAAGATTACGCTATAAAGGTGTCGAATGAATTGTTAAGAAGCGAATCAAGTTCAGTAATTTCGCAAAGCCTTTTGGCGTTGCACAAAGCGACTTTCTTGTCAATTTGTGCCTCTTGTTTTGTGCAAAATTGCATGCGAATGAGCGACCTTTCAGAGAGAAAAAACAAGCAATGTAAATGTTAATCAAGACGCAATAAGCTAGTCAAGAAGACGTCCAATACAGATATTGGTAAATACTGATATCCATTCCACTCCATTGGTCATTTGATTGTGTTTACATAAAAATGCTAATAAAATAGATGACTCCAATCCTTGACAGTTCGTGTCTTGCAGGGGAAAGAGAGTGCGTGTGATGGATCTAGACAAACATAGTGACCAAACTTGCTCTATCGGCTTATCTTCTCTTGAAATTAAATGAAGTTTTAAGGGGGAAATTACAAACTTTTTTAGTAACTGTAAGTTTGTTTAAATATTATTTCTTTACATTTGAAATGATCCCATTCTGCGGATGGCATTCTAACAGATCATTATGCCAGCTTTAAATTCAAGAAGAAATAAATCCTTGGACTTTTAATAATGCACTCTGAACAAGTAACATGGTATTTTACTTGAAATTATTATTAGTGTCATAGTCGGATGAATCATTCTTATATATATATATTATGGAAGTCCAACTCAATTCTTGAAACATTATCAATCTCTGAAGCGACTTACATTACTTAAGCTTTTAAGATATTTAATGACCAATCATTTAGTTTTACATTAGTATATTTGTATGTATAAGATGACGACGTAGATCCTGATCAAATGATTGGTTTAAAGCGTGCACGTGATCAGGCATTTATTTTTCCTAACGCGCAATTTGGATAATGACCGCAATTATAATTAACGGTCATTAGTAAAATCATATTCTAAAACATCATTTTATAAAACAAATAAAACACAATCTTATAAAATAAAAAATACACATTATTTTGTTCCGGCATTTGCTTGGTACCTTCAAAACAGTCCAAACATCCTCGGCTACCGCCTCGGGTGTGTTAGACTCTTCCAAAGGTACCTTGTGTGGGTAATTCTTACTAATGTCCTCACTGCTGTGTATAATTTGTATATTAATGAATGACTGAACATATTGATCAATTGATAGGAAGTAATGAATGAAAATGAATTAATAAATAAAAAGAAAGAAAGATAAATAACTAAATAGATAAATCACTAAATGAATGCATGAACGATACATTAAAGTTGTCACAGTGGTGATTTTGTTATATGACACGATAGCAACTCCTTAAAAAAAAATCCCCTAAGGCAATTACAATAGCCGTGACGTCATATGTTGAAATGTGGAAACGTGACAATGACGTGTTACCTAGTCCTGAAAATGATTTCTCTTGCACATACAATAGGGTAAACAAATTGCCCTTCCGTTGATTTTTCCAAAATAGTTGCGATCGATCGTATTAATATGATAAAGATATTGACTCATAGAACAATTGAAACAATGAATGAATACATGAATAAATGAATACATACATGCATAAATAAAAAAAATAAAAGATAAATGTAAACATCTAGTGTTACAGAATGTAATACTTACTGGTTTAATGTGTTCCTGATGCCGATGTAGACAATCTATTAAACAACGAAGAGCTATGTGAGAATGACAAATCCTTATCATGGAGGGAAAGATGTAACAAGCAGGAGTGTTCTCGATAACCCAACTTGGGGCAGAAGGGGTACTAATTGCTTCCCCGTATTTTCTTGTTTTGTTTCGCTTTCGTTTTGTTGTCAGAGACGACGAGACATTATGTTGTTTGCGTATCTATCTTTAATTAAGAGAGTCTTGCAGCGATTGATGGAAATGCTCAGAAGGAAAGCGGAAATAATGAAATCAGCTGTGAGAAAGAGATAATAAACGAATTTCAGCTTTAAGTCTTTGTCAAGTAAAGACAAATGAAATAACGAAAACAAAACAAGCCCCGCGAATAACTAAGTGAAAAATATATATTATGGATATATCTGCACATATATATATATATATATATATATATATATATATCATTTATTGTGAGATATATTTGGAGCTAAATTAGACACGCCCCCTAATATTCTTGGATACGCCACTGTACTCTCTCCTAAATTGCCTGTCTTCGCAATATATCACACAGACCTCATTCGATCGTGACACGCTCAATAAAGGACTTAATTTATATTATCTCGTCTGGTTTTAATTTGTTCAGCAAAAGGTCAAAAAGTGACTCCATCTCTTTTTTCCCGCTCTCTCTCTCTCTCTCTCTCTCTCTCTCTCTCGTTAACACTGTCTTTTTTTGTTATTGTCTCTCTGTCTCCTTCTCTTCCTCTCTCTCTCTCATACACTCTCTCTCACGCACTCTCTCCCTATCACTGTCTCTCTACAACTCTCCATCACTGTCTTTTTCACTGGCTCTTTTTCTCTCTTTGTCATCACCATCATCGATCAAATATCAAGTAATACCAAATTATTTAAAATTTATATTTGAGAAAAATGAAAGAGACAGGCCCATTTACAGCCAACATCAGACGTTGTAGAAGTTTGTAGGAATTATGAATATGTCAAGTATGTTTTCTTTGTGCAATTTAAACGTTAGCAGTGTCCTATTATTCAAATTATGCAAGGAAACCAGTTTACTTTCTAGACTTCACTGCCAGATACTATTGAGTGACTGACTCGCTCTTTTCTTTTTTGGTAACAACATAACTTAAATTAGTTGTATAGGTACTTGAGCATTTGTCTACATCAATAACCCACTTTTTGTAATGGCTGAAATAAAACTGATTGAATCTTTACGCTGCACAAAACGTACGACCATTTGATACAATGCTCCGGAAATCAGACTATTACTAAATGGATCGCAATCACTATAGTCGGTTCGACAACTAATGGAACCTGCCTTTTCATTATTATTGCCTACAAATGGATTCTTAACCCTTTGCACAAAACAGAACTTTATATAATAATTGCTATTAGCATTGTGTGAATATATATATATATATATAAAGAAGAAGAGAGTGCTGTGCAGCGACGATGGCTGCTACCACAGGTTATCCCTTTCTTGGAATTTAAAGCTGTCAAAGGAGACTTCTTATATCGATTTTTATACCAGATCATAGAGGAAGGGGTATAAGCAAGAACTATGGCTCCTGTCAGAAATATGAAGTCACCATTTCTTTGCATTTATCGATTGATTTTTGTTGTCACTTTCTATCATCATGCACCAGTTCACCAATTGACTTGTACATGTAGCAGTGCAGCTCCTTTTTATTCAATTGTGTTCTTTCAGACTGCCCCGCCTACCAGGGGCGGCGATTTCTTTTCATTACCGGAGGGGGGGGGGGGGGGGAGGGGACGAAATGCGATGGACGAGGGAGCAATGGCGTAATTATCAAAAACGTTAGTGGGGCGAAAAGAAATCCGCATCACCACCACTCTTACATGTTACCCAGGCCCTTGCAACGTTTTTTTTCCAAAGTGGGGAGGGGGGCTCAAGTATTTACGATCAGGTAGAGCAAAGCGAGCGAAGCAAGTTGAGCGTATATCGACGTGGGATCCAGGGGGGAAAGCCCCGACGGGGGGGGGGGGGGGGGGGTTAGAGGTTAGATGAGCATATTTTAATACTTTATTTGTGACTTGCACTAACATGCAGGTCACTAATTGGAGAGGGGTCCAGGGGCGGAGCCCCCAGAAGCTCAGGGGTTTTAGGCCTTAAATTACGATCTGATGAGCATCCGGGGGCCGCCTTAGGGCGCTTGGTGAGGTCCAGGGGTAGAGCCCCCGAAGCTCAGGCATTTTAGGCATTTAATTACGGTCAGATGAGCAACCAGGGGCCCGCCTTAGAGCATTTGGTGGGGTCCAGGAGGCAGAACCCCCGGAAGCTTAGGGAAAATGCCATTTCAACAACCTTTTTAAATCACTGGTATCGAATTAGATATAAACACCGTTTGATTTTTATGTTTGGAGGGGGAACTTCCCCCAAGTTCCCCTTCCCCCAATCAATGCAAAAGTTCGAGGGAGCATAGTGAATGAGAGGGATGAAGGTGACGGAAGTGACTATCCCCTTACAGGTTTTGAAGTTTTGGTTGAATTAAAAAATTACATTCCTTAGCAAAAGTATAGTATAAAAACAAGCAATATACTTGTTCACACTTCACCTTTCTCGGTATTTCCTTGTACATTTTGAAGGATATTGTGGGAGGGAGCGTAGCTTCCGAGTGAGAATTTTTTGCATTTGTATTTGTCTAAACGCTGCATTATTTGGCCCTCCAGAGCCTAAAAGTGTTTGCAGTCTTTAATCAGTATTTGCTATACATTTTGGGGGCAATTTTTAAAATGTAAGGGGGGATGATCCCCCTAAACGAATTGAGGGGGGGGGGGACATGTCCCCCCCCCCCCCGTCCCCCTGGATCGCCGCCCCTGCTGCCTACTATTCATCATCAGCTTTTCATCTTCAACTATCATCTAGACCTCGAACTCACACTCGCTATGGAGATCGTGCTTTCTTTGTATGTGCTCCTTAACTCTGGAATGATCTCCCCGTCTTTGTCACTCTTGACACTTTTAAACGTAGACTTAAGACTTATCTATTCAACACAGAGTAATTGCCCATCATCATACCGTATTTATAACCACATGTCCTATCTTATTGTAATGTATTCATTATCTCATGTACATAAGTATTGTAGTTTCATTAATGTTACTTAATTATTGTATTTACATTTTCATTTTTTATTATCATGTTAATGTTATACATTTTAAGTTAAGTAATTCGTCTTAATTAAGCGCAATGTTCATTTCACGTTTCCTGTTGATCCTTATTACATATTTAGTTTAACCGTACTTTTCATTTAATTTGTTTTGTAAAGCGCTAAGAAACTGTATCTGTATACCAGCGCTATATAAATCTTAAATATTATTATTTTATACCAATCATACTAATGTAAAGTAGGAATCTTTCTCGTATATATGTATACATATATATATATTTGTATTTCTATACGTATACACTTCTAATTTCATTTGAATGCTATAGTTTTGTTTAATATTGTGAAATATTTAATTTTATTTATGTGAAGGAAATAAATGTTCAAACTTGACTTTGAGGCAATACGCTGTAATGCAACTTTCACTCCGAAATAATTTTTGTCATTCACAGTATCGCAACATGACTAAAAATTGTACTTGATGTAACATTATAAATATAAATATATAGAGAGCGCGACTCAACACACACAAACACCCACACACAAACATTCACACACACACTTTTGGAATAATTTTTTTGTTTTATTCTTCAAAATGTGTAATGCAAACAAACAATTGAATAAAATGATGTAAAATTATATACATATATAGGTATATAAATAGAGCGATCCGACACACCAAAAACACACACACACGCACACGCACACACATATAAATACGCAGACTCCGTTGGCAACATAATGGCGCAATGGTTTAATATATATTCAGCTTCTAATATACCCCTCAATTTAGCAATGTCAAATTGATTACTGTCGTATAAAATATTCAAAAGATTAACTGACAAAGCATACATTCACATATTGCCTTTTTTATAATCATCTTCTTGCAAGCTTTATATGGATTTCCACGGTTTCCAGTAGTACTCGTAATATAGTACCGAACTGCTAACGTCACATTCGCTCGTCGTTTAGGTTACTGATAACAAACAACAGTCAAAGCCTGCACACTTTGTTCACCCTGAAATCATTCAGGCTTCCTGCCGGAGCTGGGCAAACTCAGTAATTGGTGGTGATGTGATCAGCACACCATTGTGGAGCACAACATTGCTTGGAACCAGCAACCTTGACAATTTAGCCATGATTACCTCATTATTTGATGCTACATGTATATGCTACTGCCGTTTTCATTACTGTGTAATATGAATGGTGTAACGTATTTCATTGCATAGCATTTTAATTTGTATTCAACAACCACACATCAAAAATAACAAACAAAGACAATTTTCAAAAACAAGAGATAAACTCGTGCAACAATACACATGATATTGTACATTCCATAGAATAAAAGAAGAATATCTCCTCCTCCCCCCCCCCTTCCCGTAAAAAAATGAGACACAAAACAACGATAATATTTCAAATGGCACAGGAATTTAGTAATTGCGGGTAGTTGTATGTGGAATGGAATACCATATAATGCCTTGATCTTCCTTTTGTAAGTAAGTGAGTTGGAAAAAAGCTCCAACATTTGTGTTTTGTTATAATATCTCTTACATCATCCAACACAAGAAATATATACATATGTCATTTAATAATTAACTATCATCAAAATGAAATCTTACATATATTGTAAATTACGTTGATATTTACATTTCATGAGCGTACTTGTCATGTCATTTATTTCGTGATACATTTTGATAATATACCATCGCTATAAAACATATTGTAAGCGGTCATCATCATCATAATCATCATCCTCATGACCTTGCAGCACTGTTTCATTATTTGTTCTCATACTCTTTTGATTAGATCATGTATGCATCAGGAGGTCTCAGAGAAAATCAAACAATCAACCATTTAAATATTACAAGTAATCAGTATAATGTACATGTGTTGATTGTGAGCGATGACAAACTGTATAGCTTACATGCATTTTAATTACTTTATCTGTTCTAATAAACTGTATATCAAAGAATGTTTTTTCCCAAAGCAAATGATAAGATCGACAATATTAAAATGTACATGTACTGGATATTATGCTGATATGTACCCATCATGAGCGTATTCGTAAAATAAATATTTTCTTGATAGATAATGAAATTTCGCCCTATTTAATGTTTATATTATTAAATCGAACATAAATACTTCTTGGATACATATATCAACATATTTCATAACCAAATTAAGCGATTGAATTGGTCGAATGTTGCAAAAGATTAGTATTATGCATATATTTACATACTGTAAGTGTGTTACATATACTTGTCTCATTTTTATACATCGGTTCTAACAAACTACAAACAAATATTGAGATATCTCGCAGGAAACTGATATAAACTACACATTTAAATCTTTAAAATACTGGGTTTATGTTGTGAACATATGCCTACTTGTAATATGAATGATTTATAACAAATAACAAGACTTCGCAGCTCATCTGATTGTTTTATTAATCATTACATTGAAGATACTTGTTGGACACACATATCAATACATTATAATGCGAGAAGCGTATTCAATAATTTGTTAGCTATAAGTGATTGTATTACTCTTTTTCTTGTTATGGTTTCGCGGAGACAGGGTTTCAAAGTAATACATGTAAAAGAAGGAATACAAGAAAAACAAGTTATATATAATATATTGTAAGAATTCTTCTTCTAATAATAAAGTATCATAAAGCTCGCAACAAGGTATTGAAAATGGCACGCAAGGCATATTATCAAATATATTAATATTTTATTTCATACTTTACATAATGAATTACAGCCTGTATCACAATGGTTCAATAGTAATAAATTGTCTTTAAAAACATCTACATCTAATTTTACATATTTTCATTATAAGCAAAATATTTAGTCAGCTGGTTCGTTGAATGCATTACATATAATGATGTTCCGATAAAACGATTGCAATCAACTAGCTTTTTAGGTGTAATGATTTACAAAAACTTAACTTGGAATGATTATACTTGCCATTTCAAACAAAATTTCAAGAAATATTGGTGTCATCAGCAAACTACGTCATATCTTGCAACAAAATATTTTGATGTTATTGTATAATACAATGGTTTTACCGTATTTAATGTATTGTAATGCTGTATGGGGCAACACATACCAAACGCGATTACAATGACTGCATATATTACACAAGCGTATAGTAAGAATATTTTTGAATTCAATGCCCATTCAATACCGTTATATCAACAACTACAGTTTTTAAATATTGTTCAATTGAATCAATATTGTATATCACTCATGGTTTTTAACCATACAACTAATAAACTGCTGATTAATCTTACCACTATGATGAAATGTATAAAAATCTATTCATAATTATTATACTAGAAATCCTGATAACTATTTTATTGAAAAATGTCCATCAAAAGTTCTTTATTTACTTTAAGACACACAGGCCCGAAAATATGGAATTCTCTCCCCAGAGATATCCGTGATACTACTTTTTTTAACTCTTTTAAATCTAACATCACAAATACTTCATCTGTTCTTAAATCTATAATAATCTTTGCATGTAAATAAGTTTCCTATGTTTCCATTTTGTGTGTGTTCTGTGTTTTCTATATTATATATGATATGTATCTTATATGTTTTTTAATGATTTGAATTAAAATAAAACTTGAAAATTTGAAACTAATCAAACATGACTTGATTTAGACTCTTTTAGAGGGTAAATCTGTTTTTGAATACGAGAATGTTGTCGCCATCGCAAGCAATCAGTTTCCCTGATGACGTCATAATCACCTTGGATAATAGAAGGTGACCCCTTCTAATCAGTAGTCTAGGTGATAGAGGAAATGACACCACTCTTTTCTTCTTCACACCACTCTTACTCAGCACGTGATGAATTACGCAAGTCTTGTACTCGTCATGATCTGATGTCACGACGTAGAGGTCGTCTGTCATAGGATCAATGCAGGCATTCAAGATCACACCGCTGCGGGGGATTTCCCTTTGAGCACCCTGTCTGTCGATAATGAACACTCTGTGATCGGGTGGTGAGGGATGAGCGATGATGTGACCTGACGATAGCATACCATGCATTATTACATTCTGTTTACATGTGATGGTATTCGTGATATTACCATCAGCTGGGTTGATGACGTATATCTTAGACTGAGACCACTCAGCAGCGATGATCATCCCATCCTGGTCAACAGCTACATTCACCCGTGTGAAAGCACACGTTGTATTTGTTGGTATTGTGACGTCAGTGATGTACTTCCATCGTCTGTCATACACACTGATGCATGCAGTCAAAGTGTTCCCTGTACAATTCATGGTAGAATTACCGCATACTACCTTGTCATCATTCAGCAATGCAAATGATTCTACCGATGATGTACCATTCCTGGTTATCACTCTCTGAGTGTGTTTAGTGTTCATATCTAACATGTATGCATGCACAGTAGATGCATCTGTGATGATCACACTACATTCATCTATGCATCCTACAATGATCGGGAATGTGAATTTATCTTTGAAATTGATTGTATCAATGAGCTTCCACTCCCCATCATACCCATCAATCCTGCCATCGTACTTCTCTCTCCCAGCACCCTTCACAAACCTCACACCTGATATGGCACCAGTGATTTGTTTCACCCCACCCTTATTCATTGGCTTCTTAATTTCACCACTCACTGATGTCTTCACACGATGCCCATCTTTGATGACATTTTTATCATATCTGAGTACTGTTTTAAGTGTCTGTATTATAGTTTCTGTGGTTTTTGTGTCATCTTGCCATGATTTCTCTAACTCACCAATTGTTCTTTCTTTCTCTTCAGCGATGTTATCAATGTCTGTTTGGAGGCCATGTTGTTTATTGTCGATTGATTCTCGTCTTTTCTCTGCATTTATACGGTTTAATTCGAGTCGTTTTTCCCTCTCTTCATCGTTCTGTCGAATCTTTTTATTGATCTTTTGAATTTCCTTGTGGAGTTTTTTATTCTTCTCATCAATCTCATGTTTGATTCTTGCATTATCCTCCTTCTCTTTGTCTTTGTCTTTTTGGATCGCTTCATTGATTACCGAATCGACTTCATCTTTCAAAGCTTGTAGATGGTTGTCGGTGTCTTTCTTACACTCACGAATCTGATCTCCATAAACTCGACATAGCTTTAATTTGTCATTTGCCATTTCTTTTAGAGTCATTAGACTCACTTTACTTTCCATGATGGCGCCCTCTATATCCTGTTGCACGCAAGACTGCTGATGATTTCTTAAATTGCATAAATAACACAGTGCTATACTATGTGTTTTGCAAAACAGTTTGATTTCTTCATCATGCTTCTTACAATGAAGACCGGGGCCTCCCTTTCTTGCTTTTCCGATGCACCCCTCTTTGGAGGCGCATTCATTGCACAGCTTCTTCTTCTCCTTAAGGTAGTACGTCACATCTTTAATTGCCTCACAGTTCTCTCCTTCACAGATGTCTTCTGCAGAGCTGAAGTTTGCCGCCATTCTTATCAGAGTAATGACCTGTAGACAAAAAAATACAAGAGAGAAAGAGAGAGAGAGAAAGAGTGTGGGGGGGGGTAGAAAAGGAGATAGGATGGATGGGGACGGAAAGACAGAAGGGAAAGGAATGAAGAGAGGAATGAGGAATGGAGGGAGAGAGAAGGATGGAGGAAGGATGAGAGAAGTAGGGATGGGTGAAGGGAGAAAGAAGAAGGGAAGGTCAGGAAGGATTGGGAGCCACGGAGGGAGGAAGAGAAAGAGGGTAGGAGAAAAGTGAAAAAGAAAGGGATTGAAGGAGAGAGAGAGGGAGTGAGGGACCGAGCGAGAGGAAAACGATATGATTGATTTTAAAAAATGACCTCCATTTATAATAATTTCGCATGCACATTACAAAAAGATAATGGTAGTGTATTTCCTTCGGTGAAATTGGTACTTTCTACTGGCTTTCTAGTGATTAGACAACATGGAATTCATAGTAATGTAGTAAGATTTCTCAAAATAATTTTGATTGACAAAGTTAATGATTTAAAGCAAAAACGTCCATGTTGATCTTGTTTTTTGTAACATATACTTTAAAAAATGTTGGGTAAAAGAAAATTGCCCAATTTTACCCAACTTGAGGGCGATTATTTGTCCGACCAATTATTGGGTAAATTAAAGATTTTGCAAGATTTAATAAGTGTTGGTTTAAACAAAAAATAAAAATTTGGACTAACAGAAAAATCACCCAATCTGAAATCACCTAATCCTCACTAGTTAGGCAAATAAGTCGGATACAACATTATATAATTATTATATCTCTCATATTACAAAAAATGTTGGGTAAAAGAAAATTGCCCAATTTTTACCCAACTTGAGGGCGATTATGTGTCCGACCAATTATTGGGTAAAATTAAAAAAATTGCATGATTTACCCAGTGTTGGATAAACAAAAAAATACCCAACCTTTGACCAACAAACAATCACCTAATCCTCACTATTTGGGCAAATCAGTCGGATAAAATATTTTAAAATTATTATATTACATATAAAAGGACATTAGTGCCGCGGCGGGATAGTAACATGTGCCCAACTTTTTGTTTACAGTGTAGGGTTAAGATCGTATAATAATAATAATAATAATAAATCATATTTATAAGGCGCTTAACACTGGTGTCTCTAAGCGCACCATAGTCTGACTAAAACAAAACTTATAATAAACACACAACTTATACATCTGTTCTTTATTCAATAAATCATGCATAATTATATAATAATGAAACTAAGAGTGAGATCAAACATACATGAGGTCAAACATAGGATCAAACATAAAATCGAACAAACAAGAAATAAGACGGTGTGCACCTCCTTTCACCAACTCACAACTGCAGAATATTATTCATGAATTGAAAAGGTGCGTTTTCAGCACTAAGGACTTGAACTGGTCAAGAGAACTAATATTATGAAAGTGCGCTGGTAATTTATTACAAGGAAAGGGGCATTTACTAAGAAAGCTCGATCGCCATATTTTGTAACGGTACATAGTCCAAGGGTTAACTGCAAGGTTGATGATGATCGAAGAGGTCTTAAAGAACTAGAAGAATGTAAGGAAATCAAATCTGAAATATATTTAGGGGCTTGGCCATGGAGAATTTTGTATGTAAGAAGAAGAACTTTAAATGTTATACGATGGTGTATGGGAAGCCAATGAAGAGAACGCAATATTGAGGTTATGTGCTCAAACTTTCTCGAGAGAGTAACACAAGTAGGTACGAATGCGGAAGGCCAGAAAAGATGTATGCGCTCGTATACGCTCTTTTATAGCAATGTACGTATTATCACATGTGGGAGCAATGTATGCAGCGCATTTTTAGCTGCAAAGAAAAGGTGTTACGATATAAAATACACTTTGGAATGGATTGGACTATGCCCTGACTACGTTATTATGAACCAACATTGTGACGTATTTTATAGATAGTGTTACTAACCGAATGCTCCACACATCATGCAATGTATTATTACACGGAAACAGATTCAAACCATTATGTCAATCACTAAGGGGGGGGGGTTGAGGGTTGAACCCCCCCCCTTGGTATTTGTTATGTTTGTAACCCCCCCCCCCCTAAACGCCCCCTTTCTTTCTTCTTTTTGTTTTAATTATAGAAAAAAGAAGAAAAAAAATATGCCCATGGCTGACCTAAAGAAGTTGACCTTCCCCCCCCCCCCTCCACCGATGAAAAATGTAAAATTTTCAAATTTCGAGAAAAAAAAAGTATCCTCTTACCCCGTCTTAAAGACGAATCTTTCATTCTTGAAATTTTAACCCTGTGTAGTCAACTAAAATACAAGGGTACCCAGGTCAATTTTCAATGGATTCCCAGTCACTGTGGTATACAACACAATGAAATAACAGATAAGTTTGCTAAAGCAGGACTAAAGAAATATAGAAATCAACAACGGTCTTACCAGAGCAGAATCAAATTACGTTATAAAGAAAACAATACTACATAGAGATATGGCAAAAAAAATGGAATGACACATCACCCCCCCCCCCCTCCCTTACGGGAAACGCAAACTTTACTTGAACAACAGAAATAACGAATCTATTCTCCATCGCCTAAGAATGGGGAACTTAGGTTTAAATGTAAATCTATTTGAATTGAATAAACACGAGACTGGTCATTGTTCAAATTTTGAGCATGAAAAAAAAAAACAGTCAACCATTTCTTATGCAAGTGCCCGCTCTTCCTTATAGAGAGAGCCATGCTCATTACAGAATCTGGCATAGAAAATGAAAAGGCAATCCCAATACTCCTGACATCCACATACATTAACCACCAGCACGCTCTGGTCAACTTCGTAGTTAGAACTAAAAGGGTACACTTGTACCCCTACTAACCATGCACCTTGCACCACACATACATATTTGAGCCCAAGAAGTTTCGCTTTTTTATAGTGAGTGATACATGAAGAGGAAGAAGAGTGAAAACAAAAATATAGACGAGAGAACTGCTTATATAACCGTTTAGAATCTCATGTATATGTTCTTTTTCTTATTGGTTTTCGGACAAAACTTTGAAGAAAACGCGGTTGAGACGACTAGACGTATTGGTGGACGTCGGAGGGCCTAGGCTCAGCATTAGGCTGAGTTGAGAAGCTTGACACAATGTACCGTGTCCGAGCTGGTCCTTGGGCGTCCTATATAGCTGATAATCCTTTTGTTCGCCAGCCACTGAATTCTTCAACATAAACAGTTTAATCCAATTTATCAAAATATATATATTAAAATATATATATATATATATATATATATATATATATATATAAATTTAAAGGGGAAAAAACCCTAAAAGAAGAGACGTAAATATTCACTTCTGAATGACAAACGCCTATAAACCAAAACAACAACAACAACAACAACAATTTAGCTGATAAAAAAGACCGTACGAAGGTACATCGACTGTTTGGTTGATCCTGAGTTTTCTTCGTTTTTAATGCAAAACTGAAGGTATGTTAAATTTTGTGCTATTATTTTCTTACAAGTGTATATCATGCTGGGATTGTACTTGTATCTTTAATCCTTTGACGTACGAAAAGTGGTAACGTGAGCCCGTAATGGTATTGACTGTGCTACGGTACATGACACACGTGAAAGTGGTTGTTGTTTTGTAGAGTAAATCTTTGTAATATTCCTCAAGGAATTGCTAGAGATGCTGAAATGTCTCATAATAGTTGTCAGTTATTTGGAAACATTTATTATTGTTGGTTTGAGGTCAATATCTCATTAATTCGAGAGTATACATGAGACCTATTTTTCTTACGCTTTAGGATTTATTTTATTTATTTTTGATATTTTTAGGCAAAATTTGAGTGATTCACTTTACGATTAACCTTGTTTAAATCGTTTTTGGTTTTAATAGTTAGGAAAGAGAATGGATCTTTGCAATGTGGTTTATAATATGCTAATGATAGTTGTTTATGATTCATAAACAAGACAAA
The DNA here is from genome assembly GCF_000002235.5 of Strongylocentrotus purpuratus. Classification (NCBI taxonomy): domain Eukaryota; kingdom Metazoa; phylum Echinodermata; class Echinoidea; order Camarodonta; family Strongylocentrotidae; genus Strongylocentrotus; species Strongylocentrotus purpuratus. The sequence goes on from NW_022145606.1 coordinate 20,002,585, forward strand.
GACAATATATTTATTACTTTGCTTTAAAGAAGACAACATTTATTGAAGTATAGAAGTGAAAGAAATAGTTACATGATAAGAGTTTGAACATGAATCTCAATATGTCTAGTTGCTTTACTCTAGTCTCAAACTTGATTAAAACTCTTTGAAGGTCGTGTATTTACTTAAAAAAGATATTCATTGATTTTAAAAACTAACTTTTTTTTCATTATTGCAAAGTTGAAACTTTGATTCGACGAGGTAATCAAAATTCAATGCTTGGAAACATTCGAAGTAATGATTATTATAAATTACAAAACGCTTAAATACAGCCCCGGCATAGCAACTGAAGAGCTCTCCGAACGCTGCTGAGATGTGTGAGATCACAGTATGGACATGACTTGCACAAGCAGACGATGTCCCATGACTTCTCACACATTTTCAGTACCTGTGTTTTCATCTTCTCTTGAGTTCTTTCTCTTACTTCACTACCGTCAGGCTAAATGTATACTCCATTGCCTCACTCAAAACCCCTCGCATGGTTTTATTTTGATTAAAAATGCAGCGATACAAAAATAAAGGAATCTGTCGCTTGTCAACAAAATAAGACGCCATTGCACATTTAGCGGCACACACCGGGGTATGTTCGGCGTTTCAAGAGGGAACAAATGCCGTCCTTAATATCATTCGGGGGGGGGGGGGGGTTCAACTTGAAAGTCTGGTTTCTTTGATTGTTAATTAACCCCTATACCGTGTATTTACAAGCAAAAGATTTAAGTTATGGTTTGACATGCCATTACATTTATATACACTAAACTCATTATAATTTGACAAATAATAGCTTTGTTATTATGTTCATTCTCTATGGGATGTCGTCTGCTTGGGCAGTGTTGGTCCATATAGTGACGTCATTAAAACATCGTTATTCTTCCGGCGAATCTCTCGTATATCCCAGCTGCTATGGAGGTGGTTGTATTTTTATTTTTATAAATCACCAGATATGTAGTTGACCTAAAACTTGTACGATTGCCATATGTTAGCTTACCAGTTTCTAGTGATACATTAGTTGACATATTTGTGATTTTCTTTCAATTTCACCTTTAAGTTTGCATACAAAGAAAGCCTTCTAGAGCAAAGAACATATTACAAATAAAAGTGTAGAAAGTATTAATGCTTTTTCCAGTTTAAATAGTTTCAATCATTACTACTTTGTTAAAGGAAAATTGTGTACTTTGAAACAATAGTCATTCTTTGTTTTATCTTTGTTATTCACTATAGGATTCACACACAGTTGTTGAATATGCTATTCAGCACCACTACTGAGATACTTCCAAGTATTCTGCAGGATATTAAAATGAAGCTATAACTAAGCACACGCCTCATTTCGTGGTTATTGTAGCAACGTGGGTTTTTGACACGGTCTTTAACAAAGGTTTTATATGGACGCCATGCTGCCAGAATTATGACACGATTCGGGTGATGAGAGATATACAAAGGTAGACATGTAAATAGACATACAGTGGAAGATATAAATAACACTTTCTCTAATGGTATCGGCCATAATCTTTCTGAAAACGATTACAAACGTGTATTATATTTTAACTTTCATCTTTCATCTTCATGATAAGACAAACATACCCTGTTTTCACCTGTTTCTCCTTTTATTGCATTTTAAAGATTTTTTTTTCTGTATCCACTTCTTTCTATGTCTACAACTTTGTTCACATCAAAATGACCTACACACATTGTACAGCTCACCTTATTTACAGGTTTCTTGCGATTTTAACCTTCCTAGTGTAAAGTCAGAAAGAAAGTTGATCTCCTAGATCCTCCTTTTATAAATGATAATGTTGGAAGAAGAACAGTCTGTTCATCCAACCTCTTGCAATGTTGGTATTGGGTGCAAAACAAGATGACGTTTAGTTGTGTGCCATCCAACATCAAACTGATGCTCACTTGGTACAAATTTGTAAACAAATTCATTTGCATTTTTACTCATGCCTGCATACAGTGCATAAAATATGAAAAGTGGAGAACAATTAAATAATTGCCCCACAAACACACAATAAAGGAGCGTTGACAAAAGATGCGCTCTGATGCTCTTCATGAATAGATTTCAATATGAATCGTAGCTGTCTAACATCAAATGGATACATTAACATACCTTTTAAAGGTAATGCAACGTTTTAGGAAATTTTGAAAATTGGATAGATAGTAATTCTTTAAAATTGTGATATATTTGGATGCTTCTGTGGGTGTAATACAATAACTAGAAAATTGAGCCCCTAAACTACTTCTGCCTTCTAGAAATTTACCGGTGCTCCCGGTAAATTTCAAATATTTCAAATAGCGCCCAAGTAGAGGTTTTGTTGTCGAGTGGATATGTCGCCGGACTGTCCATCTCAAGGTCCGGGGTTCGAGTCCCGCCGCGGCACTAATGTCCTTTGGCAAGACATTTATCTACATTTGCCTCACTCAACCCAGGTGATGTAAATAGGTAACTGGCACGAATCAATTTCTTGAATGCTCGAGCGCTGTAATGGCAGCTATGCTAAAGCCAGGGCAATATTAAATGCGCCTCGGAATAGAATTTCTCGATAGACGGCGCTATAGAAATGCCTATTAATATTATTATATTTAGGGCCTTTCCATGGTAGCTGTGACCATGACAATCTCAAGATATGCAGTTCTGAAGCATAAATCGGTCGATAGTAGTCAACAAACATTGTTTTAAAGCTAAAGTAATATTAGTCTTGGGAGGGCGCTATACAACATAAAGATTTTAATTTTTTTACAATGTCGTTACTCGATTTTAACCGCGACAACGATCATTGAAAATTATAAAATCGCGTATGCTTCAATATGTTCATTTAAACCATATTGATGACCCCATACTAAAAATTTATTTTATCTTTAATGTCGTTAGACACGTTTCTGGGAAGAACTATAATATGCAAATGACCAGCTGTAGTTAGACACATTTGTTCAGATTTACGTCTCTAGATTATCACTATAACGAGTCTTGAGAATTACATGCGGGATCATTTAGCTTAATGGTTTGTACCCTAAGTGTATGTTGCGCCCCTTCTCTTTTTTCTCCCATATTTCACTGGTGCCCCTTCATTGGCTGGACCCTTGCTACAGCACAAACAAATATCTTAACGAGCTCTCATAATGATTATATGTTATCATTTGTCTCTCTATCTCCCTTCTCTCTTTCCATTTGAATCCCCTTTTTCTCTTGCACTCTTTCTCCCCTTCTCTCTCTTTCTCTTCCTCTATGAATTCCTTTCACCCCCATCTCTCTCTCTCTCTTTCCATCTTTGTTTTCGCCAACTTTCGCACTATCTCTGTATATAGCCCAAACCCCTCAAAAATGTCGTATCAAACAAACAACTTTAAACTTTTTGTCATCTAAGTTTTCCTCCAAGTACCTCTGTTTCTTTTTTTCCCGTCACAATAATCATAAGTTCCTCGTACTAATACAAATACGGGCATATTTTTCGAGTGCCAGCATCTCATTCGAAAACATACTTTTTGGAATATAAATATTGGGATTAAGCGAATGTAACATTTGATTCAGTCATCTCGCTGCCAGGATTCATCCATATTTAATTTTTAATCAATTTGGCGACAGTAACGCGAACGAGTGGGAAAAGAAAGTTAATTATGGCATAATTTTGATATCGATATAGAATACAATAAATAAGGTATATCCCCCCTCATGCATGCACACAGTACAAGAACATGGAAAAAAAATATTCATTGCCCCACAAACACACAATATAGGAGCGTTGACGAAAGATGTGCTGTGATGCACTTTGTGAATAGAATAACATGAATATGAATCGTAGCTGTCTAACATCAAATGAATACATTCACATTCATTCTGATTTCATTAGAGGCGTTACTGGATGGAGGAGGGAGTATGCATATCCATTCCCTAACAATAAATTGTTTTCTAGGAAGAACTTTGAGATGTAACGAAACGAGGGTGCGCTTCAAACTGAATGACACCGATTTGTTCTAAAACTTATCAATCGTTTCCGAATAGCCTCTTACCTAATACTTTCTCGATCTTATATATTAGAAGACAGTGTTTCACATTTTTCGTTATGTTTTAAGTAAACCAATCTTCACTCAATAAAAGGATAACGTAAGAAATGTTGGTAGATTTTTGTTTCAAGTCGGCATTTAAAAGACATATCGACTGCTTTGAGAGGCAGTCGATATTTCTATGATATCGTCTTTTTAAAAATCGTTGTTTGTTCTAAGCTTTTCTTTAAAAAACATTTTTTGTCCTTATTTTTATATTTAAACAATTGCCTTTTTATCAGACTAGTATTTTAACTGTCATGGTTTCATTGTAAGATTATGTAGATATGTTTAGTGAATGTATCTTTTCTATTTATATGTATCCTTGAAAATTGTGAACACATACATTTTAGCTTTTTAGGTGCATCATGTGCATCATTGTCTTCTATATTTTTTTGGAAACCAACCTTGAATTGAAATTGTAATCAAATTGTACAACTTACCCTAACCACCAGTTTCTTGCGACTTTAACCTTCGTAATGTGAAGTCAGAACGAAAGCTGATCTCCTTGATGCTCCTTATATAATGTATAATGTTTGAAGAAGAAAAATAAGGTGCAAACCAAGATGGCATTTCCTTCTTTGCCATCACACGTCAAACTGATACTCACTTGGCACAAATTTGCACACAAGTTCATGGACGTTTTTCACTTATGCATGCAAACATTGCATGAATATGGCAAGTAGAGAAACAAAAGGAATCGTCCTTCAAACAAACAATGCAGAAGCGTTGACAAAAGATATGCTCCGTTGCTCGAAGAGAAAAGATTAATATGATTATGAGTCGTAGCTGTCTAAAATCAAACGAATATATTTATATTTATTAAGATGCCAACAGAGTTGACAAAAGATCTAACTCCGTTTTGTCGACGATCAACCATGCATCAAGTCCATCGTCTTCCGTGTGCATGGCTGATCTTCAACAAAACGGAGTTAAGTCTTTTGTCAACTGTATTTGTTGCACAGGCAGGCAGCCAGTAACATCGAATTCATTTTTATCAAATTTTGGAAATGCAAGTATTACTTTAAACAAACAGAACTTTGTTATTTAGCTCATTTTTCCTGATTGAGGTATCGTAGGAAAGGGCAGAAAATGAACTTTCTAGAAATGTCATTTTCTCTTTCGAATTTAGATACCGATCTCCAAATGAGTTTTTGGTTCCCTCTCTTGTTTTTAATCAATCATGGGTGAAATATGTACATATGAGTTGCATCAGATGAAAGTAGAGGATTTAAGCTTTACAAATATGTGTCATTTAGTAACTGCACTTATAATTATTTATGCTAAAACATTGATCATTATCGGTTTCTTTTTTTTCTGCAACGCACTGTATAGATAATAAGTAAAGATATGTGCACTGTTGCTGTAACGTGGGTCCAGCCAATGAGGGCGGACATGCCATTCAGGAAAATGCCATACATGCAATTCTCAACATTCGTTATAGTTTAAGAAGCTTTCTTTTTCTCCCTCTTTCATTCCTCTCTCTCTCCCTCTCTCTCTGTCTTTCTATTTATCTGTGTATTCCTTACTCTCATTCTCCCTCTCTCTCTCTCTCTCTCTCTCTCTTCATATCTCTCTCTCTCTCTCTCTCTCTCCCTCTCCCTTTCCCCTATACCCCCTCTCTAGCTAGATCTTCTGTTTGGCTATCGCTCTCAATGCCCCGACCCCCTTTTAAAATGATGTAAAAAACCCATCACTTCAAACTTTAAAAAAAATCTAATTTTCTATCCGATTGCCTGCTATTTATAAATCTCTGATGAAACTCACAATGACAACTATTTGATTAAATCATTGGAGCAACGCGCTGGCGCAGGGATAATTTACCGGTTAGAAGTTGTGTGATCACCACGCTGTCGTTTAGCACAAAAGTGTTTGGAACCACCAACCTTGACAACTTATCCATTATGACGTCGTACTTTGGTACTCTATGCTATACAGCTTTTTTAATTACTGTGTAGTATGAATGGTCTCCTGATAGATAACAAAACAGTGTTACTTGTGGTATTGTATAGCATTTTCATTTTTATTTATTTACCGCAGACCAAAAATAACAGGTGAACAAATGACAAACGAGAGAGACACTCATGCAGTGATACATATGATACTGTATACATAGAATGAAAAAAAGAATACCCCTCCCCGAATAAAACAAACAAATGAAACATGAAAAGACAAACAACAATATGATTTTAACTAGCAAATAAGAGTAGTGGGTGCGAGTAGTGATATATGGACTGGCATACCATATACAGTGTTATTCATATTGTGAGTGATTGAGATGAAGGAAAAAAAGCACTACAACTTATTGTATTGGAATATTTTAGCCATCAACCTTGACAAAAATGATCAACATATCTAATATAATAATGCACACGGTAAAATCTTCCACATGCAGTGATTTATGCTGTTAGGTACATTCCATAAGCATGGTTTTAATGTGAATATTTTTGTTTTATATAGTTGATAATGTACCCTTGCTATACAATACATTGTAGTCCATCATCCTCACCATCGTCATCATCCTCGGGACCCTGCAGCATTGTTTTATTATGTGTGGAATATTTGTTTGATAGCTACATGTTTGTACCAACATGCCTCAAAGCAAATAAAACAATCAACCGTTTAAATGTTACAAGTAATCAGTAGAATCTGGATTGTGATGATTGTAAGAGATGACAAACTATAAAGCTTACACATATTTTAATTATTGTATCTGTTCTATTAAACTACGTATCGAAGAATGATATTTCCCATAGCGAAATTATAAAAACAACAATATACAAATGTACATATACTTTATATTATGATGATGTGTACGTATCATGAGGGTTTTCATAATGTATATATTTTCTTGATATATTATGGTACTTCGCTCTATTCCATTGTTTTATTATTAAAGGTAACATAATATATTATTCAATCTAACATATATTCTCCAATCTGGGATACATATATCAACATATCTCGTAACAAAATCGAATGTTGCATAAAGTAAGTAATATGCAGCTATATACATGCTGTAAGTGTGTTAGAAAAACAAATCTGTAAATGATTTCATTTTCAAAGCATCGCTATGATCAAACTACAAACACAAATTAAAATATTCCATAGCAAACTGATATAAACAACAAATTGAAATGCTATGTATTATGTTGAAATGTACATGCTGTGAGCATACTTATAATGTGAACGATTTCGTAACAAATAACAAGACTTTGCAGCTCATTTGATTGTTATATTAATAATTCTATTGAAAATACTTGTTAGATACACATATCAACATATCTCATAGCAGAATGAAAACTAAAATCAAAAGTTACCCAGCAAAAGTACTATATGCAGCTATTTACATGTTATGAGTATTTTAGATGACAAAAGTTTGCAACTTATTTAATAGTGTAGCTTATGCCTTTCAACAAAATACATATCAAAGGTTAACATGTTCCATTGCAGCTTTATGAAATCGATAGTGTTGAATATTACACACATTTGTTTATATATCAATGTACTTATCATGAGCATACTCGTAATGTAAATATTTGTTGATATATAAGGATACTTTGTAACCTAATTGATTGTTAAATTATTCATACATTCTACCGAGTTTTTTGTTAGAAGTACATGTATCAGCATGCCTCAACGCAAATTTACAAATTCAACACAATTAATCATACATAAACATTCAGTCTAATCAAGCTGTTGACATGGTGCGAGTATTTTAAATGACTAAACTGTCAACTTAATCCATAATTTTAGCATCGCGTCTATAAATCTACACATACATGTATGTTCAAAACATATCCAAAATGCATATTTGTGCATGATAGATCACAATGCCATGCAATCTAAAGCATGCTATCTTTAAGGGTTTGTTAAAGACATTACCGAGAACAAAGGTCTATTATTTATTTTGTGCTCAGTAGTAGGATTGGTAGATAGATTTCTTTTTCACTCATGACTATAAAACACAATTGGTTTGATTTATCTTGCTGAAAAAAAAAACGATCAATAAATTCGACGGGTTCAAACAAATATACCTATACATGTTATACATGATATACATGTACAGATATGTACAGCTATGTACATGAACTTATATATAAGCGTGTAAAGTGTACATGTTGTGTTTTTGGAGCCATACTGGCAGTAACTTATTACATATTCAGATTCGACTCCGTTCTGGCTATAAACGAATGATGTACCGACACTTTTATCATCTTTAAGTACTGTGTCAAGTTTTGTGTTATATTCTTTATGGTTGCTGTGTCATCACTATGAATATGACTGACAAAGAAAGCGGACAAAATATACAGTTCCTCAGGTAAACAAAGGAACATCCCTTCACTGCTATTATGTAAACATGTGTAGAACAGGTTGTCACATGCATATTCACCTTTTTACATAATAGCAGTGAAGGGATGTTCCTTTGTCTACCTGAGGAACTGTATATTTTGCCCGCTTTCTTTGTTCGTCATATTTAAAGTGCATCTTGCCAAGATTTCTCCAACTGCCCCATCTTTCTTTCTTCTCTTCAGCGATGCTCTTAATGTTTGTTTGAAAACCATGTTGTTTATTGTCGATGGGTTCTCGCCTTGTTGTCTAAATTTGCCAAGTGAAGTTCATGTCGCATCTCTCTCTCCTCCTCATTCCTTTGAATCTTGTCATTCAACTTTTGAATCTCCTCTTGAAGTTTCTGATTCTTTTCATCAATTTCCTGGTTGATTTTCGCGGCATCTTCCTTCTCTCTTTCTTTGTCTGCTTGAATCGCCTCATTGAATACCAAATCAATTTCATCTTTCAAAGCTTGTAGATGGGTGTCGGTGTCAATTCTACACTGACGAATCTGATCTCCATAAACTCGACAAAGCTTTAACTTTTCATTCGCTTTTTCCTTTAGAGTGATTAGACTCGATTTACATTCCACGATGGCGCCCTCTATATCCTGTTGAACGCAAGGCTGCTGATGATCTTTCATTGCGCATGAATAACACAGTGGTACACCATGTGTTTTACAATACAGTTTGATTTCTTCATCATGCTTCTGACAATAAAGATTGGACCCACCCTTTCTTGCTTTTCCGATGCATCCCTCTTTGGAGGCGCAGTCCTCGCAGAGCTTCTTCTTCTCATTAACGTAGTACGTCACATCTGTGATGGATCCACAGTTCTCTCCTTCACAAATGTCTTCTGCAGAGCTGAAGTTCGCCGCCATCCTGATCAGAGTATTGACCTGTATACACAAATAGAGAGAGAAAGAGAGAGAGAGAGAGAGAGAGAGAGAGAGAGAAAGAGAGATATAGAAATATAGACAGAGATGGGGAGAAAGAGGCATTGTGAGATAGAGACGGGGAGAGAGGGTGGAGGAGGAAATGAAGAGAGAAAAAAAAAGGGTGGGGAGAATAAGGGGTAGGACGGATGGATGAAGGGAGAGAGAAGGAGGGGAGAAGGGAGGGATCGAACGGGAAGAAGATAATTGACTTGATTTATTACAATGAACTCCATTAGTAAAATGTCAGTATACATATTTAAAATCAAAAGAATACCAGTGGACGTATTTCATGCGATATATTTGCTTTTGAGTATCTATGAAAGGTCACGTACTGTTCTTCTCATCCATGTATTCAAACAGTTCTATGGTCTTTAAACAAAATTTACATTAACAAAAATACACTGAGAGCATATCATATTAAATTTACGTAAATATAATAGTTTCTTTCATTTTTAGTGTCCATATTGAAACTCTATTTCACATGCTTTGCAAAACAAATAGTACTTTCTACAGCATCATCATGACTAGAATTGAATCCCTATTTAATATATATATATATCTATTTATATGGTTTGCATAAATCATTACAATTAATAATAATTAAAGCAAATTGAAATGTTCATCTTGTTGTTTACATAACTATTTGATTGTGAATAATAGAGCGTTCTCTTTTTAAAAAGTAATATTTCCTAGTGGCCGAGCAATGTATGCAGCTGCAAGGAAAAGGTGACCTAAACAAAAAGTGCATAAATCCAGTAGCATATTGTGGACTCAAAAATTGAGGGGAGGAGGGGTGCACCAGTCTTTTGTCTACGAGATAAGCATTTGTTAGCTCTTTTAATTTGCGGCACCCCTTTAGGATTTTCACGTCACCCTTTTTAAACAAATCATCAAAGGAACTAATTTTCATTCCTCGTGCACATACATACATGTAGGTGTACGGGCACTTTTAAGTGTGAGAGCCGTGTGAGAGCCTCTTGTCTAAAAAGGATACTATCCATATGATATATTCATTCATCCTGTTGCCATTTCGATATAGATATGAAATTTAAAAAAAATGTAATATATTGGAACTATGATGCCCGAATCAAGACAAAATTCAGGCAGTGAGAAATGGAGAAGAGACGAAATAGATAGGGAATATACAGTAGAAGAAGATGTCGATCATATTTGTATTCATGTTCTAGGCTGTAATCTATCTGAAAACTTTCTTATAAGTGGATTTTTCTTTGTATTCTCATCTTTCTTTTGCCAGATAAAAAAACATACCCATTCTAGATGCATGAACCTGTTTTTCCTGTTATTGCCTAATTACCCTTTCTCATTCACTTTCTTATATGGCCCTAACCTTGTTCACAGCACAAAAAACATACATCATCATCATCATTATCAACTTCAGGTGGCGCTGTTAAGCGCTGCTGTGGTCTTCACGAGATCACGCCATGCAAGTCATTCACCTGTCATTTGTGTTGCACCTTTAATTCCTTGTACAGACAATTTCTTGATAACCTACATACAATCATAATAATAATAATCATCTTTTAAAGTCCACTCCAAATTTTATTAAAGCCTCGGTCACAAATGCCATTACGAACTGCTACGAACGCCGTACGAACGATTTTCAGACAATGGCAATTCGGGAAGACAATGGAAAAACAGGAGATTCGTACGAAATTATCGTTCATACGAACTTTTGTGACCGTAGCATAGGTTAAACCGAAAATGTACAGCTTACCTTATCTTGCGAAATTCACCTCCGTAATGTCAAGTCAGAAAGAAAGTTGATCTTGTAGATGTTCCTTTTATAATTGATACTGTTTGAAGAAGAAAAAGAAAATCACCTCTTGTAATGTTTGTATTAGGTGCAAATCAAGATGGCGTCTAACTGTATGCCAGCCTACGTGAAACTGATGATCACTTGCCACTGACTCGATTTGCTCACAAATGTATGGGCACTCTTCACACACGGCCTGTATGCATACAGTGCATTAATATTGCAATACAAACAGAAAAAACAAGAAATTGTCCCCCAAACACACAATATATGAGCGTTGACAAACGATTTGCTCTGTTGCTTTTTGTGAATAGACTATTATGAATATGAATCATCGCCGTCTAGCGTAGGATGAAGGCATTTACATTCATCGTGATGTTAAAAAAAACGTTACATGGGAATTTCTGTAGTCAAGGTAGTCAAGTCAGGTATGTGCAAACATAAAACATTGGCTTGTCAAATTATTGACAAGTTCGGGAGGGGATATACCCATTGTCCCTTTAGAGAGGACAAATTGTGCATTTTTAAGCGAAGCTGCATGCTACATAAAGGACGCAAATAATTGTTTGATACTCATTTAATGAACCTCCTGCTGATTCACTTAATAGTTAACTTTGCTGAGAGTATTTTCAAGTATTAAATCTTTCGCCCTGTATGATCCCATAATGATAATAATAATACACAATATTTATAAGGCGCTTAATACTGGTGTCTCTAAGCGCATCATATTCTGACTAAACAATTATTTACCAAAACTTATAATAAACACACAAATTATACATCTGTTCTTTATTCAATAAATCATGCATATATAATAATAAAAAAATAAGATAAGAGTGAGATCAAACATACATACAAGGGGTCAAACATAGGATCAAACATAAGATCTCATGAATCCCCCCCCCCCCCCTCCCCCTCTTTTCGTCATCTCTTATCCAAGTGCCGTCCTTCCCAGTCCTTAGCTACGCCAATGGTTAAATCAATAATATTATTATGACGCATTTTACAACGTAGTGTTACATTAAAACATAGTGAAACCATTCTGTCAATATAATATACTCATACAGTATATGGTCAATATGATACTCACAGTATTGTAGAGAAGTATTCTGTTGTTTAAGGTTGAGGAAAACTATGATGAAATAAATATCAAAGGAAAAGGTACACTGCGTTGTAGGCGAGGAGACATTTAAACCTTTTCTCAATCCTTGTGATGTAAAATGATAATTGTATTTATGAAATCAACCGAGTATCACCTAGTCTTATCTCATGAGGTTATTTTTCAACTTGAAAGTAAATACTGTTTTCCCTCATGTGATATGATAGCTGATAAGGTATATGTATTTTGATATATTGGCCGTTGTAAATATAGCGATGAATAAATATGCTTATCATTTTGGAGTTCAAAGAACGAAATCGATATCTCAGATAGATGTATATATTTGTTTTGATAAAGTGTTATTGACTGTGTTATCTTTGGTCCAAACGTGGCACCTGTCCGTGACAGTAGTACCTTTTTTGAAAAGGATGGAGGGCGAGGGGTGATGTTTATTCATACCTGTCATGTGTTATTGACTTTGGAGTTTACTATTATCCTATTTTGTAAACCTAGTATCTGTTTGATTCGGCTCAAATCAATCGTTCTCTTTATGTCATTACATGTGTGTGTAGTGTTTGTATGTTATTTCATTTCTTTGCACTAATGGTGTTCCTTGAGTATTCGCTGTTCAACTCATTTCAAGATTCTTACTGCAATCATATTTGAGAATTACATGCATGGGCATTTAACTTTAAATGGCATGTATAAGTGCGTGTTGCGCATCCTCACCTTTCTTTTTCACCTCCTTTTGGCTGGACCAATGCTATAAAAGTGCAAACATTTAAATCATTATAATTATATGTTATTTGTTGTCTCTTCCTGCTCTCTCTCTCTCTCTCTCTCTCTCTCTCCTTCTCTCTCTTTTCCTATCGATTCCTTTCTTCCCAACTTTCTCTCTCCCTCTCTCCCCTTCTCTCTCTTTATTTTTCTCTATCAATTCCTTTCTTCCCCAATTTCTTTCTCCCTCTCTGTCTTCCTCTCTATCTCCCACTCCCTTGTTGTCACTTCCTTTCACACTATCCATGTCAATATCCCTACCCCATCTTAACATATTTTGACGAACCCGCAACTTGAAACTTCTTTTCCATCTTTATTTTCCCTCCGAGTGTCTTTGTTTCTTTATTTCACGTCACAATTATCCAAAATGCATCATATTATTTCTTTTCCAATTCTTGTACAAATAGACATTTGTTGGTGGTGAAAGCCTCACACCAACAAACACCAACAAATGTATCGTCTATATTCTTAAAATATTGTGAAAAAGTGAGAAAAACATTTGAATCAGTCATTTCGTTGCCAGGAATTATCCTGATTTATCAGTTTTGTGAGAAGTAAAGCAAATAAACAAAAAAGACAGGTTGCTATCCTACAAATTTAACTATGTATTCTCATATTTCTTCCTCCAGATAAGATAAACATACCGCATCCCGCATAAATACCCCTGTTTCATCAACTTCCTTGTATGAAACCGAAATTTTCACAGCAAAATGACCTATATTACAAGCAGCATAAAGCTCACCTTAATACCGGTATGTTGCAATTAAAATCTTCGTAATGTGAAGTCAGAAAGAAAGCTGATCATCTAGACGCTCTTTTTATGATTGAAACTGTTTGAAGAAGCACAATTCATCCAACCTCGTGTAACATGTGTATCAGGTGCCAATCAAAATTGCGTCTATTTGTATACCATTCCACGTCAAACTGATGCTCACTTGGCAACAATTTGCAAACAAATTCCTCCCCCAAACACATAATGTAGGAGCTTTGACAAAGGATGTGGTCCGTTGGTCTTTGTGAACAGATTAATATGAATATGAATCATATCAGTCTAGCATGGGATGAATGCATTCACGTTCCTTGTTATGGCTATAGAAGCGTTACAGGGGTTTGTGGACGTGGAGTTGGGGGGGGGGGGGGGGGAGAAGTATGATTATGCCGACCCCCTTGAAACAAATCGTTTTTTTTTTTATTTCGCTAGGGAGAATTATATACAATGCAGATAACCAACCGTAGTTAGACAAAGTTCTTCAGGGATGTATTTCCGTCCCAAGACTTTGTATTACCATTCTATCCTCTGTAGAAGGATAAAGTGATTAGATAAATATGTTCATGAGGGCAAGAAAGATCATGAAACTCTATCATTTCTAGATTACGTGTTCATCCATGTTAAAGTCAACGTGAGAAGAGAGAACTTTTGCTAATGCAAGGCCTTCACTGTGGAACAAAAGTAGCAGATCAGTTAAAGTATACAAAATAATTTTAAGTACAGTATCTGTTTGATTTGGCTTAAAATTAATACTACTCTTTCTTTCGCTACAGTTGTGAACAGTTCTTTTATTGTATTTTATCTCTTGCTCAAGTGTTCCTAGAGTATTTGATTTTCAAGTCATGTCAATATATGAATACCAATGTTTACATTCTGCAATTGAAAGTGTCTTTACATAATCATATTTTTGCGAACTCTCTATGAATGTTTATGGTTCTCAATAGTCCTGAGCATAAAGTACCGAAGTGCTTATGTCATATTTGCTCGTAATCCAGGGTACTAGTTCCACTGAGTTTTACTGTGAAATCATTCAAGCAACGCACCGGAGCAGGGCAGTGCTTGACGCCGGTGTGATCATCACATGGTGACACCATTGTTAAACGCAACATCGATTGAAACCCGCTTCCCCACGAATTGTTATTTAGGGTACGCACATGCATGTTCCCTCCTTTTGAAAACACCCCCCCCCCCTTAAGTCCGGTGTTTAAGGTACGGGCCAGATTTTTGTGTACTACGAGCCAGACTTTGGTGCGTGAAAAGTACCCCTTTACCTGACATTTTGGGAACATGCATCGTATCCCTCCGTTCACGTTTACATGATTCTCCTGACTAGAAATAATAATATATATGTTGATATGTTTTCCATATGCATTACAATAAACAATTAATAATACTTCGAGCGAAATTGACATGTTGATCTTGTTGTTTACATAGTTATAGGATTGTCAGCGCGATCATAGAACTGATTCTCACTTGGCACACACTCGCCCACAAATTTATCAACATTTTCCACTCATGGCTGCATACGGTGAATGCATATGGCAAGTAGAGAAAAAAAAAATCCACAACAAACAATGTTTGAGCGTTGACAAAAGATTTGGTCTATTGCTCTTTGTAAATTTCCTCGTCCACCTAATCCAATATTTATCAACGGATTTGTTTTTTCAGCCTTCTTGCAGGAATGTGTACGCGAACATTTGTGCACGGGCGTATTTGTGAACAGAATATAAATCAAAGCAGTCTTACATCATATGAAAGCATTCGTATTCCTCCTGAATGTAATAGAAGTGGTACTGGAGAATGCTTGTCCACCCCGACCCCCCCCCCCCCCCCCCGCCCTCAAAATAAAAGTTTGCTAGGACGAACTATTACATGTTACTAACCAGCTATATTAAAGAGAAGGTTGAGTTCTGGGAAGAGGTGACAAATAATTTGTGAGCTTTATCATTATTTTTATGCAAGTGTGGAAGAACATCAGATGAGACATGTTCCCTGAAAAGCATGGCTCTTCAAATGCCTTCATATTCTAAATATGTCATGTAACATCGTAAAACTCGGGGGTAGTTTTTTACGCCACGTGTTCTTGTAGTCCCACATACATTTTTTGTGTACAGTGTTTGTAACTTTACCTAGACTTGGCCAAATTTCTTATAATTTTGATGATTCCCGAACCTTGCAATACACACAAATTATTATATGTTAGATGATCAACCTTTTCTGTTTGATTCCACACCGTTTCTTTCACAATGCAATCGCATGACCAGAACTCAGCTTCATCTTTAAGACAAGTTCTTTAGAGTAATATCTCAGTAACATGACTTTGTATCCTAGGTAAAAGGAATATATTCATTAGATCAATGTGTTCATAAGGGCTAGAAAGATCATAAAACTCTATTCAAAATTTCGATTAGGTGTTCTTTCATGCTGATTACAAAATGAGTTGAGAGAATCTTGGCTCATTCAAGGGAGAGAATCTTGGCTCATTCAAGGCCTTCGCTGTGGAACAGAAGTTGCAGATCAGTTGAATATGAATAATAATTTAAAGTACAGTATCTGTTTGATTCGGCTTAAAGTCAATATTTCTCTTTCTTTCACTAAAGTCGTGTGTAGTGCTTGTTTGTGATTTTATCTCTTGCACTAGTGTTCCTTGAGTATTCGATTTTCAACTCATTTCAGGATTGTCATTAAATATTTGAGAATTACATGCATGGACGTTTAGCTTAATGACATGTACCCTAAGTGCATTTTGCGCCCCTCCCTCTCTCCTTTTTATCCCATATTTCCAAGATGCCCCCTCATTGGCTGGACCCATATGCTGCAACGGTGTAATTGTCTTAACCCGTTACAATTCATGTTATACGTTGTCTCTGCCTCCTCTTTCTCTCTCTCTCTCTCTCTTTCATTCCATATCCACTTTCTGTATGCCCCTCTCTTATTCTCTCCCTGTCCTCCTTCTCTCTTTTCTCTATTAATTCCTTTCTCCCCCACCCTCTCTCTCTCTCCCTTCTTTATCTCTTCCCCTCTATGTCCTACTCCCCTGTTATCGCTTTATTTCACACTATACCAGTCTTGTCAATACCCTTTCCCCTCTAAAAATATTATAACAAACCCACAACTTTCCATCTAAAGTTCCTTCTAAGAGTCTTTGTTTCTTCGTTTTACTTCACCATATTACAACATTATTCAAAGTATTAGTTATTCATCCTGCGTACACATAGACGTATAGGCATATTTTCGAGTCAAAGCCTCTTGCCCGAAAATATACTTTGGATTTTATATATTGTGAGCAAGCGAGCAATACAATATATTTAGTGAAATCATCAAGAAATAAAGAACATGAAAAAAGACAGGTTGTAATAGCATAATTTTCATTACGATATAAAATACAATAAACAAAGCTATATTCGAGAGGCATACTGCCAGAACTATGACTAAATCCGGGCAGTGAGAAATAGAGAAAGGACGAAAAAAAAGGGACATACAAAAGAAGATATCGATAACTTTTATGTTCATGTTGTTGGCCCTAATCTATCTTAAAACTTTCATATAGGTGGACTTTTACTTTGTATTCTCATCTGTCTTCTTCCAGACAAGACAAATTTAACCCACACAACATGCATACACCTGTTTCTTCTTCATTACATAGTCACCTATTTTTCGTTCACTATTTCTTATTCACTTCCTTTTATGACACCAAACTTGTTCACAGTCAAATGACCTACATACAATGTACAGCTTACCTTAATAACCAGTTTCTTGCGATTTTAACCTCCGTAATGCTAGGAGTCCACTGGTCCGGCGCCAGTTGGTGCCAGTTTGCGCCAAAGATTATGTGATTGGCGCGTAGTGGCTCGCTGTGGCGGCGAATTAATGTCCGTTCGGCATGTGTCGCCAAGTGGGATAAACTGGGTGCCATATGGCGTGCGCCAAATGCCACCCGGCTTGCTCCAAAATGTTGCGCCAGTTTGCGCCAGCTCGCGCCATTACACGGCCATTTGATTCCAAAATTCACCCTGTTGGCGCCATTCGCGCCAACAGACGGCTACTTTGCGCCACTTGGTGATTAGTTTGTGCCAAAGGTCGCCAAATTGGTTTGAACTTGCCGCCGCTTGGCGCTGCTTGCCGACTATATAAATACCGGCCATCGGCTACCTGGTTCAGACCCTCATCAGCTGCTGTATGAACAACATCTCTACTAAATATTTACAATTTTGATATGTCTGAGGCTTTTGATAATGTTGGAGTGATGATGCTGCTCCATCAGAAGATGATGAGAGATGCTGAGGTGGCCACTGCCTATCAACTTATGCTGGCCAATCCTGAAGAAGAAGAGCCTCCTAAGAAGAAAAGGAAGCACAACTGGTGGTTTAGACCCATGCTCCACCCACAGTTGAGGGCCGAACGTGGACAGTACCACACTTTGATCGAAGAGTTGAGGGAGAATGACAGGAGGAAGTTCAAGAACTACACCAGGGTGTCCCCAAAGATGTTTGATGACCTGTTGGTCAGGCTTACACCCCACTTGCAGAAGAAGGACACCCACTTCGGGAAGGCCATTCCCCCTGCTCTCATGTACGTTGTTCGTCTTCCTGCGCCATCTGGCCACTGGGGCCACCTATGCCGAGCTGTCTTACAACTTCCGAGAGGGCAAGGAAACCATCCAGAAGTTTGTTCCTGATGTAGCCAGAGCGATAGTGGATGAGTATGCTGCAGAAGTCATCTCCCTCCCCACAACCAATGAAGGCTGGCTTGAGGTTGCAGGTGATTTTGAAGCCAGATGGAATCTTCCTCACTGTCTGGGAGCCTATGGTGGAAAGCACATCCATCTCCAGAAGCCCAACAAATCAGGCAGCCTTTACTTCAACTACGAGCAGTTCTTCTCGGTTGTCCTGATGGCTCTGGTAGATTCAAAGTACCAGTTCATGTGGATCGATGTGGGTGGGGTTGGCCATCAGTCTGATGCCCAGATCTACAACAACAGTGAACTGAAGGAGTGCATTGAAGCTGGCACTTTAGGCATCCCAGATCCAGCTCCTCTTCCCCATGATGATGAAGAGCACCCTATGCCGTACTTCTTCGTGGGAGACGATGCCTTCGCCATGAGGACGGACATGATGAAGCCCTATGGCCGTCGTAACATGGTCCAACAGCAGAAGATCTTAAACTACAGGCTGTCCAGGGCAAGGCGTGTGGTTGAAAATGCCTTTGGCATTCTGGCTCTGTGGTTCCAGTGCTTCCTTGGCCAGATGAGACAGGAACCAGACACAGTCCGCCTGCTCGTTTAAGCTGCCGTCATGCTGAACAACCTCATCAGGAAGCGCTATCAGGCACTGGACGTCCGCATGTTGGACCAGGAGGATGCCCAGCACAACCTCATCCCTGGAGCTTGGAGAACTGCCGCCATCACTGTGAGAAAGTACTGTGAAGCCGCCCTGCTTTTATAGGCGGCAAGTGGCGCCGAATGACGGGCAACCAGGTGGCATTTGGCGCGAAGTAGTCACCAATCGGGTGCCGTTTGGCTCGCGTAGTGGCGCAAACAAGGTGCCCCTTGGCTCCAAGTGGCGCCATGTGGCGCGAAATCTCATTGGCGCAACTTGGCGCGCGCCATTACATTCCAGTGGATTCCAATAGGCGGATTGTTTGCGCCAAAGGGCGATATGTTCGCGCCATTTGGTGCCACTTGGCGGACACTTGGCGCTGATTGCTCGATGCAAGTGGCGCGACGAAAATTTTAAACATTTTGAAATTTTCTTGCCGCCACATTCAAATTTGGCGCCATTACGGGCCACCACGAGCCAGTTGGGAGGCAGTTTGAGCCACTACACGCCACTAGGCACCTTATTGGCGACACTAGGCGCCACAGTAAATTGCATTGGCGCAAACTGGCACCAACTGGCGCCGGCCCAGTGGACTCCTAGCATTATATTTCAAGAGATTAAATGAATTGTTCTTCTTCAGACAGCTTCAATTATGAAAGGAGCATTTAGATGAACAACTTTCTTTCTGACTTCACAGGTGCCAATCAAAATGGCGTCTATGTGTATGCCATCCCACGTCAAACTGATGCTCACTTGACACACATTCGCCACAATTCTATCGGAATGTCTCACTCATGGCTGCATACAGTGTATGAATATGGCATGTAGACAAATAAAAGAAAACCACTAAACATACAGTGCATGAGCGTTGACAAAAGATGTGCTCCGTTGCTCTGTGTGAATAAATTAATATCAATAGGCCTATTAATCATAGGTGCATCTTTACACGTATTCCATTCTACTGTCTGTTTTATCAAACTATATCAAAGATTGCCATTTCCCATGGCAAAGGTATGAAATAAACAGTGTTGAATCTTACAAATGTTTTTTTTTTATAGCACTCGCCATGTAATTTACTTAATATTATTCATTATACCTGTTGGATACATATATGTCAACATGTCACATACCGAAACGGAAAATCAACCAAATGAATGATACAAATACTTAGTATAATGCAGCTTTGTAGAGGTTGTGAGTGTGTGGGATGATGAATCTTTGTAACTTATTTCATTATTTTAATGCCACAATATGAAGATATGTAATCATTACTTAGCATTTTGTCTGTAAAACTAGATAAGGATACTAGGCAAACTACTTATTGTTCTATCAAATATACTGGTCGGATACTTATATTAATCAGCATGACATATAGCCAATGAACAATCGACAGTTTGAATCTAACAAATACTCAGTATAATGCAGTATCTGTTCTATCAAACAACATATCAAAAATTAACATAATCTCATATAACAAATATAAAATCGACAGTGTCGAAACTCACAAATACTTTTGAGCTATGAGCAAATAATAAGCGAGCACACTTTTAATGTAAATACTGTTTTGATTGATAATTAGACTTTGGCCTTTCTAATTGTTATATTATCCATTTTATCAAATATACTTTTTGGATACATGAATATATTACAATGCCTCAAAGCAAAATGAAAAATCAACAAATTAAATTTGAGAAAAACTCGGTATTTTACAGCTATGTACATGCTGTGAGTTATTTATTCATGTCTTCTTTAAAAAAAGCAAGGTGATCCCATTCAAGCCGCAAGGCCTGCTTTCCAAGGGAGCCGTGCTGTAACAAACAAATTACATTTCAAATATCTTACACACTAAGAAAAAATGGTGCAAATATGCACCTTTAGGGGTGCAAACCGATTCAACAATATCAGCACCTTTAGGGGTTAAATCCTGCACCCTTTTTAAAGGTGCAATCCTGCAACCTTTAAAAGGGTGCCAAATTGAACCTTTTAGGGGAAACTGTACCATGTATGGTTTATTATTGCACCTTTATGGGTGCAAACCGATGCAACACTAGCAGCACCTTTATGGGTTCAATCCTGCACCCTTTAAGAGGGTGCAAACCGATGCACCTTTTAGGAGACATGTTAGTACCCTTAATGGTTCAATCCTGCTCCATTAGGGGTGCAAACCGATGCAATAGCAGCACTTTTAGGGGTTCAATCCTGCACCCTGTAAAAGGTGCAATCCTGCACCCATCATCGAGGAATACTGCAAATTTTGCTCGTACACAAATACATATTAAACATGCATGATGTTTCTCGGTTAGTAATCATATTGTCAATATATCTATTGCTAAAATGTGAATGTAATTGTAACATGATCAGACAAAATAATATATTGGTTATTGATTGCCAAAGGAAAATACAAATCACGAAATTGATGTGCATTGTCATAATTTGATTAACAAATCATGATAAATGTTTTTTTTATGTGAACACGTGGAAAGTAATCATGATTATGCATGCAATATGCAAACTTTTATTTTGCACCCTTTTTTGGTCGATATGGTTCATTTTTGTGGGAAGGGTGCAAAATCTGAAATTGCACCCTTTTTTGAACCCCTTTTCCTTAAATAGGGTTCATTTTTATGTAAAGGGTCCAAACTCTTATTTTGCACCCCTTTTTGGCACCCTTTTTTCTTAGAGTTTACAATACACATACAAATACTTAAACATTTAACATAGATTATACATGCGTATAATAACTTGCATCTAATACTAAACGACAATATTTGTTTTGACATTTCTGTAGTCGCTTTAAATCTTTCATTTTCAGTGATCCCCAAACCCGGTTGAACACAATCAATGTGAGGAAGAATTACGAAATAGTATAAATGAGTATATACACGTTTTGTCAAACAGTGCTTAATCCTACGCATACATATGAGCGAGTTCATAATCCTTTTAACAGCATCATTGACATGGGAATACCAATCTAAGTTCTGATTTACAATAACACCCAGATATTTAAATTTCGTTACATTTTCTATAAGTTAACCACCCATTTGTATCTGTAATTTGACTGGATTCTTCTTCCTTCGACTTGAAAATAACATAACTTTAGTTTTGTCTGTGTTAACAACTAGTCCATTTTCATTCATCCATTCACATACAACTAGTATGTGGTTTTGTAACCGGGTTTAAACAGCTTGTACTTCATAACCAGAGGGGAAAAGGGCAGTATCATCTGCGTACAAAAAATATTAGTATTTGAATGCAAGGCTAGATCACATATGTCACTAATGTGCATACAAAATAGTAGCGGGCCCAAAATTAAATCCTGTGGTACCCCAGAATGAACTGGGAGGAAATCACTTCTAATGCCCTTGTGTTAGATAGCAAGAATTTAATTTATTTTCATATTATAAGATTTGTCTGGGTAACTTAACAAAATTACAAATCAAACGTTTGAATGTTTCATAATGAGCAAGATTATAAAATCAACAATGTTGAATCTTACAAATCTTTCCGACGGACCCGGGCCCCCTGGCTTTTTGTTGTTTTGTTTTTTGTTGTTGGAATATGAAAAAAGAGTAAGTGATCGCAATTGCGTCCAAAGTTCGGCTTGTTGCACGTGTGTTATATAGGCAATGGCGAGCTGGCGACCTATTTTTACCAAATTATGGTGGGTAAACTTTCAAAAGTCAATAGGACATGATAGTACGAGGGTTCCAATGAAAGAGCTAGTGATAACGTACGTCAGTAAAACCTTGTCGATGTGCTATGTTATTGCCCTTTTGCGAGGCATTAATCCTCATTACTGTCATAAGGGCGTAGGTCTCCAAGTTGATAAGTATAATATCATACACATGCTTTAGCAGTAACGCAAAAAAAACACTGGCACATTATTATTCAATAAAATATGAGAATGTATACTATTATCTAGATGTATTAGAAATAATAATTGTCAAAATAATACCATAAATTGGGGTAAAAAAAAAAATTCCAACGTTATGAGCGACCGTGCAGGTATATTTTATTACACACTTATTGAGATCTACATGTAATTATTGGGATGCTAGTAATAATAGTCGTATCACATGATTATTTAAATACCGTGTGATAACGTAGTGAACATGGAAAAAAGTATTCAAACACGATTCGACTTAGAGGGTAAATCTGTTTTTGAATACAAGAATGTTTTCTCCATCGCTAGCAATCATTTTTCCCGATGACGTCATCATCACCCGAGATTCGTCAAGGCAATCACCCTCATTCTCTTGTTCTGTTGATAGAGGAAATGATGCCACTCTTCTCTTCTTCACATCACTCCCACTCATCACCTGATCAATCACACACGTCATCCTCTCATCATCTGATGTCACGACGTAGATGTCGTCTGTCATATAATCGATGCAGGCATTCAGGATGACGCCATTGTGGGGGATTTCCCTTTGCGCACCCTCTCTGTCGATGATGAACAATCTGTGATCTGCTAGCAAAGATCGAGCGACGATGTGACCTGATGATAGCACATCGTGCATCTCTATATCTTGTTTACATGTGATGGTATTCATGATCTTACCATCAGCTGGGTTGACGACGTACATCTTAGACTCACCCCACTCACCAGCGATGATCATCCCATCCTGGTCAACAGCTACATTCACCGATGTGACAGGAAGCGTGGTGTTTCTTGGTATGGTGACGTTATTGATATGCTTCCATTGTCTGTCATAAACACCGATGTACCCAGTCAGACTGTCCCCTGTATACCTTTTACGGTATTTACTGCATACTACCTTGCCATCATTCAGTAATGCACAGGAGGCAACCCATGATGTATCGATCCCGGTGATCACTCTCTGGCTGATTTTAGTGTTCATATCTAACATGTATGTATGCTGCCTACCCAATACTCTATCTGTGATGATCACATTGCATTCATCTATGCATCCTACAATGGTTGGTAATTTATCTTTAATATTGATTGTATCAATGAGCTTCCACTCCCCATCATATCCATCAATCCTCCCATCATACTTCTGTATCCCAGCACCCTTCACAAACCTCACACCTGATATGGCCCCAGTAATTTGTTTCAACTCACCCTCGTTCAATGGCTTCTTTAATTCATCACTCACTGATGTTTTCACACGATGACCGTCTTTGACGACATTTTTATCATTTTCGAGTACTGTATCGAGTGTCTGTATTGTAGTCTTTGTGTTTTTTATGTCATTTTGCAATGCGTTCTCCAACTCACCAATCTTTCTTTCTTTCTCTTCAGCGATGTTCTTAATGTCTGTTTGAAGAACATGTTGTTTATTGTCGATTGGTTCTCGTCTTTTCTCTGCATATGAACGGTTTAATTCAATTTGCTTCTCTCTCTCCTCATCGTTCTTTCGAATATTCTCATTGATTTTTTGAATCTCCTCGCGAAGTTTTTGATTCTTCTCATCAATCTCCTGGTTGATTTTAGCAACATCCTCCTTCTCTTTGTCTGTTTGGATGGCCTCATTGATTACCGAATCTACTTCATCTTTCAAAGCTTGTAGATGGGTGTCGGTGTCTGTCCTACACTGATGAATCTGATCTCCATAAACTCGACAAAACTCTAATTTGTCCTTTGCCTTTTCTTTTAGAATGTTTAGTTTTGCTCTTATGTCCATGATGGCGCCCTCTATATCCTGTAGCAAACAAGGCTGCTGATGATCTATCATTGCGCACAATTGACATACTGCTACACCGTGTGTTTTACAATACAGTTTGATTTTTTCACCATCATGCTTCTCACAATACAGATTGGGCCTACCCTTTCTTGCTTTTCTGATGCACTCCTCTTTAAAGGCGCAGTCGTCACAGAGGTTCTTCTTCTCCTTCACGTAGTACGTCACATCTGTGATTGATTGACAGTTCTCTCCATCACAGATGTTTTGTGCAGAGCTGAAGTTGGCCGCCATCCTGATCAGAGTATTGATCTGTAGAAAGAACAATTCTCAAAAGAGAAAGAAAGAGAGACAGATAGGTAGAGGTAGACGTGGAGAGAGAGAGAGAGAGAGAGAGAGAGGGGAGGGGGTGCGTTTTTGTGGAAATAGGGGTTAGATGGTTGGGGTGGATAGACAGAAGGGGAAGGAAGGGGGAGAGAAAAAGCAAGGCCATGAGGGATGGGGGAACCACGAAGGGAGGGAGAAAAATAGGGTGAAAAAGGGATAAGGAAGGGAATAAAAGAGGGGATCAAAGGAAAGGGAGGAAGGGAGGGATACATTTAAAAAGAAGAGAATACTAGATTTAATACAGTGATCTCATTTAGTTAAATAGTCTCATGCACATTTTTAACAAGAATATTAATAAATAAGTGTATTTCCTTCCGTGAAATTTCTTTAAAATTGATAAACAAAGGTCGTAATTATTTAATCAAACACTTGAAGGTCTTGAAAATGAAGATGCGAATCTTCAACAAAAATAAATAACCTCCATGTTTTAAAAAAATGCATTGAGAGTAAATTTATATATTGATTTGATATTTCGTAGTGTTCGTAATTGATATAACATATACATTGCTCAATTTATCGGTACTTTGTGCAGGCTTTCAATTGATAAGACAAAATCACATTTATAATTTTGTAGAATTATTTGTACAAATTATTAAAATTGACAACAACGAATGATCTATAGCAACATTGACAAGTTTATGTAATTGTTAACATAGGTTAAGGATCGTATGCGTGTTTTTATAACAGTGTTCTTGATAAGTGATAATATCAAGTGATTGGAACATGTGAGGCAATGTGTGCAACACTTTATAGCTGCAAGGAAAAGGTGTTATAATATTATCGTTAACAACCCCATACTCACATTATTATTACATACGAACAGATTAAAACCAATATAATATATCAACAAGTGTACGGTCACAGTTTTATAGAGCAGTATTCTATTGTCTAACGTTGAGGGAATTTATGAGCAGAATTTTTTTATAGAAAAACGAGTCACGGCACTGTAAGCAGGTGTGTCGCTAGCGGGGTTGTGTATGGGTGGGGGGGGGGACAGCCCCAGCTACCTGGATATTGTCGACAAAACTGCACTGCCGTTGGGGAGTATGATAAAATGGGAGGGAAAGAAAAAGAAAATGAAAATAAAGGAGAAAAGGGGAAACAAGAAAAAAGAAAGAAAATAGGGGGAAAGAAATGGAGGGGGGGGGGGACATCGAGGAGACAAAGGGGGTAAGAGCATGAAAAAGAAGGGGTGGGAGTAAGAGAGAAATGGGGGGGGGGGGCTATTGAGTGGAATCATATCGTCTGTCGAGGGAGCAAGAAAGATACGCATAGATTTGTTGCTGTGTTGGGTCAGCTGTTTCGGTATTCTCGCTCGATCCTCGTGTACTATATAAATGTGACATGTATAATGTCGGTTGGTTGGCGATTTTTTTTTCTTCCTTCGCGTACCGATGTGACTTTATATTTGCTTCGACGACTTCGAGAGAGACGACTATAATACTTGTATTTTCCCGAATTTTAACTAGCAGTTATTGAAGGGATCCGGTAACTTTGTCTTAGATTCTGAAAAAAAAAAATCCTGGATTTAGCTCATGCTACAATGATAGTTATAAACTTTTAGGTTAGTCAGGAACCCCATGACTTTTAGAAGTCTGATTATCAAGATATTTATGATTGGAAATACACATTTTGAAAACCGTTCGCCAAACGATTTTTTTTTCATTACACTACAGTCTATTGGGGAAAACGAGTATGGTAAAACCGGTCACTCAAAGATTTTTACTTTTTTTGAGGCACTTCTTGATCATTTTGAAGCGTGATTTGTTTAGGGCTTCAATATTACACCATATCACAGACACTGATATCAGGTAGGGCCATGCATCTCAGATTTAACATTGTTACGATGCCTTTAAAATGAATCGTCAATTGTCATTGGTGGATTTTTACTTTGCATTCTCATATTTCTTCCTCCAGATAAGATAGACATACCCCCATCCCGCATGAATACACATGTTTCTCCTTTTATCACCTAATTACGTATTTTCCATGAACCTAAATGTCCATGTATGAATCCAAACTTTTTCACTGCAAAATGACCTACATACAATGTAAAGCTCACCTTATTCACCGGTATGTTGCAATTAAAATCTTCATAATGGAAAGTCAGAAAGAATGGTGATCATCTAGATACTCTTTTTTATGAAGAAGCACAATTCATCCAACCTCGTGTAGCATGTGTATCAGGTCCCAATCAAGATGGCGTCTATTGGTATACCAGTCTACGAAAAACTGATGCTCACTTGGCACACAGTTGAAAACAATTTCACGGCCTTTCACTCATGCATGCATGCATTGCATGACTTTGGCAAGTAGAGACAAAAGTTAATTGTCCCCAAACACGCAATGTAGAAGCGTTGACAAAGGATGTGCTCTGTTGCTATTTGTGAATAGAGCAATATGAATATGAATCATAGCAGTCTAGCATAGGATGAATGCCTTTGCATTCCTTGTTATGTCAATAGAAGCGTAACAGGGGTTCGTGGGGGAGGGGGGAGGGGGAAGGGGGTATGGTTATGCCGACCCCCCCCCCCCCCCCCAGCCATCCACTCAGTGTTATTTAGGGTACGGATATGCGTTTTCCAGCACCACCACCCCCCCCCCCCCCCCTTTCAGCATAAGTCCGGTGTGTAAGATCAATACGGGTAGATATTTTTCTTTGTTACGAGCCGGATATTTTGGGAACACGCATGCGGTCCCTCCTTTCCCAGAGTGGGGGGGGGGGGGGGCTCGAGAAAAAAACTGTTTATTTCGCAAGGAAGAATTCTATATAATGCAGATAATCCAACCGTAGTTAGACCAAGTTCTTCAGAGATATAGTTCGGTTAGAAGGAATAAAGTATTTAGATAAATATTTTCATATTTTAGAGTTTAGAAATAAGCAATACGAAGAAGAAAACAATAGGAGTGATCGAGAGGGAGGAAAAGAGAGAGGAAGGAGATTAATTAAGTCAAAACAAATAGAAAATGACTGTGGGAGGGAATTTAATGAAACAATCAACTTGAAGTTATAAACAAATGTGAGAAACAAACATAGACCTAAAGTTTATCAACTTGTCCCCAGATATATGAAATGAAAAGAATCTAACACAGTTACACCGGTATTAAACAAATTTGAAATAAAACAATAGCACAACGCAAGGGCAAAATAAACTTCTGAAACGTTATAAGATTTTATGAAGTATATATTTTGTAATTCTTTTCTTAGCTTCATAATGAAGGGCCTTTTTTCTATTAAACTGAATGGCCCGAATTCACAAAGGAGGTTTGTCGACAAACCTTGGTTTTCGTACGTCATATGACGCGTTTTTTACAAACCTGGTTTGTAAAGAACAAAAGGAGGTTTGAGCTCAAACCTTGATTTGTGAATTCGGGCCAATAACTTTGGATCACTTTATGTAATTATGGTTTGATAAAGAACGTAATTAAATGTTGGTATCCGAATGTGAGTGGATTGCCAGGTGGAGTATAGGTGCAATAGAACAATTTTCCGAAAACAATCATTTGAAAACTTGAAGCCCGGCGCAAATTCCGCAAATACGAAACAACAAAAAAATTAGCTAATAATATTGCAACATGTGCAGGCCTGTATCTGGAACTTCTACTGACTATAGATAAAATAGCATAATGAACCTCTTGTTTGTATCAGTCTGATGCAACATTCGAGTTATACTTCTTATAATTACTGTACTGTAATATTCTTCTCATCTCCGTTTCATCAGGCGGTCGTTCCGTGTTTTCTTTCTCCATATCGAGATTATGGTATAATAATTGATCTCAAGATCGAAACAGGAATACTTTTGAAATATAAGCAAATAGCAGAACGGAAAAGAGGCAGAGATGATGATGGAAAATGGTGCTGAGCAATCGAGCGAGAAAGAAAGAGGGAGAGAGAGAGAGAGAGAGAGAGCAAGAGAGAAATATACAGCGAGAGAGAGAGAGAGCAAGAGAGATATATACAGCGAGAGAGAGAGAAAGTATTATTTATCATGTCATATTTTCGTCTGTGACACTTTACTCTACCACATCTTTTCGTTTATTTCCTTATCTTACATGATTGTTATACCTTTTAATGCAAACATATCGCAGATAGGGTAAGATCTGGGTTATCTGAACCCCATATACATGTAGCATACGAGGGTCATCAATGCTGCAAGTCAGTTCATTGTGAAACAATCTATACCCTTTAAATACCTTAATTCCGCTTTTCTATTGTTGGAGTTTATAACCATGACAACGACCTTTACCCTCGGCCATGTTCATTGTTCCTCTTTATGCAACTTAGCTGTAGGTGGGCCTGATTAATGAGACATAACTCTTTTCGCATAACCTATATAGGTCACAAATACTTTCAAATATTTCTGTGTCATTTTTGTTTGTATATATATTGTCAATTCTTACAAACTATAATTGTCAAAATTTGCTAATACTTACAAACTATTACATTTGCCCTATCATCTTCCGCTCTATAGAATCCTATCTTTGTTATATTGATTGGTCATGTACTTTCATTTATGTGGTTGTCTCCTTCTGCATGATTTATTCTGATTTTGTAGACTACTTATACTATTTTTTATTTATAAGTAGAGAAGAAAGTTTCATTATTTCTCTTATAATGGTCTCCACCTTCTTTTAGATACCTTTTTGTGCGAAAGTATAATTTCCGATGTATATTATTTCCGTCAATTTAACATTATAATGAACGTTTCATTTTTTGTTATTCAACAGAGATTTACATTCAAAACCAAAACTATTACTTTCTATAGTTTTTGTACAGTAATATTCTTCTCATTTCGTCATTTTCAGCCGCTTGTTCTCTATTTTCATTTCCTATAATAAATATGAGGGATATGTTATAATAATTTATCTCAAAGAAGGATTGATGTCGGCATACAAGCAAATGGCGAGATAGGAAACAATATGAAAGATGAAGATGGAAAACGACATTGACAGAAAGAAATAGAGAGAGAGAGAGAGAGACAGCCATACGGAGAGAGAAAGAGAGAGAGAGAGAGAGAGACAGGAGGAATCGGGCGCCGCACTGTGGCGACCTTCACTGGTATTTCTGTTGGATTTACCTATAATTTCATTCTTATTAGAGGATTTGTGTTAATTAAATTCAGCCACCATGTCGTTCCTAAAAATAAGATTCGTTCTGGCTGGATTCCTGATGCTATTAGTTTTCTTGAATAGAGTCTGGATAACTTCTGCTATAGAAGCTTTCCCTCAGCATAACAGATTGATTTATAGTCGAACTGAGCTCCTACGCCTACGCGACACTTTCCCAACAGCGCGACCACAAGGCTTTGATGGATTCTCCCATGGAGTGAAACCGCGTAAGAAAGGTAAGCGAGGGGGACTCATACTGTTTTCACACTGGCAATATTTTGCTTAACCCCGTACTATAGGTGGGGTTAAGGGGGGTCTTAGCCCCACCTATAGTACGGGGTTAAGCCTATTCCACTTTTACTCTTTTCACACTGGTTTTGCTTAACCCCGTACTTTGCTCAGCCCCGTACTATCCTTAACCCCGGACTATTTTTGTTGGCTTTTCTCACTGCAATTCCTTAGCCCCGTACTAGCCATGGCCATGGAATTCATTAATTCGCTTCACTGCGTAGTCCCGGACTATTTTACGTTTCTGTTCTCATTCATTTGCTTGGCACCGCAATTGCGGAGTTAGCAGGAGTTAGCACCACAATTGCGAGGTTAGCCCTGCTATTTTGCAGGGTTAGTTAACCCCGTACTATAGGTGGGGTTAGCCCACTTTGGTAAAAACGAGTCTGAACAGAAAGTGGAACAGGCTTAACCCCGGACTATAGGTAGGGCTAAGACCCCCCTTTAACCCCACCTATAGTACAGGTTAAGCAACATTTTGCCAGTGTGAAAAGAAAGTGGAATAAGCTTAACCCCGGACTATAGGTGGGGTTAAGATACCCTTTAACCCCACCTATAGTACGGGGTTAAGCAAACTATTGTCAGTGTGAAAACAGTATTTCTGTTCAGACTGGTTTTTACCAAAGTGGGCTAAAGTTGGCTAACCCCACCTATATAGTACGGGGTTAACTAACCCTGCAAAATAGCAGGGCTAACTCCGCAATTGTGGTGCTAACTCCTGCTAACCCCGCAATTGCGGTGCTAAGCAAATGAATGAGACCAGAAACGAAAAATAGTCCAGTACTACGCAATGGAGCGTATCGCAGCTGGCCAGATGCGAAGTATGTCCTATCATAACATACACGATATCCGGGGTTAACGAAATGCAGTGAGAACAGCGGGAATTTTCTTATTCCGGAATAGGCGCTAGTACGGGACTAAAAACAGCGAGTGTGAAAAGCCAAAAAAATAGTCCGGGGTTAAGGATAGTACGGGGCTAAGCAAAGTACGGGGTTAAGCAAAACCAGTGTGAAAAGAGTATCAGGGTACGCCCAAGGAAGAGGGGTACGAAACCAGCCCTACCTAGTATGATTATCGGCAATGTGCGATCCCTTGCTAACAAGATAGATGAACTAGAAACCCTTACAAGATATATGCATGCAGGGGCGTACGCAGGAGGGGGGGGGGGGGGGGGGGGGAGGGGGTGGGGGTTGGGGGTTGAACCTCCCCCCCCTTTGGTATTTTCATGTGTGCAAACCCCCCTAACCCCCCTAACCCCCCCCCCCCCCCCCCCCCCCCCCCCCCCCCCCCCCCCCCCCCTGCGTACGCCCCTGCATGCATGCGCAGTGTCTTAAAATGACGTCTCACGTTGCAGTCAAAGCTGTCTACGTGCAAATATAAAAGTCCCTAGTGAATTTGTTGACGAACGCAACGACTTCTATTGCCGATTTGATGTAGCAAATTTCTCTATTGAAATGTTAGGTAATAGACGAAATTCCAGTCAGAGTACCTATCCAAATACAGGAGCATGATGTAAGACGTATGTTTGCAAGCTTACAAACACACAAGTCGCCCGGACCAGACGGAATAGGTAACCAAGTTCTGAAAGTATGTAAGGATCAGTTGGCCCCAGTGTTTACTACACTTTTGAGAAATCTTTAAGTCTAGGCATAATCCCCCAGTTATGGAAGCGGTCAATACATATCCCTATCCCAAAATGAAAACAAACGAAAGAAATGAATGATTTCGGACCCATATCTCTTACATGTAGCGTAATGAAATGTTTAGAGAAGATTGCGTTGAAATACCTCATGAGACAAGTTGGGGATCAGATAGATGTGTTGCACTTTGCTTAATATAGGGAAGGAAGGTAAAGGTGTAGACGATGCAATTTTGACGATGACATTTCTCCATAATATATATAACCACATGCACCACGTTGGTAATTCTGTAAGACGTCTTTTTGTCGATATATCAAGTGCATTCAACACAATTGTACCGCACAAACTGAGTAAGAAACTAATTGACATGAAAGCACAACCCACCCTCATTCTATGGATACAGGATTTCCTAAGTGAAAGAGAACAATATGTTTACTTGATAAATGTAAATGCTAAAGTGAAATTCATCAACATAGGAGCCCCTCAGGGCTGTGTCCTCTCACCGGTATTATTTTCTATTTATACCAGTAATTGTGTAAGCACATCACCAAACTGTCAAATGATTAAGTATGCAGATGATACTGTAATCTCAGGCTTTATGTCAGACAATGATAATTGTATTTCCACTCGATCCATACTTTTACTCACTCTCATTTCACACTCGTTTCATTACCGTTTCATTACATTACCCACACCCCCATCATAACGACCCAGCTCTCTTCCTACACATCCTTCGTATTTTGAAATCCGATGAAAATGTATTCACCTCATCGATTGATTGTCCTATGATGTTAAAAATTCGCCTGATGAAGAACTTGTGGATTATGTACCGGAGATTTGCTTGCGCCTTGTGCAAATCAAGAGGGCGTCTATAAACGTCGGGGATTCCACTAACACAGCCAACTATACTGTTTACGCATGCTTACATGTCGTACATAAATAGGCAAGTAGAGGAGAAAATGTGCACCCTGTATCACGATGTGTGTGTGAGGGCGCTAGAGTATACTATCATTAGCAGGGACACGTGACACAAGTTTGATACAAATGTCAATGTATGTTGCAGTTTGTTTGTGCTTTGTGAAGAGTTATTTTGTAGTACTTGGTGTTTTTAAACGTCCTTGAAACTAGTCATGTTCTCGCTCTGTTAAAACCACCTTAGCCCGTTGACTACTGAATTTGTTCGTTGCCATAGGCTAAATACAGGTGCCACCAGGTTCCAGGAGGCAATGGATTAACTTTCATTATTTCCACTCTTATTCATCAGTAGTCTGTTAATAGCCAAAATGGTGTTATCTCTAGCTCTGCCTTAAATTATAATAAACGCCCTTC
Source organism: Strongylocentrotus purpuratus (assembly GCF_000002235.5). Taxonomy (NCBI): domain Eukaryota; kingdom Metazoa; phylum Echinodermata; class Echinoidea; order Camarodonta; family Strongylocentrotidae; genus Strongylocentrotus; species Strongylocentrotus purpuratus. The sequence goes on from NW_022145606.1 coordinate 20,036,063, forward strand.
TGGTTCCAAACAGAATTACAGTACGTACTCTTTGTTTAGTTATTGACCCTATTTATCTCTTTCTCTCTCTGTCTGTATCATCTTTCTCTATATCTCTCTCTCGCACTTACTTTCTCTGCCATTCTGTTTACACATCTTACTCCATTCACTTCATCTCCACTCTCTCTGTCTTTGCACATATTTCTATAGTTAGTGATCCCTCTCCATTTCTCTCTCTCTCTCTCTCTCCCCTTCACTCTCCCCCCTCTCTCTCTCCCTCTTTCTCTCACACTCTCTCTCACTCTCTCTCTCTCACCTCCCATACACCCTTATCGTCATCCTCTTGGGGGGGGGGGGGGGGGGGGGGAGTGCACCACGTGCGCCCCCGTAGCTAAGCCACTGTCCGTTGTAAAGATAGCGTTGCATAAAGCTGCTTATTTGTTAAAGAAAATGATATTGGAGTTCATGAAAGGAAATCAATATCTCCGATGGATGTATTTATTGGTATTTGTAGTTGTGGTTTTAGTTGTTAGAAGAAAAAAAAAAAAATGTCTAAAATAAGTAGCAATTAATTGTTTGTTGAGACCGAGAAGGGTGTTAAATCATATATGTAGATTGTAGAGTTAATATATCTTTCAGGCTCCAAGTAGATGAAGCAGGAAATTATGTTGCCTTTGATCATTTCCTTTCGTAAGTTGGACTCCTACGTGTATTTTCTTCTTGAAAGTTATTTGTAATTCTGCACGTGTATGTAATTTAGAATGTTTTCTCTTTACAGTGAATTGTCAATTTGTGGAAGTTGTTATCATTTTCTATGGATCATATCGATTGTCTGCATTCATTCTTTCACTGTGAATGGTTTACTGATAGATAACAAAACTGTACACATTGTTTCAAAGGTAAAGCATGCTCATTTCATTCATCCAGCACACACCAAAAATAACATACAAACAAAATAAAATACAAGAGATCAGCTCATGCAATGATACAAATGGTATTGTACATTCCATAGAATAAAAGAAAGCTACCCTACCCCGAAAAAAAAAAAAAAAATCATATAATAAGAAGCAGAAAATGACAAAACAACAATACAAATTCGACTGGCAAAGGAGATTAGTAATTGCGAGAAGTTGTATGTGGAGTTGTACGCAATATAATGCAGTGATCTTTGTATTGTGAGTGAGTGAGATGACTTTGTTGTTGTTATTGTTACATAATCACTTCCATCGACCTACACAACAGAGGTTAACATATCTGATATAACAATTAACAATAAACAAAGTCAAATCGTACAAATATTGGGAATTATGATGTTATGTACAAATCATTAGCATACTTGTAATGTAAATAATTTCCTGATACATATTGATTACATACCCTGGATATACAACGCGTTGTAAGCCATCATCATCATGATGACCTTGCAGCATTGAAACATGCCTCAAAGCAAATAATACAAACAAATGTAAATGTTACAAGTAATCATTAAAATATACATGTGGTTTCGCGCCTTCTTCATTGTAATACAAGTTCTTTAATTATATTCATGTTCCTACTTATAAATTGTATTGTTTTGAAGAAAATAAATGTTGATTTTAATCGAATTGAATTGTAAGCGATTACAAACTTTGTAGCTTACATGTGCAATATCATTCTACTATCAGTTCTATGAAACTGCATATCAAAGATTGATATTTCCCATAGCAACATTATGATATCAACATTGTTGAATCTGACAAATGCCGGGTATTATGATGTTGTATATACATATCATGAGCAATCTCGTAATGTAAATAAAATGATAAATATTGCAACCTACTTAATTATCACATGCCTCATTATATAATTGTTGGATACATAAAAATCAACGCATCAAATACCATAACGAAAATTGTATAAATACTAAACATAATGCAGCTATTATCCTTCATTGCGGTAAAATATGTTCAATAAAAAGGACATGTTCATGAAATAGATAACACATCACTTAAAAGCAAAATGTAGAAAAATAAGTAAATAAGAAAACAAATGTAATCCTTACAAAAACGCCTTATAATGCATGTAAAGGTTATATGTATGAGCATGGGTGATGTGAATAGTTTATTGACAGAAAGACTGCCACTTTTTTAGAAATTTGAAATCAATCATTTCAATCCAATTCTCGGTTGGTATATGACAGATCATATGACATAATGAAGAAGAAATGCTAAAAGATAGAGAGGGATAGGTAAATAATGTCTGGACTGCCCTTAGCCTCTTGACAGATAGGAAACTCTGCGTCGAATTGCACGGTTATAGTATTTCAGTATATTTATTCCTAAAATCAATATGATCAACATTCTTCTCATGGAAATTCATGTATTGCGTTACTTTTCTTTGAAATAAAGAAATGGATACAACAATTCATATATTTTAATGGACAAATTGTGATCCTGTATATCATATAATCATGGATAATCTAGGTACATATTATAACACACATATTGAGATCTCCATGTAATTGTTGGGAAGCTGGTGAAGATATCCATATCATATGTTCATGTACATACGTGTTTAAAAGTAGTGAACATGGACAATTGTGATCAAACAGGATTTGAGTTAGAAGGTAAATCTCTTTTCGAATACGAGAATGTCTTTTCCATCGCAAGCAATCAGTTTCCCTGATGACGTCATCATCACCCGAGTTGATAGAAGGTAAGCTAACCTTTCCTTCAGTGAGTCCAGTTTTGGTGATAGAGGGAATGATGCTACTCTTCTTTTCTTCATGTCACCCCTACTCATCACCTGATCAATCACACACGTCTTGCTTTCATCATCCAATGTCACGACGTAGAGGTCGTCTGTCAAAGGATCGATGCAGGCATTCAGGATTTCATCACCATGGTGGATTACTCTTTGAGCACCCTGTCTGTCGATGATAAAAAGTCTGTGATTTGATGGTGTCGGTTGAGCGATGATGTGACCTGATAATATTAAACCATGCATCCTTATATTGTCTTTACATGTGATATTATTCATGATCTTACCATCAGCTGGGTTGATGACGAATATCTTAGATTGACCCCACTCAGCAGCGATGATCATCCCATACTGGCCAAAAGCGACATCCACCCCTGTGTCATCATCCGTTGTATGTTTAGGTATTGTGATGTCATTAATGTGCTTCCATTGTCTGTCATACACACTGATGCATCCAATCAAGCTGTCTCCTGTATCGCTGCTGTATTTACCGCACACTACCTTGTCACCATTCAGCAATGCACATGAAGCAACGCTTGATGAGTCATTACAGGTTATCACTCTCCGAGTGTGTTTAGTGTTCATATCTAACATGTACGTATGACGGCTACCTAAAAAGTCATCTGTGATGATTACATTGCTTTCATCTACGCATCCTACAATGATCGGGAATGTGAATTTATCTTTGACATTGATTGTATCAATGAGCTTCCATTCCCCATCATACCAATCAATCCTCCCATCATACTTCTCTCTCCCAGCACCTTTCACAAACCTCACACCCGATATGGTATCAGTGACTCGTTTCACCTCACCCTCATCCAGTACCTTCTTTAGTTCATCACTTGTTTAGTTCATCACTCACTGATGTCTTCACATGATGCCCGTCTTTGACGACATGTTTAACATCTCTTGTAGTCTCTGTGCTTATTGTGTCATCTTGCCATGCGTTCTTTAACTCATCAATCTGTCTTTCTTTCTCTTCAGCGATGTTCTTAATGTCTGTTTGAAAACCATGTTGTTTATTGTCAATTGGTTCTCGTCTTTTCTCTGCATGTGAATGGTTTAATTCAATTTGCTTCTCTCTCTCCTCATCGTTCTTTCGAATATTTTCATTGATTTTTTGAATCTCCTCGCGAAGTTTTGTATTCTTCTCATCAATCTCCTGGTTAATTTTAGCAAAATCCTCCTTCTCTTTGTCTTTGTCTGTTTGGATCGCCTCATTGATTACCAAATCAACTTCATCTTTCAAAGCTTGTAGGTGAGTGTCGGTGTCTTTCCTACACTGATGAATCTGATCTCCATAAACTCGATAAAGCTCCAATTTGTCCTTTGCATTTTCTTTTAGAATGTAGAGTTGTGCTCCACTATCCATGATGGCGCCCTCTATATCCTGTTGTACGCAAGACATGTCACGATGATCTATCATTGCGCACAATTGGCACACTGCTACAGTATGCGTTTTACAATACAGTTTGATTTCTTCACCACCATGCTTCTCACAATACAGATTGAGCCTACCCTTTCTTGTTTTTACAATGCATTCCTCTTTGGAGGCGCAGTCATCGCAGAGCTTCTTTTCCTTCACGTAGTACGTCACATCTGTGATTGATTGACAGTCCTCTCCTTCACAGATGTTTTCTGCTGAGCTGAAGTGTGCCGCCATCTTGATCAGAGTATTGTCCTGTAGAAAGAACATATCTCAAGAGAGAAAGAGAGAGAGGGATTTGGGGTGGGGAGAAGAGGGGGTAGGGAAAGACAGAGGGGAAGGAAGGGAGAGAGGAGGGAGGAGGGAGGAATAAAGGGAGAGAGAAGAAGGAAGGGTGAGAAATAGGGGTGAAGGAAGGGCGATAGAAGAAGGGGAGGTCAAGAAGGATGGGGAAGCCACGTTAGGAGGAAGAGAAAGATGATGAGAAGAAGTGAAAAAGAAAGGGATGACAAAGGGGAGTAAAGGAGAGGGAGCGAGATATAATAAGTTTGATACTTCATTAGAAATATTTCCCCATGCACTTAAACAAAAATGAATGTTAATGCACAGTAGTGTATTTTCTTTGGTGAAATTGCTTTGAAACTGATATCTGTTTTTTATCATTCAATTAATCAAACACTTGTATGGTCACAATTTACCCATTCACATAATGGAACTACCGGCCCGATGAAGTCAGTAACCTGGAACCTCTGCACTCAACACTGCATGGGAGTAAGTTTGTGGTCAACTTATTTTATGAAACAAATCCAAGCAAACGTTTTGATATGCGCTTGTCCTGTATAGTGTAGAAGCTGTGCATTTTAAAGTGAAACTTTACAACTTGTAAACCATACAAAAGCAAGGATCCTAGGGCTGAAACAGGGTTTGTAACTTTTCCTCTTTTTTTTCCATTTTCACACCTATCTTCTCTTTTTTTATTTGTCTGCTGTAGGCTACATTAAGGACGTACATCATTAAATCGTAATCATGTAATATTGTAATGCACCTGTTACTGATTGACCTAATAGTATAATATTTTTATAGTGCTTTCAAGCAATCTATCCTCTTATTAAAATTGTTGTACGTGTTGTATTATTTACTATTTCCAATCATCTGTCATTAGATAACCGTGCCCCCAGCCCGTAGCTGCGTCACTGGTTGAAGATTAAGTTGAGCTCTGGTCATGAGATTGCATTGTGAAAGAAACGTTGTGGAATATATCGGAACAGGTTGATCATCTAGCATATTTATTTATTTTTTATTTATTTATTTCTGATCTTTTGACAGGGTAGCCCATTCACCAGCAAGTAGTGGTCTTCCATGGGGCCCTGAATGAACATATTTACATCGTTTATAACATTTATACAGAACAGTTACAAAAATAATACTCGTTTGCAAAATTACCATATATCATTAACCTAGTAAGCAGTAATGTCAATAGGAAAATATTAATTAAGTCGCAATTATGTGAATAAGACATGTAAATATTACAGAACATGCACGTAGTGTATGTACGGCTGAGCCATTCACAAATTACAACTTTGTTTAAACAATCTCTTAAATGAATTGACAGAGGAAGCCGTTCTCAACGAATTATCTAGCTTATTCCATTCAAATATGGAAGAAACAATTGGGCTACACTTATAACAATCAGTGTGAAATCTAGGCACACGTAAACATCCACTGTCTATTTGCCTTGTATGATGCTCATGTACATCATTAGGATTGATTAAGCCTACCTGAAGGTAAGAGGGTGCTAAGTTATGAACGCATTTATATATCATCATAACGCGACTTAACTCAAACCGCTTGTCTAGTGTCATCCATTTAAGACTTGTGAACAAATCAGCCGACGGTGTGTCATATGTCTTGTTCAATATTATTCTTGCGGCCCTCTTTTGAATTTTTTGCAGCTTAGTTGTATGAGAATGAAATCGGTTCGACCATACAACAGAGCAGTAATCTAATCGTGGCAACACTAGACTGTTATAAAGTAACTTTAAGGATTTTTGAGGCAAAAAAACTCTTTGCTCTCTTTATCATGCTAATGTTTTTCTGGGTAAGTTTACTTACGTTTTCGATTTGTTTAGACCATTTCAATTCTTCATCTATCAAAAGTCCTAAGCATTTGGTGGATTGAACTCTTTTGATCAAATTGCCGTTTAATGAAATGGTGAAAGATTCAATTTTCTTGAGATTAGCAGGAGAGCCTATTAACATGACACAAGTTTTTTCAGTGTTAAGAACAAGACGATTTTCCTTAATCCATGCCATGACTCTGTTTAACGCAACAGTTAATTTTTCTTCCACAACAGTTGCATCATTTGCACTGACGGTAAGTGTCGTATCGTCAGCATACATATCTATGATACCTTCAGGAGTACATTCAGGTAGACTATTAACATATATTGAAAATAAAAGGGGACCAAGAATTGAACCTTGTGGCACACCTAATTTGATGGTTGATGGATGCGACTTGGCTCCTTTGAATTGGGTCACTTGTTGTCGATCCCCTAAATATGATTTGAACCAATAAATAGTCCTATTACTACAGCCTATACAAGCTAGTTTATGTAGAAGTAGCTCATGGTCATATGAGTAATGGTGTGTACTGCAAGGTTCTTATGTCATCAAAATGATAAGAAAATTGACTCAGTCTTTGTAAAGTTACAAACACTGTACACAGAAATATGTATCCGGGACTACACGAACATGTTGCATAAAGATCCGTCCCGATTTGTATGATGTTACATGCCATATTTAGAATATTCAGGCATTTGAAGAGCCATGCTTTTCAGGGAATATTTTTTCTCTGATGTTCTTCCACACTAAAGATACACGCTGATTACTGTAAATATACATGTTTCTCTCCATAACCCCTGGTTATTAGCCTTTCCATACACTTGCTATATAAATATTGGCTTCTCTGTGACTGTAATCCACTTTATATAAACCTTAGTGGTCGCTATGTACTAGTTGTGGTGTAGTTGTTAGAACAACTTATGCTAACAAATGTATATATAGAATTTGTATTAGTATCCCCTGTAATGTGAATGTGAGAATGTTATACTGCAGGTTCTATATAAAAACTATGAGAATGATAAATTTACCCCTTTAAAAAACGTATAGTAGTGGGTGATGTAAAGTGCACAGCACAGCAATATTCGTATTCACATTTCAATGTGTTCCCAACGCCACAGGAATATCATTAGCGAAGTATATTTCAACATGCAGAAGTGACAAAGGCTATTACAAAGGTGATTGCGCAACATTTTTCGAAGGAAGTTCAACAAGGTCAATTTTTGTTCGACGAGTGATTAAAACAGACTTCACAAACATTCCCACGTACTGGAATAGATTGTTGCTTTCGGAAAATTGATATGATCTTTTGACATTACATCCGGTTGAACATGTTGGTTTTGCAATTAAATATGAGAAAAATTGATCATTGAAGATTGCTAGCATGTACACCTCTATGGAAAGGCTGGTTAAACTGTCCATTAATATTAAAGATACATTTGTGCTGTACAGTGGCGTACGCAGGATTTTGTCAAGGGGAGGGGGGGGGGGGGGGTGGGTAAGAGGACATTATTTTTTTTGGTCCCGAAATTTTAACATTTGACCGATTTACATTCCGTTACGTTGGTGGGAGGGGGGGGGGGGGGGGCAAGGGCATATTTTTAGGTCGTCCATTAGGATTTTTTGTTGTTTGTTGTTTATTCATAAGAGGGGGGGGGGGGGTTCTCAAAAACATACACATACAAAAATGAAGGGGGCGGTTAACCCCCCCCCCCCCCCCCCCCCCCCCCCCCCCCCCCTGCGTACACGCCTGGTTCTATACGATGTATATATATTATTGAATAAAACAAACTTTATATGTCTTGGTTGGTGTAGATCGTCAATGATGCATGCTAGCAATTGAATGATTAAATTATAAGAGGAACTAAAAGTCTATATGAGAAATGTATTTATATGCCATTATCCCATTGAAGAAATTGTGTGACAATGAATGACATAGATCTTTATGGTGCTTTAAAGGCATCGTTTAACAATGTTTAATCTGAGATGCACGTCCCTACGTGTTATCAGTGTCTGTCATATAGTAGAATATTGAAGCCCTTAACAAAAGTTGCGCTTCAAAATGATCAAGAAGTGCCTCAAAAAAGTAAAAATCTTTGAGAGACCGGTTTTACCATCACCCCAATAGACTGTAGTGTTATGACAACCGTTAGGAAAACGCACAAATTTGTAAAAGTTTTGGGGTTCCTGACTGACCAAAAAGTTTATAATTATCATTGCAGTATGAGCTAAATCCAGGATTTTTTTTCAGAATCTGAGACAAAGTAACCGGATCCCTTTAAGCAAACTCCAGAACTACTTTCTTAGTTTACAGGAAAATTACATGTAGCTTAGTGCATATGATTTAGTTTGATTGTACATGTCTGTTTAAATATGATTATTGGATTGGATCTAAAGACCATGCAAGGGAGACAGTGATAATGGTCTTAAAAGGCAGGAAGTTTTTTTTTATAGACAGGTGGTCTTTCTTTACAGGTTGTCGCTAAATTATGTTTCACTGTACACAATTTCATTTTATTAGGAGTGTTGTATTTTAACATGCAATTAGCTCTGCAGAAGTAATATTCGAGTCTCATATCTTGAATGTAGTATCGTGACGTAGAACCTCTTACACGAAGAGCAAAATAGTACGTCGTGTTTGATACACTTTAAAGTGTACCAATCGCTAGATGTTATTTTGTTTTGTATCTTATAAATTGTATATGGTAATATTATATTCAATAACAAAAACTTAAAATATTACTTCTGAAAAGAGGTTTCGTAAGATAGTTTGTTAAAGGTTGATTTTGTACATTCTAGCTGTTTACAAATTATTTTGTAAGATGATTGATACACTTACCCTTCGAGACAGCCATACCACAATTTGTGGTTTGGCTCAATAACTTTTGATTATATTCCCTAATAAATATGCCTGAAAGGGCAAAAACGTCTGCAAACACCATTTATACGTTCATTTTATGAATATGTCAGGAATAAAACAAAATATAAAAAAATCTTTAAATCGGCAATACCTTGAGAAATTTAAAATCATTGTTTAAAGATTAAGATTGGCCTTTTTTTCTCATTCAAATTTTCAACATGATTCTCAACCGTGTAAATGTTTACATGGGATATTTCATTTATGTTAACAATGTACAAAACAAACGAAAAGTATAATTGTTGCCAATTTGAAGAAAAATGTGCAATCAATGTAACCCTCAAAATATTTCCTGTCCTGAAAGGGTTAAAATATTTCATGACTGTTTCAATTACAATCTGAGGGGTCGCGTGACTTGTATTCTGGATTAATGGAGAGCTAAGAGGCGTTAATTTGCCAGAAGGACATTAAAACCAGCAAGACCAACACTAAACAGTATCCAGACTGAACAAAATATTAGGCATACATGAACTCCAATTGCCAAGAATCGTTCGGGTTAGAGTCGGTGTGGAGTTGGTTCGGCATTGTGACGGGTGTATACAAGCATCTGCCCTTACGTACTGTTTTTGGCACAGCGCCATCCCATGGTTAACTTGCTAACAGTGCGTAACCCAGTACTGTCTGCGTCGCTGATATAGGACTCGATGAAACAACCAACAGCAAAGCAAGTCACGGGACTATACTGCTACAGCTGACACGAGATGGCGCTAGATGGGATGGTGCTAGTATAGTTTGGCTGGAAATGATAATGTCCTTTTGATTTTTGGCAGACTATACGTGCGGATCATTATGTGGATCATGTGTTGTTCTCTCTCTCTTTCTCTCTCTCTCTCTTTCTTACTAAAAGACGTATATTGATTGAGGCAATGGTATTGCTGTGTATATATTTGTGCTGCTGCATTTTTTTAATGTTGCATTGTTACGGGTTTATGATATTTCATTACTACCTTTTATCTTGGGTGATCTCAACATCAACCAAAGACTTGGAAGACCAGGGAGAGCAAACGTATTGGCCTAACTATGCACAAAGAAAAAACTAAATATATGACTAACTATGACACAGATGAAAACGTCGAGATAGAAGGTCAAACTTTAGAGAGAGTGAGCAGTTACACATATCTGGGACAAACTTTGAAAATGGAAAACACCACGAAAGAAGAAGTTATGACGAGAGTAAAAGCAGGATGGATGAACTTTGGAAGATACAAAGACATGTTGACTGATAAAAACATACCCATGTCTCTCAGAAGAAGCACGTTCAACAAATGCATTCCAACAAATATGACATATGGATCATAAACATGTTCATTGACAAAGGATTTGGAACAGAAGCTTGTGACTACTCAACGAGCTATGGAGAGAAAGATGTCGCATTTATCTCAGCGAGACAAAATCAATCGCAAAGTCATACGCCAGAAAACAAAGGCTAAAGACATCATGGAGAATGTCAGAGAATCAAAGTGGAGATGGGCTGGGCATCCACACACAAATAATAACCATCAAACAAGAGATAAACTCATGCACAAATATAAACTACATTGTACATTCCAGAGAATAAAAGAATAATACCCATCCCCCAACAAAAGCAAATTAACACACGAATAACATTTCAACTGGCAAAGGAGATTAGTGATTGCGAGTAGCAGTGTGTGGAATGGGATACCACATAATGCAGTGATCTTCATATTGTGAGTGAGGGAGTTGGGAAATAACAAGAACTACAACTTATTTAATTGTTATAGCATCTCCACCACCCTACACAACAAAGATTAACATATCGCATATAATAATTAACAATAAAACAATGTCTAATCTTACACATTTTGTGAGTTATACCGCTATATGTACATTTCTCGAGCATATTTGTAATGGTAATAATTTCTTGATACATGTTGATAGCATACCGGCGCTATACACTTATAACCCATCATCTTCATTATCATTCTCATGACCTTGCATCATTGTTGTTTTAGTTGATGTAATGAATATACTTTTTTTATAATATTACATATTTGTTTTTAATGTTAATATAATCATGTCCCAAAGCCAAATACAATTATACAATTTAAATGTGCAAGTAATAAGTATAATCTACATGTGGTGAATGTGAGCGATGACAACATGTGCAGCTTACATGCACGATATGATTCTACTATCTGTTCTACATATCAAAGATTGATATTTCCCATAGCAACCTAATGACATCAACAGTGTTGAATCTGACAAATGCTGAGTATTATATAGATATGTTTGTTTAATGAGCATACTCGTAATGTGAATTAAATGATAGATTTATAAAAAAAAATACTTAATTATCATATTATTCAATATATACATCATCATGTCAAAAACAAAAACATAAAATCAACAAATTGTATAACACGAATACTTAGTACAATGCAGCTATGAACAGGTTGTGAGTGTGGAATGATAAAACTTTGTAACTTCTTTCATTATTTTAGCATCTCTTCTATCAAATTAGATGCGTAGACTATGCAACCTATTCACTATATGAAATATACTGGTATCTTTAAAAAAAATCAACATGTCATAAAGTCAGATAGAAAAATCAACAAATTCAATCATACTAATACTTAATACGCAGTATCTGTTCTATAAAAGATTAACATATCACATAAGATAATAACGAAATCAACAGAGTTTCATTTTACAAATACTGGGTATATTGTGTTATTAAGATACCATAAGCATACTTGTAATATAAATACTTCCTTGATAGAAAATGAAAACTCTCCGTATATATAATTGTAATATTATTCATTCTATCAAATATACTTTTTGGGTACATGAATATATTGAATGTCTCAAAACAAAATTATAAATTAACACATTGAATCTGAGACAAACTAAACAATGTACAGCCATCTACATTGTGTAAGTTTTATTTCAATGTTATTGCATTTGACTCGGGAAAAAAAAATCCATTGAGCGAAATGATAAAATCAATAGTGTTGAATCTTTGCAAATATTGGGTATTATTCTGCTATGTATATTACAATGAGCATAGTTTTAATGTTTTTAGATAACGAGACTTTACAAACTATTTGTATGGTGTATCGTATTAGTCATTCGATCAAAATGCACTTGTTGAATACATAATATGTACATATACCTTATCAAGTAAAGTCAACAAATTGAATCAAACGTTGCAGAAACTTAGTATTATGCAGCTATGAACAAGTTGTGCGTTAGATTAAACAATAGACTCTGCAATAGTATAGCATCGCTTTTATTAAACTACATGCTAAATAACAAATAGTCTCACAGAAATATGACAAAAGCAACAAATTTGTATCTTACAAATACTGGGTATTATGCAGCTATAAACATGTATTGTATTATATTTATGAAACTTCATTAATGTACATCAATATTCTGTTTATGAACATATAAATCACTTTACAATGTAATGTAAATGGATATTCTGTTTGGAAACATATAAATCAATTTACAATGTAATTTAACAAATCAATATTATGTTTGTAAACATATAATTATATCATATAAATCAATTTCCAATGCAGTGTTTATAGCAAAATATAAGGAAAATTTTATTCAGCAGAAAAACTTTTTTTCCTTTTTGTTATAACATGACATAATGCATAGAGTAAATAATATAATGTAATGTAATGTTCTGAGCATATTTGCTGTGCGTATTAATGCATCATACATTACAATGCTATGCAATGTTAAGCGTTTATTTTAAAGGGTTTGTTAGAAATATTGAAAAGACAAAAGGGATATCATTTAATTTGTCCTCAGTAGTTACATTGGTAGAAAGTATTTTTGTCTTCCAACCCCCCCCCCCCCCGCCACAATTGTGTATCTTGTTTACTCATGACTATAAATCAAATTTGATTGGATTTCACTAGCTGAAAGAAGCGGTCAATCAGTTTGAAACTATTAAACGAATATACCTATACATGTACTTGGTGTAAAACAGGTACGTACCTTTATTTATGTATTTATTATTTATTATAGTTTTATTTCAACAGGGTGGTCTCATTTCAAGTTCATTTCTGGACCTGATCTCCCACAGAGCAATAAAGCTATACAACAATAAAAACATGAATTCAAAACATACATACGAAGGAAGAAATATACATGGCATATACAATAATTCAACTCAATTTAATATAAATAAGAAAAAGGAAAACAAAGACTTTGCAGAGACTTACAGTTGTGAATATTACAGGGTAATTTATAATAATTTAGCCCCTAAAACCGCTAAGGTTTTCATTTTAAAATTTGTTTTACATTTTTGAATGAATAATGGACTGTTTAGAGCATAACGAGTAAAATACAATACCAGTCTTCTACTAATACATAGATTCAGAAATGGTGGTGATAGGTCGTTGATGATTTTAAAAATCAAGATGCATTTCTGATATTTTTGACTGCCATTAATACAAATAATAATAGAGAATATTTATGAAGCGCATAATGAATTGAAAGTTTGTCGATGCGCTTAACAATAATAACAATTTGATAACATGACAACAACATTAATACAACAATAAATAAAAAATAGATAAGCAAATTACAAAAATTATTTATGGGAAAGTTAACCAATGCACCTATAGTTACACCTACATTGTAGGTAAACTAATTCACATTACATATAACAAATTCAACAAACAGACACTCATCATGTCGAATCAGCCTCCGAACCAGCAACGGACAAAGCAGCTCTAGGAGACCCTCGAAAAAAAGGTTTTCAGGGCTCTTCCAAAGCCGTCAGTGCTCCCAACAACTCGAAGCTGTTCAGGAAGTTGGTTCCACAAGACATGCGCTGTCGTTGAAAATGCCTGAGAACCATATGTTTGGGTCGATGTGGTAGGGACAGTCAGGAAATTCTTTGTTGAGGAGCGGAGATTTCTACCGGGTATGTAAGAGCAAATAATATCAAAAAGATAAGTCGGGGATTTTAAGAATCATCACCTTGTGACACAACATAAACACTTCATAAACAATTCTTTCTTTTACAGGTAACCAATGAAGGCGAGTCAACTAAACATGGGTGTTACTGGATCTCTCCCTCTTGCTCGTTCAACAAGTCTCGCAGCACTTTTTTGGACAATTTGCAATTTTCTTATATCTTTCTTGGCCAACCCAAACAATAGAGCATTACATCAATCATTCCTAGAGAAAAAAAGGCATGAATTAATATCTCAATGAATTAATATTTCAATTTACTCATTAAATATTTTTTGAGGTAAAATATTCGGCACATTTTGTAGTTTTTGCAACTTTGTTAGATTATGTTTCGAAGTATTTCCCAATACTGAATTACTGTAGTTTAAATGCGATAGGATAAGTGAATAGTATAATGTAATCAGATTTTTACGGGAAATATTAGGGCGTATACGTCTAATGCAGGCAATCGTACCCGATACTTTCTTAACAACTTATCTTACATGTAGCGACCATGATAAGATATTTGTCTAGTGTTACACCTAGATGTGCATACTTTCGACTGAGTCGAGTACATTATTACTGTAATAAATACAAGTATTATTAGTTATAATTTTTTTTTTAGAACCAAAACGTAATGTTTGGTCCATCTTATTTTAGCCATTTCAAGATACTGTAAAAGTATTTTTTGGAGATTGCATTCACAAACTTTATGATCCTTTTCATGATGAAACACTGCAGTGTCATCTGCATTGAGAAAAGCTTTGTCTTGGAGTTGCAGGTTACAAATACCATTCACATAGAGGCAAAATATTAATGACCCAGTATTGATCCTTGTGGAATTCCTGATTCCGAAGTTAGAAAATTATTTGGGTCCATGTCTTATCAATAATTGTCTTAATTTGTTTCTAACCTTCCAAAGAAGTTCTTTCCGCTTCTTAGTGAGGCTTTCATTGATGTAGACATGGTGTTTATTCTCATCGCTAAGAATCTTTAACTTGGATCGTGCACTGTAGACCTGTTCTCGGGTGCGATAGCTATTGAATTTAACAATGAAATTCATGGGTGTGTGGCTATAGCTGGTCGTCCCGGTGCGCGGTTTCGTCGATCCATCGCTTTGGCATTTCTGCTGCCCAAGTGATTAGTCTCTTGATAGACCTTTATGTTGTAACACACATATTGAGATAAACATGTCATTTTCGGGATGCTAGTTATGATAGCCACATCAATGTGTTTGTACGTATTAAACGTGTGTGTACGTTACGGTAGTGAACATGGAAAACTGTATTCAAAGGGGATACGATTTAGAGGATAAATCTTTTTTTGAATACGAGAATATTGTCTCCATCGCAAGCAAAAAGTTTCCCTGATGACGTTATCAACACCCGAGATGATAGAAGGTGACACTCCCTATCCTCCAGTGAGTCCAGTTCTATTGATAGAGGGAATGATGCTACTCTTCTCTTCTCGATGTCATCCCCGCTCATCACCTGATCAATCACACACGTACCATACTCCTCATCCGATGATACGATGTAGAGGTCGTCTGTCAAAGGATCGATACAGGCATTCATGATGGCATCACTGTGGGTGATTTCCCTTTGAGCACCCTGCCTGTCGATAATGAACACTCTGTGATCTAAGGGTGAGGGTTGAGCGATGATGTGACATGATGATAGTACACCGCGCATCAATATTATGTGTTTACATGCGATGGTATTCATGATCTTACCATCATCTGGGTTGATGACGTATATCTTAGACTGACCTCCCTCAGCAGCGATGATCATCCCAACCTGGTCAACAGCTACATCCACCCTTGTGTCATCACGCTTTGTGTTGCTTGGTATTGTGACGTCATTGATGTGCTTCCATTGTTTGTCATACACACTGATGCATCCTGTCAAACTGTCCCCTGCACATCCATCACTGTATTTACCGCATACTACCTTGCTATCATTCAGCAATGCACAGGAAGAAACCAATGATGCATTACCACCTGTTATCACTCTCTGATTGTCTTTAGTGTTCATATCGAACATGCATGTATGACAGTCATCTATATTTGTGATGATTACATTGCATTCATCAATGCATCCTACAATGGTTGGCGATGTAAATGTCTCTTTAACTTCAATTGTGTCAATGAGCATCCACTCCCCATTATAACCATCTATCCTCCCATCATACTCTTTTCTCATAGCACCCTTCACAAACCTCACACCCGATATGGCCCCAGTGATTTGTTTCACATCACCCTCATTCAGTGGTTTCTTTAGTTCGTCATTCACTGATGTAATCACACGATGCCCGTCTTTGACGACATTTTCATCGTTTTCGAGTAATGTATCGATTGTCTGTATTGTAGTCTCAGTGGTTTTTGTGTCATCTTGCCATGATATCTCCAACTTACCAATCTTTATTTCTTTCTCTACAGCGATGTTATTAATGTCTGTTTGAAGAGCATGTTGTTTATTGTCGATAGGTTCTCGTCTTTGCACTGCATTTGTACGGTTTAATTCAAGTCGGTTTTCTCTCTCTTCATCGTTCTTTCGAATCTTTTCATTGATCTTCTTAAGCTCCTCGTGAAGTTTCTGATTCTTCTCATCAATCTCATGGTTGATTTTTGTAGCATCCTCCTTCTCTCTGTCTTTGACTGTTTGGATCGCCTCATCGATTACCGACTCTACTTCATCTTTCAAAGCTTGTAGATGGGCGTCGGCGTCGTTCCTGCACTGACGAATCTGATCTCCATAAACTCGACAAAGCTTTAATTTGTCCTTTGCCTTTTCTTTCAAATCGTTTAGTTTTGCTTTATTTTCCATGATCGTGCCCGTTATATCCTGTCGCACGCTAGGCTGCTCAGGATGATCTATCATTGCGCATACATAACACACAGCTTCACCATGTGTTTTACAAAGTAGTTTGATTTCTTCACCATGCTTCTCACAATAAAGCTTGGGCCCACCCTTTCTTGCTTTTCCGATGCATCCTTCTTTTAGGACGCAGTCATCGCAAAGCTTCTTTTTCTCATTCACGTAGTATAACACATCCGTGAATGCCTTGCAGTTCTCTCCTTCACAGTTGTCTTCTCTAGAACTTAAGTAAGCCGCCATGCTGATCAGAGTATAGACCTGTAAACGAGGATAAGAACGATTCACCAGAGAGAGGTGTGAGAGAGAGAGACATCAATAGAGGTTTGGAGAGAGGAGGAAAAGGAGAGAGGAGGAAGTGAAGAGAGAGAGAGAGGGGGAGGGAGAAAGAGATAGAGAGAAAGAGAGAGAGCGAATGAGAGGTGCAGGGGACGGGGAAGGAGAGATAAAGGGAGAGGGAACGGAGAGACAGGAAGAGATAAGAAGGGAGAAGAAGATAGGAAGGTGGGGAGAGAGCAGGAGAGAGGAAAGCAGGATGAGGGAAGGAGGGATAGAGGAAGGAAGAGAGGCGAAGGGGTAGTCAGGGGGATAGGAAAAGATCGGAGGAAGGAAGGGGGAGAGCAAAAGTGAAAAAGAAAGGATAGTGGAATATTGGGGAGTGAAGGAGATGGAGAAATAGAGGGAGGTATAGATAAAGAAACGAAAGGAGAGACGGAGCGAGAGAAAGAGAAGACAGTGACCTCAAATAGTCATTTTACTTTGTACAAGTTTGTTTTAATGTTAATGGATGGCAGTGTATTTCCACTGGTGGAATTTGAAATAGATTAACAATTTGAAATTAAAAGTTATTTTTATCATTCATCTAAACAATCACTTGTGTGATCTTAAATTGTGAGGATTTTCATCGGCAACAACCATCGATAACTTTAATTTGTATAAAGGGAAATTAATAGTTTATGTCAGTCTAAGTTATCAAAATGTAAATTATACATGCATTGCCCAAAAATATTTGTTCTTTCTACATGCTTTCTCTTGATTAGACAGAAGGGAACTAATATATTTTTTAATAATATTTGTAAAAATCATAATAATTTACCAACTTAGTCATTTTCTAGCAAAATGTAATATTGTTCTTTACATAGATTTAGGATTGTGTGCGCGATCGTATAGCGATATTATAATTTGATATTATAAAGTGGCCAAGACATGTCGAGCAATGTATGTTGCGCTTTATAACTGCAAGGAGGAGCTGCTACATTATATTAAATGCATTTTGCATTAGAATGGAATAAGCTCTTTAATTGTGTTTTCAAACCAGTATTATACTGCGTTGTATAGATCGCGTTACCGACCACACACGGTGTATTATATCATCAAAACATTGCGTACTCCCAAAACAGCGTACCCAACTTTGAAAGCTTCTGATTATAACCTATGTGACCTTGAATAATATTTCATGGGGGGAAGGGGCACGAGCCCTCTTGTTCCCTTCGTAGCTACGCCACTTCATCTTGAAAATATAGCGGTGCATTAAGCTTCGTATCTCTTAAAGCAAAACATACTGGAGTTCATGGAAGGAACTTAATATCTCAGATTGATGAACATGTATATACAGTGGCTTTTGTAGTTGTAGTTTGGATGTTAGAGAAACTTATGCTAAGAAATATACATAATATAGTATGCATATCTTACTGGCTACATGATAACCCCATTATGACCTGTATGTAATAATTTTATACTGCAGGTTCTAACATACCTAAAAGAATGGTAAACTTACCCCTTGACAAACGTATGGTAGCACAGAAATGAACTCTGTAAAGGCCACAGTACAGCAATATTCGTATTAAATATTTTAATTTTTACCTAATCATGGCACATGAATATCATTAGAGCGGGACATGAATAGTTTATATGCAATAGTAAGAAAGTCAAAGCCTCGGGGAAATAAAGATTTCGCAATATTTTTTCAAAGGAAGTGAGAGCAACGAAAGTTCTGCCAGCGGAAGAGCAGACAAACTGAATATGTGTGCAATGCGTTTGGAATAAGTGCTCAGTAGAGTCCACATAGGAGCAATATTCATGAAGAGTTCAACATGCAATAGTCAGAAATTCAAAACCTCGGGGAAATAACGATTTCGCAATATTTTTTTGGAAGAAAATTTGAAACTTCCTTTAAATGAAAAAAGAGGAGCTGAATATGTGAAGCAATGCCTTTGAAATAAGTGCTCAATATTTATATTTGAATGACAACCCCTTCATCGACAGTATGCAGTGATTGTACAATCCAAGTTCAAGAAATAAACGAGAAGATGCTAGTCTTGTTTTTCCTTGAGATATATAATTTGGCTCAGAAATATCATTAGAGTGGCACACAAACAGTTTAACATGCTAAAGTGACAAAGGCTATTAAATGGGGAAAAAAGCAACTGCGTAAGGATTTTCAAAGGATGTTTAACAATTTTGTTTTGTTTGAGTGATAACAATAGACTTTACCAATTCCTCACTTGCTGTAATGGATTGACGCGTCTGGGAAATTGATATAATCTGTTGACATGAAATCCTGTTCAAGTATGGTGGCCCTGCAGTTAACCCTAATAAGTCCGGGCTATTTGAGGTCTTAGTGCGGCCGGTGGGTGGGGAGGGGGGGGGGTGGGGGTGGGGGGGATTATGCTCCCCCTAAGATCTCGGCCTAGGAATGTCCAATTAATGTGAAAATTAGCATGGTGATAGATTGAAGTATAATGAATAAGATGGTAATGTTTATTTTATTTTATGTTTATTTATTTATTTGTTATGAATGATTTTATGACAATATGCATTTTTTGGGGGGAAATATACTTACAATACAATTCAATACAATAAAGCCATTTCTAAAGCGCTCTTACAAACTAAAGGTTGTTTCACAGCGCTTTACATAATAAATTATCGAAGAATTTGTTGATGATGGTCAAAGAGGATAGTTTAGAGATATTTTTGGAAGACATCCAGCGAAAGTGATAATCCAATAAAACGTGAAAGCTTATTCCAGAGTCGAGGAGCCCATGCATGGGAAGCACTGTCGCAAGCTTTAAAGTATGTTCGAGGAACGTGAAGAGAGAGCTGTCAGTACAAGAGCGGATGCCAGAATGAGCAGATTGCAGGGTACGATGAGAAAGTTGAGATACACTGGAGCTTTGTTTTGGATGCACTTGTAGAAAACCATCGGGATCTTTATCACACAATGCTTTGCTTGATTGGAAGCCAATGTAGTTCTTTAAGCAACGGGGTGACATGATCGTGCTTTGCTCCGCGATTCTGTACCTTCTGGAAACGCTGTATTTGTGATGACTTGATCCCATACAATAATGAATTGGCATAGTCAAGACGAGACAACATAATAGCTCGGACAGCATGCTCACATGCTTTCGCATCTACGAAAGGTCTGATACGAGCTATATTTGATTGGTGGTAGTGAAGTCCACGACAGAGGGATGACACGTGACGATCCATCTTGAGTGCTGAATCAAACTCCACACCAAGACTTTTTGCAACAAATGTTGGATTGATCGAGAGGCCAGAAATCAACAGTTTGACATCAGACACATACTGCCGTGCTTGTGGGGTAGATACTACAATAAACTCAGTCTTGTCACAATTTAGCTTCAACCTTTCAAACGCCATCCATTTCTGTAGATACTCAACACAGCTTGATAAAGGTGAAAGAGCATGCATGCATGGTTCACATTTGGGAGAATGACAACTTTTGATTGACATGTGATGACATTTTGTCACCTAACACCCGAACCATAGGTCCGCCCATAACAAACTTGGTATCAAAATGTGCGGGACACGTGAGGAAAAAACTCACTATATTTCAGAGCTAAAGGTTCAGGGGTTGTGATGCAGCGGCAACAATTCTACAGGGGGGTGCATTATAGCCCCGGCCATATTAGGGTTAAACATGATAAAGAAGTGATTATTACAGATCTTTAACATCTAAGCCTCTACATAAAGATTTTTATTATGCGCAATGTGTTTTATTGTATTACTGGGTTTGTACAAATCGTCAATAGTGCATGATAGCCAGTGAACATTGAAATCATAAGATAAATTAAATGTCTATAACAAATTTGTATTTATTCATCATTATCCTATTGAAATGTTTTGTGACATTTAATGCCAGGAATCTTTAATGAGCTTTTAATAACCAAATTTCAAAAATATTTTGTGCAGGGTATAAAGTTATAGGAAATGAATGTAGCGCACATGAATTGGTTTGAGTGTACATGTTTGTTTATATTAAAATTATATGAGTTCTGTTATTAACCTGTATAAAGACCATGCATTGAATACAAGGACAGCGGTCTTCAAAGGCAGGAGGTCTTTCTACACAGTTAAAAATTTAGTGAACATGTTGTTTAAAAGTTTAAACAACTGTTGATTAACGGGTGACCTGATCTAAGAGTTGTTTAAAATGTTAAGCAACTCGAGTTGTTTAAAGTTTAAACACTTAGTTGATCAACATTTTGAACAACTTGTTTAAAATCACAATTTAAACAACTGGTGTTGTTTAAAGACGGTTGTTTAAAACGGAGCTGTTGTTCAGTGGGGGTTGTTTACACCAACTGGGTTGTTTAAAGAAAGTTGTTTAAAAAGGAGCTGTTGTTCAGTGGGGGTTGTTTACACCAACTGGGTTGTTTAAAGAAAGTTGTTTAAAAAGGAGCTGTTGTTAAATAATAATAATAATATTGGATTCTTATATAGCGCACGTATCGACCTTGCAAGGTCCTCAAGGCGCTCCAACATTACCCGGCTATGCTAGGCTGCCATAGGACATTAGTTCCGCGGCGGGACTCGAACCGTGGACCTTGTGATCGACAGTCCGGCGACGTTTCCACTCATCCACGACACGTCTACAGCTTGGTTGGCCATGATTTGAAACAAATCTTTTAGCCAACGCGCACTTTACTGGCACGTGACACATGACGTCATATGTAAACAACACTGTCTAAAAGCTCTCGTATAGTAAATAAAGCAGTCATTAAATTTTAAACAGCGAATGTTTAACAAAATTACTTTCGTTTCGAGCAACATTGTTTACAATTTGTTCAACTGTTGTTTAAGATAGTGTACAACTGTAAGTGAACATCACTTTTTTAAGCAGCGTTTTTACTGTGTATACAGGTCGATGAATGGGAATACATCTTATGCTCTATTAGAGCCAGGAAGATGTCTAGAAGTTAAAGTACATGGATAATACATAAACACATACAACTAGTAACAACTCAATTATTCATAACCCTTGTAAATTGTATGTTCGTTGTTTTTTGGTAACACAAGAATGATAGTTTGACTGGTTGTATTAGCGCCTTTGTTGAATGCTTTTCGATGACAGCTTTGATATGTCACATTCTTAAGAAACAAAAATCTCAAAAATAATTTTTTTTGTTAAATACTTGAACTTAAACGATACACAAATGCTACTAAGGGTGTGAATAATTTAGTAGTTAACTGTACCGTGTGAGTCAAAAAAAAATTTACACCTAGAAAATTGCTAATTATTTTTAAAATCATCTATGAACAGTAGATTATTATACATCATATGAAAGAGTGTTTTATCCCAAATCATTTGGTACCATTTTTGTGTGGTATGTGTTCACGCTTGGATGAACGAGAGACATTGTTTGCGAGACTGTAAAAAATCGACTTGCGCCAAAGTGATGCCTTCAGTATGTATTATGTTTGGTTAGCGGAGTAGGAGAATGGATTGAATGTATCACATATACAATTCCATTCAAAGAAAAGGAAAGTTCACAGGAATTAAATTTTATAAACATTGCGCATGCCACCCATACGGAATTTATCAATGGAGGTCTTTATAATAGCGATACGCGCATATCGTGGACATATTGTGCGAGAATGGGAAAGCGTGTCTGTTTTTGTTTGTTATATGGGTGAGAAGACATGAGCCCCTAAACGCTGGCGTACTGATAGGGTGGGGGTGGAGGGGGGGGGATGTATTTGTTATTCGATACCAGTGATTTACAAATGTTGCTGTTATGAAATGATTTTTCGGTATTTTTTCTCCATTTTTTTGTAATTCATCCCTTTTTATGCGTTTGTTGGAAGATAAGAAATTGCCAAATTACAGTCGGGCGAAAATTACGCTTATTTAGAAGCCTTTATGTCATGGTCTGCAAAGTGGCTGGGCTCGAGCCCACCCCCCCCCCCCTCCCTATGTTAAAGAGACAAAAAAAGAAAGGCGGAGAGAAAAAAAAAGGGACATGCCAATGTCACAAATAAGGTATAAAAATTGCTCATCTGACCGTAATTTAATGCCTAAAACCACAGAGCTTACGGGGGCTCCGCCACCGAGCCCAACCAAGGGCCCTAAGGCGGTTCCCTGGATGCTCATCTGACCGTAATTAAATACCTTACACCACTGAGATTCCAGGGGCTCTGCCCCGTGCACCCCACCAAGGGCCCTAAGGCGGCCCCTGGATGCTCATCTGACCGTAGTTAGATATTAAAACCTCTGAGCTTCTGGGGGCTCTCCCCCCCCCCCCCCCGGAACACGTGAATGGCCTTAAAGAGGGCCCCTGGATGCTCATCTAACCGTAATTAAATACCTAAAACCCCAGATCTTTCGGGGGCTCAGCCCCTTGACCCCCTGCCCCCATGCCGATGCTCATGCCCAGGACCCCGACGCCAATTTACGCTCTACCAGATCGTTAATACTTCACTTTGAAAAACGTTCCGCGGGACCTGCATGTAACGTGTAAGACTGGTGGTGATGCAGATTTTTCGTCTGCACCCCCCCCCCTTCCGAACGTTCTTTTCTCATTACGTCACTGCCCCTGGAAGGTGAGCCCCCTGGAATGTTTGCCCCTCAATCCCAAACTGCTTCCGGCGCGCCTGCACACACACCCACACACACACACGCACAAATGTTCGTTGATATTTGAATATTCGATATTTGATATGTGTGGCATGATTAATTTTGTTAGGGGTGTTATTTAGATTTGCAAAGACCGAATTAATACCCAAATTCTAATTGTTTTTTTCAAACATCACATAGACAACTTTGGCGCAATTCGATTTTTGCACTCTCGCAAACAATGTCTCTTGTTCATCCAAGCGTGAACACATACCACACAAAAATGGTACCAAATGATTTGGGATAAAACACTCTTTCATAAGACATATAACAGTTTAATGTTCATCGATGATTTTTTAAATAATTAGCAATTTTCTAGGTGTAAACTTTTTTTTGGACTCACACTGTACATCTACATGTCTTAAATAAGTAGTAATGAATAGTCTGCCGAGAGCCAGAAGGGTGCTAAATCATATACTATAAAATACAAGTAGATTGTAAGGTTAATATCCTTCAGGATCCAAGAAACATCATTCCATTCCGTGTGTTGGTCTGCTATATGTAATTTCGTCTTGATTTGTTTGGCAATTCTGCACATTTATGTTATTAAGACAATCCGTTTACGATAAACTGTCAATTTGTGGAAGTTTTTATTAATTAAATGGATCATTATTTGATATTACCATCATTCATTCTTTCGTGATCGTTAAAGGTTGTGCACTGTGACTTGTTAACAGATAACATGCTAAACCACCTAACAAGACAAATCTGCAATGTACAATGTGTTGATGTGTTCCAAATAATATGTGACTTTTATCCATTCATTTCAATTGAAACATGATCACCTGATATGATCATTAACTAATCTTCTTTCCGATATTACTAACGTAAAATATCGGTCTTGTCATTAGCTTTCTCATTTTGTTATGAAATATATAAACAAAACATGTGTTGTATGGTACACATTGCACATATATATTAACAATGTTGTTGTAGCATGTGTCTAGTCAATGAGGGGGCGAAATGTCATACATGCAATTCTCAAGATTCGTTGAAGCTTTCTCTCTCTCTCTCTCTCTCTCTGTCTCTCTCTCTCTTTATCCCTCTATTTATTCCTTTCTCTCCATCTCTCTCTCTTTATCTCCTCTCTCCGTTTGTCAATTATTTGCCGCTATCCCTGTCAATGCCCCGACCCCTCTTTAAATACTGTAACAAACCCATCAGGTCAAATTTCTTTTTCATTTAATTTCCCACCCGATTTTCTCTCATTTTGAAATATCTGATAAATATCACAATGACAACAATTTTTCTGAAAATTTAAACACATGTTTTATTAAAGGCCAAGTCCACTCTAAAAAAAGCAGACAAATCAGACAAACCAATAAAAAAAATTAAGCAAAATTTGATAACTAATAAGAAAGTTATGAATGTTAAATGACATGAAAAACTTTGAAAATCACAAGACAAATTTCCTATTTCTCCCTAAGAATAGGTATAGCACACCAAAAATAATTACAACAAACACATGCTATTTGATGGTTGCAAATGATCAAGCTTTATGAAAGCTTCAAAAAGAGAAAAAAAAGAAGAAGTGAAATCGGTCAATTCGTTGTGATTCTATACCATTTTTTTGATATCGCAAAATTACCGAAAAACCTGCCAAAATGGGCAAATTGGCAAAAATTTGCATAATTCGACAAAGTTGACAACTCAATTCATCACTTTCTTGGACACAAATAATAAATTAAATTATCAGACACTAAAATATCTTCTTTGTGGGAAAAAATGAAGACAAAAAAAGAAAATTCATATATTATTACCGTTTTGAAAACAGAAGCCAACAAAATAAGTCATTTTTGCCATTTTTGGAATCTGCAGATATAAACAAGTTGTGAAAATAACTAAGTCTGCCTAATTAATATGTGCATATGTAATCAAATCAAAACCGAACATGATACATCAGTGAAACCTATGTATATCAGACAGGTATGGAAATATATTTCATTTGAAATTTAAAAAAAAATCATGAATTAATCAAATATGCAAATTAGGTCATTTCAGCTAATATATATACGCGCACTCATTATGCAAATTAGGAAAGTCAAACTATTCATTTTGTTAGCATTTTTTAAATCATATATATATAGATCATATTTACACCAAATATTAAAGGTATTACAAAGTTTTGGTATGGAGTCAGGAATTTGGTTCAAATGAACATATTGGAAGCATGTGCGATCCTTCAATATTCAGTGATCGTTGTCGCGGTTGAAATCGAGTCTAAAGTTATAAAAATAACATAATAAACTCTTTATGTTGTTTAGCTCCCTCTCAAGGTCAAGATATTAATTTAGCTATAAAACAATGTTTCTCGACTAAAATCGACCGATTAGCTATTACGGTTGGAATTATTTATCACAACTACATATTCTGAGATTATCATGGTCGCAGCTACCATTTGTACGGCTGTAGGCGCTTTTTGAAATTCATCAAAATTTACCGGGAGCACCGGTAAATTTTTATACTCAATTTATCTCGAAAGCAGAAGTGTTTTAGGGGCTAAATTTTCTAGTGCTTATAATACATCCTAAGGGGCATCAAAATATATCAAAATTGTATAGAATAACTATCCACCCAATTTTCAAAATTTCCCAAAACTTTGTATTACCTTTAACCTTAAATTCCAAATATTTTTGCAATGCCAATCAAATATGGCGATGGAAATTACTTGGATCACCATCACAGCTGTTTCCTCATGTGTTTCACAAATTATTTAGAAAAACCGATCATTTGATAAGAATTTGTTGACTTTCATCTGTATCACAGTATATTTGCCTATTTAAAAAAATGTCAGATTTTAGGATTTATGACGATTCTCCGAGAAACCATTCCACAGGCCATAACATTCCACAGGGACTGAATTTAAGAGTAACACAAATTTTGGTGACCCTAGTACAGTTGTAGCTACCTAACATATATACTTCTTGGATACATATATCAACATATCTCATAACAAATGAAAAGTTAACAAAATCTAATGTTACAGCAACTTAGTACTAAGCAGCTATTTACATGCTGTGAGTGTGTTATATAGAAACAAGACTGCAACTTATTATGTTTTTATAGGATCGCTCCTATGAAACTACAAACACAGATTAAGATATCTCGTAGCAAACTGATATAAACAACAAATTTGTATTTTACAAAAACATTATATTGAAAATACTTCTTGGATTCACATATCAACATATCTTATAGCAGAATGAAAAATCAAAATCAAAAGTTGCCCCCAAATAGTATTATATGCAGCTATTTACACGTTATGAGTGTGTTAGATCCCACGTGTCTGTAGTTTGTTTAACGTTGTATCATTTGCCTTTCAAAAATTACATATTAAAGGTTTACATTTTCCATTGCAACATTATGAAATCAATACTGTTGAATCTTACAAATACTTGATATTATACTGCTATGTACATATCATGAGCATACTTGTAATGTAAATATATTTTGATAGATAAGGAGACTTTGCAACCTAATTGATTGTTTTATTATTCAGACATTCTAAAAAATAAAGTTGTTGGATACATATATATGAACACAAACTATAGCAAATGTATAAATTAATCAAATTGAATCATACAACAACATGAAGTCAGTATAATACAACTGTTTTCAAGTTGTGAGTATGTTAAAAGACAAAACTATGCAACTTATTTCATTAGTTTAGCATCGCTACTAAGGAACTACACATTCATAGCAAAAGTGTCATAGAATATTCATAAAATAACAACGTTAAATCTTACAGGTACTGGTTATTATGCAGCTATATACATGTTTACATGTTCTGAGCATATTTGAAATGCATAGTCCTGCATGATAGATAACAATGGCATGCAATCTAAAGCATAAATGGTTTGTTAAAGATATTGACAAGATAAACTATGTATTTTTTGTTTGTTTTAAGTAGTAGAGTTGGTGGAAAGTTTTTAATCTGACCCCCCCCCCCAATCGTAAAAAAAGTATATATTTTGTTTACTCATGACTATAAAACACATATGATTTGATTTCTCTAGCTGAAAAAAAAAGAAGATAAATAATATTTAAACGAATATACCTATACATGTACTTATTGTACTGCAGCTACGTACATGTACCTATAAATGAGCTTGTATGGTGTACATGTTGTGTTTTCTGGGCCAAATAACAACATTAACATAGTATATAGTTAGAGTTTACTCCCTTCTGGCTCTAAACTGATTACATCAGTGTAGTATATTAACGAATGGGTACATTTTCCTGTATTGTCGTAATATATGTCCATAAACAAAGTAAATGTAAAAATAATATATTAACAAATCTCTCAATCGCGAAATCTGTTAAAAAACAACAACAAGAAAACAAATTAAATATTAATACTCTTTAGAATGCAGTTATCTACATGTACAAGTTATGTGTGTATCAAAGCATATGAGCATATGTGATATAAATAGTTTCCTGTTAGATAGGAAGGTTATGCAACCTTTTTCTTTTATTTGATAACATTTAGTTCATCCCAATTTTTAGCTATTAGGTGACGGATCATAAGTCATAATGAAGAAGAAGGCAGAAATATCGGGTTAGATAGAGATATAATTAAAGGGGGCTCTCCTGTGTTGACTGACCTTCGCAGAACACAGTGAACTATATCAACAGTAACAGAGAAAAATTCAAAATGTCTAAATTTGAATCTTTTTTAATCTTGGTATAATGCACGAATTAACATGTGTTATGAGCAAATGTCGTGTAAATACTATCTTGGCGGATAAGGAAACTCTGTATCGTATTTCGTTATTAAAGTATTTCAATAAAAGTCATTTATTTTCTCCTAAAGTCACTATGATTTTAATTCCATTTGTGCATGTTTGTATTTCCTCTTGCCTGTTGTATTCTATTATTCATAGTACAAACTTGGCTTGAACCTGATAATGGTGATTGTAATTGTACTCATGCAAATGCATGTGTTGCTATACTTTTCCTTGAAATAAAGAAATGATAACGATTCATTTATTCATGTGGAAAGTGTTTATCCTGTTTATCTATGTACATGTTATAAGACACAATAGTGATGACATCATGTCATGTCTTGTGAACTTAACATGTTGGAACCATGATCAAATGATGGTTTTCTAGTCTGTAAAGATTGAAGCAAAATGAGTACATCGATATAATATTTTGTAGATATCATGTGTTTATGTACATACATGTGTATACGTAGTGAACATGGAAATTGTATTCAGAGGGGGTTCGATTCAGAGGGTAAATCTGTTTTTGAATATAAGAATGTTGTCTCCATCGCTAGCAATCCGTTTCCCTGATGACGTCACCATCACCCGAGATGTTATAAGGTGACCCCTCATATCACCCAGTCCTGTTCCTGGTGATAGAGGGAATGATGCTACCCTTCTTTTCTTCATGTCATCCCCACTCATCACCTGATCAATCACACAAGTCTTGCACTCATCATCTGATGTCACGACGTAGAGGTCGTCTGTCATAGGATCGATGCAGGCATTCAGGATGACACCATTGTGGGGGATTTCCCTTTGAGCACCCTGTCTGTCGATAATGAACACTCTGTGATCTACTGGGTAGGGTTGAGCGATGATGTGACCTGACGAAAGTACACCACGCATTATTATCTTCTGTTTACATGCGATGGTATTCATGATCTTACCATCAGCTGGATTTATGAGGTATATCTTAGACTGACCCCACTTAGCAGCGATGATCATCCCATCCTGGTCAACAGCTACATTCACCCTTATGTAATCACACGTTGTGTTGCTTGGCATTGTGACGTCATTGATGTGCTTCAATTGTCTGTCATACACACTGTATCCAGTCAAACTGTCCCCTGTACACCCTAGACTGTATTTACCGCATACTACCGTGTCATCATTCAGCAATGCACAGCAGACAACCCATGATGTATCACTACCGGTTATAACTCTCCGACTGTTTTTAGTGTTTATATCTAACATGTAAGTATGTGGGCTACCAATTAAGCTATCTGTGATGATCATATTGCATTCATCTATGTACCCTACAACGGCTGGATTTGTGATGTTATCACTGACATAGATTGTATCAATGAGCTGCCACTCCCCATTATACCCATCAATCCTCCCATCATACTTCTCTCTCCCAGCACCCTCTACAAACTTCACACCTAATATGGCACCAGTGATTTGTTTCACCTCAACCTCATTCAGTGGCTTTTTTAGTTCATCACTCACTGATGCCTTCACACGATGCCCGTCTTTGATGACATTTTTATCATTTTCGAGTACTGTATCAAGTGTCTGTACTGTAGTCTCTGTGTTTGTTGTGTTATCCTGCCATGCTTTCTCCAACTCTCTAATCTTTCTTTTTTTCTCTTCAGCGATGTTCTTAATGTCTGTTTGAAGACCATGTTGTTTATTGTCAATGGGTTTTCGTCTCCGCTCTGCCTTTGCACGGTTTAGTTCAAGTCGTTTTTCTCTTTTTTCATCGTTCTTTCCAATCTTTTCCTTGATCTTCCGAATCTCATCTTGAAGTTTTTGATTCTTCTCATCAATCTCATAGTTGATTTTTGCAGTATCCTCCTTCTCTTTGTCTTTGTCTGTTTGGATCGCCTCATTGAATACTTCATCTACTTCATCTTTCAAATCGTGTAGATGGGTGTCGGTATCTTTCCTACACTGATGAATCTGATCTCCATAAACTCGACAAAGGTCCAATTTGTCCTTTACCTTTTCTTTCAGAATGTTTAGTAGTGCTCTACTATCAATGATGGCGCCCTCTATATCCTGTCGTACGCAGGACATGTCACGGTGATCTATCATTGCGCACAATTGACACACTGCTACATTATGTGTTTTACAATACAGTTTGATTTCTTCACCATCATGCTTCTCACAATACAGATTTGGCCTACCCTTTCTAACCGTTCCGAAGCATTCCTCTTTGGAGGCGCAGTCTTCGCAGAGCTTCTTCTTCTCCTTCACGTAGTACGTCACATCTGTGATTGATTGACAGTTCTCTCCTTCACAGATGTTTTCTGCAGAGCTGAAGTGTGCCGCCATCCTGATCAGAGTATTGTCCTGTAGAAAGAACGAATCTTAAGAGAGAAAGAGAGAGAGGTGGAAGTGGAGAGAGAGAGAGAGAGAGAGGAGGGAGGGGGAGAGAAAGAGAGAGAGAGAGAGAGAGAGAAAGAGTGTGTGTTTGTTTGGGGGGGGGGGGGGTTAGGGGTTGGGTGGTTGGGGGATGGATAGACAGAAGGGGGAGGAAGGGAGAGAAGAGAAGGACAGGCCAGGAGGGATGTGGGAGAGAAAGAGGTTGATAAAAATGGAAAAGGAAGACATTGAAAGAGGGGATTGAAGGAAAGAGAGGAAGAGAGGGGCAGAGCAAAAAAGATTTAATATATTTAACTCCATTAGTAATATATTTTCATGCACATTTTAAAAAAAGAGTATTAATATATAAAGTGTATTTCCTTCCGTGAAATTGCATCGAGATTATTATACAAAGGCCATATACTGTTTGTATCATTCATTTAATCATACACTTGAAGGTCTTGAAAATTGTAGAAGCGAATTTTTAACAACATACATAACCTCCATATCTAAAAAAAAATACATTGAGCGCAAATATTTTTTTAATGTTGATTTGATATTTCCTGTAGTACAAGTATTCGTAATTTATATAACATATGCATTGCTCAAAATATCCGTAATTTGTACAGGCTTTCTAGTGATAAGACAACATCGTATTTATAATTTAGTAGAATTGTTTGTTAACATAATTATAATTGACACCAAATAATTATTTATCGCACAATTGACAAGTTCATGTAATTTGTTGACATAGGTTTAGGATCTAACGCGTGCTTTTATAGCAGTGTTCTTGTTAAGTGATATTATCAAGTGACTGGGACATATGGGGCAATATGTGCAGCAGTTTATAGCTGCATAGCAAGCAAAAGTTGCTATACTAATAGCATTAATAACCTCATACTCCAACACATTGTATTATTACATAGGAACAGGTTGAAACTAACATATCTATATATTAAAAAGTGTACGGCCAATGTGACACCCACAAACTTTATTAGAGGAGTTTTCTGTTGTATAACGTTGAGGGAATTTATGAGAAGAAATATATAATAGAAAATGAGTCGTGGCACTGCAAGTATAGTGATGGTTAAACCACTTCTCACTCTTGGTTATAATCCCATCTGATGAGGTTAATTCTTGACTTCAAAGTTACTATTATTTAAGGATCACCACCCTCGATGACAATTACTCCCTAAGACAATAACCCCAATGATAATTACTCCCTAAGACAATAACCCCAATGACAATAACCTCCCCCCTTAAAATTGCAGCGGAGGGAGTTTCCAGAAGGGGGGGGGGGGGAGGGGGAATTGTTCTCAAGGGTAATTTTCTACGGGGGATTGTCCAATGGGGTTATTTTCAGAGGGAGGGGTAATTGTCCCGCTGGTAATTGACCGGGGTTGATTGCCCAGGGTGTAATTGTATATTACAATAATAATAATAATAATAATAATAATAATAATACATTTATAGAGCGCAGAAATTATCCAACATTAAGTATATATTCTACTGCGCTACAAGAATAATTATATTGTATGTGAATAGTATAGCTGTTGCATTTGTACATGGCCATCTTTACACTTATCAAATTGGCAATTCCACACATTGGTGGAATGGGCTACCTTCTTCTCCGAATGGATGTTTGAAAAACAGTTTAACCCTTCGGTTACCTCTCAAGCAAGAAAAAAATGAATTCACGACAAAATTCGCGACGTGTTGCATACCTCGTCGCGAGTCTCACAACAAATATTCGCAATGTCCCTTCTGGGCCACCATACTTCACAGCATTCAGGGGATTGAATCGTAAAATCAAGGACGTTCACACACGGCTAAAAAATCAAACCGCACACTTTACAAGACAGCCTTTTCACACACAGCTACAATTCATCGTATCTAGAGCTGATTCGTTTAAAGTTGTTTAACTCAACAGTTTTAAACAGCTTTAAAAAAAATCTTTCCCTGTGTGAACATCGTTTATACGATGTTCGGATAGATACGAAGTCGCGATTCATACGCCCCTCAAAGCAGGCTGCATATTACGAAGTTCGTATCTAGAGAGCTTGACATTTTGTGTGTGAACGGTTATACGTGTTTAAACTGGATAGAGCGTGCGCTTTGTTTGATACGAAATGACCTTTAATGCGCAATGGCACTACTGCGTATTTTAAGAGCAGTAGTTTATCACGAAACGATTAACGATCGCACCGAAATTTCTGTGTGTGAATGATATCGTATGTAAAGCCGATTAGCTTTAAACTAATCAGCTTTAATTTCACTCGTGTGTAAAAAGGGACTCAATTTCGGGTGGGTTGGTGGGTTGCACCAGTATTTGATTTACGAGGTCAGCAGTTTGTTGGGTTTTAACAGTTGGTGGCACCTGTTGAGGAGTTTTCAAGTCAACCTAATCCAAAATTCATCAAAGGAATTGTTTTTCATCCCTCGTGCATACAGGCGTACATGCACTTTTTCGTGCAAGAACCATGTGAGGGCCTCTTGTCTGAAATGACACTACTTTGATCCCAAATGTTGCGAGCAAGCGAGCACACACACATGTATTCAGTCATCTCGTTGCCAGGAATCATCCTGATTTATCGATTTTGCGACTAGTAAAGCGAACGAGGGATAACAAAAGACACTTTATTGTGGCATAATTTCATTTCAGTATAGAAATACAATACATAAGGTTATCTATAGGCGCCGTGCTGTCCGAATCATGACGCGATTCGGCCAGTGAGAGATAGAGAAAGGTAACAAGAAAAACAAACAAACGGTTGAAGATTTTTTTCACATTTCTGCTCGTGTTAATTTATCTGAAAACTTTCACATTCGTTCTCATCTTTCTTCAAGTTAAGACAAACATACCCCATCTCACCATCAGGGGGGAAGGACACTTTTTTTTTTTTTTTTTTTTTTTTTGGGGGGGGGGGGGGGGGGGGGGGGGGGGGGGAGGAGGTCTCGAAATGTGAAAATTTGACATTTCGCTCCGTGGGGGGGGGGGGTGGGGTTCGGTCACTTTTTTAGGTCAACCATTGGCATAGTTTTTTTATTAAAAAAATAAAAATAAAATTAAAAAAAAAAAAAAAAAAAATCCGCAAAAGGGGGGTGGGGGTTTGCTAAAAAATACACACATACAAAAACCAAAGGGGGGGGGGGTAAGCCCCACCCCCCCTTCTGCGTACGCACCTGCACCCCGGTTCTAGGAAGAGCTATAACATGTAGATAATCAGCTGTAGTTAAACACAGTTCTTCAGAGTTATATATCGGTCACATGGCTTTGCATAACTATTTTATCCTAGGTAGAAGTAGAAGTGATTAGATCAATGTTTTAATAAGAGTAAGAGCTAGAGATCATGAAACTCTACAAACCGTCTGTTGAGACCCAGAAGGGCATTCACTCTGTGCTCAGTAATATGAGTTATTGCCTTTCTGGCTCTGAGCAGACGATTAACTCTGGATTACGTGTTCTTTAATGCTGAATAAAAAGTGAGTGGAGAAAATCTTGACTCATGCAAGGCCTTTGCTATGGAACAGATGTAGCAGATCACTTGCAGTAGAAATAATAATCTAAAGTACAGTATCAGTATTTGCGTATTTGATATCCAACTCATTTCAAGATTCTCAGTACAACAATTTTTGAGAATTACATACATGGATATGTAACTTTAATGGCATGCACCCTAAGTGCACGTTGCCCCCCCCCCCCTCCCACGCCCTCGACTTTTCACCCCTATTTCACCGACGCCCCCTCATTGGCTGTAACTATGCTACAACAGTGCAAACATCTTTAATCAGTATAATCATCTGTCATTAGTTGTCTCTTCCTGCTCTGTCTCTTTCCTTATATATCCAGGTTCTGTCTTCTGATCCCTCTATCCTTCTCTCTCTTTCTCTTTCTCTATTAATTCCTTTCTTCCCTCACTTTCTTTCTCCCTCTCTGTTTTCCTCTCTATCCCCCTCCCTTGTTATCGCTTCCTTTCATACTATCCCTGTCAACACCCCTATCCCCTCTTAACATATTGTGACGAACCCGCAACTTGAAACTTCGTTTCCATTTAATTCCATCTCTGTTTCTTTGTTTTAACATCACCATTATCCAAAATGAATCAGATTATTTGTTTTCCAATTCTTTTACAAATAGACATATTTTGGTGGTGAAAGCCTCACACCAACAAATATAACATCTAGATTTGTAAAATATTGTGAACAAGCGAGAAAACAATGTATTCAGTCATTTCGTTGCCAGGAATCATCCTGATTTACCAATCGTGTGAGAAGTAAAGCAAATGAACAAAAAGACAGGTTGCTTTCCCCTAAATTTAACTTTGTATTCTCATATTTCTTCCTCCAGATAAGATAAACATACCCCATCCCGCATGAATACCTCTGTTTCTCCTTTTATCGCATAGTTACGTATTTTTCATCCACTTCCTTGTATGAAACCGAGCTTTTTCACAGCAAAATGACCTACGTATAAACGTAAAGCTCACCTTAAAGATAAACTTGAGTTCTGGTAAAAAAAGAAAATGAATTCTCACAGAATCTAACGAAACTTACACTGAATGTTCAAGATTACAAATAAATGTCATGTGCCAAACAATTTTGGAAGAAAATGTATACTGGCTGAGTAATGAGCATAGAAAGATAAGGAAATCAGGGTAGTACTAGCCCCGACACCATATGTGTTGTCCCATATACATCTTTATGTGTAAGCGATTGTTACTTTACCAAGACTCTGCCGAATTTATGATGATTTTGATGACTCCAGAACCTTGCATTACACACCATTACTTACATGCTATATGATAAACTTTTCTGATCCATTCCACACCTTTTCTTTCACAATGCAATCGCATTACCAGAACTCAAGTTTATCTTTAATACCGGTTTGTTGCAATTCAAATCTTCGTAATGTGAAGTCAGAAAGAACGCTGATCATCTAGACGCTCCTTTTATGATTGAAACTGTTTGAAGAAGCACAATTCATCCAACCTCTTGTAACATGTGTATCAGGTGCCAATCAAAATGGTGTTTATTTGTATACCATCCCACGTCAAACTGTTGCTCACATGGCACAAATTTGCAAACAAATACCTCCCCCAAACACAAAATGTAGGAGCATTGACAAAGGATGTGCTCCGTTGGTCTTTGTGAATAGATTAATATGAATATGAATCATAGCAGTCTAGCATAGGATGAATGCATTCACGTTCCTTGTTATGCATATGGAAGCGTTACAGGGGTTTGTGGACGTGGAGTGTGGGGGGGGGGGAAATATGATTATGCCGACCCCCTTGAAACAAATCTTTTTATTTCGCTAGGAAGAATTATATACATTGCAGATAACCAACCGTAGTTTGACAAAGTTATTCAGAGATATATTTCGGTCACAAGACTTTGTATTACCATTGTATCCAATGTAGAAGGATTAAGTGATTAGATAAATATTTTCATAAGGGTAAGAAAGATCATGAAATTCTATCAACTCTCGATTACGTGTTCTTTCATGTTGACGTGAACGTGAGAAGAGAGAACTTTTGCTAATGCAAGGCCTTCACTGTGGAACAAAAGTAGCAGATCAGTTGAAGTATACATAATATTTTAAAGTACAGTATCTGTTTGATTTGGCTTAACATCAATCTTTCTCTTTCTTTCGCTACAGTTGTGAACCGTTCTTTAATTGTATTTAATCTCTTGTACAAGTGTTCCTAGAGTATTTGATTACCAAGTCATTTAGATATATCAATACGAATACCTACATTCTTCTTAATGATTGAAAGTGCCTTGACATAATCATCTTCTAGCGAATTGTCTATGAATGTCTATGGTTACCAATAGTAATGAGTATAGAGTACCGAAGTGCTAAATGTCATATTTGCTCGTAATCCAGGGTACTAGTTCTTAACAACAAAACATGCGTATGAGGTTCACTGTGAAATCATTCAAGCAACGCACCAGAGCAGGCAGTGCTTGACGCCGGCGTGATCACCACACGGTGACACCATTGTTTGCATTTTGTTTGCATTTACTTTGTTTTTTTTTGTATTTGTGGGGGCGGGGACGTACCCTAGCCCCCGTTGCGTACAGTCATGATTCAGTGGCTAAGTAATTGCCCCGTTCATGTGAGCCCCTAGGATCAAAACCGTGTCGATGTGCTATATAAGTGCTTTTTTATGGGGCATTGATCCTCATTACTGTCAGTTATGACTTAAGGAAGTAGGTCCCCTAGTTGATTAGCATGGTAGCATACACATGCTTTAGCAGTCACGCAAAAATAAAAAACTAACAAATTATTATTCAATACAATCTGAGAATGTATACTATTATCTAGATCTATATAATAGGAATAAATCATTGTCAAAATCATTCCATAAATTGGGGTAAAAAATAATTATTCCATCATTATGACCAACAGTGTATTGGGAATAAATTTATTGTCAAAATAATTCCATAAATCGGGGTAAAAAAAATATTCCAACTATATGAGCGACAGTGTATTACAAACACTACGGCCAATCCCTGCTGGAAATAACACACTCATTCACATTCATTCACAGTGTGAATCACACTGTGTTTCACAGTGTGTTCCACAATGTTAAATGGGGGCCTTTTCACATTGTGGTCGATTTGTTTCACACTGTGGTTCACAGTGTGGATAACCGGAAAAGGAAATAACACACTCATTCACAGTGTGAATCACACTGTGTTTCACACTGTGAATCACAGTGTGCTCCACAATGTTAAATTGGGGCCTTATCACATTGTGGTCGATTCGTTTCACACTGTGATTCAAAGTGTGGATAACCGGAAAAGAAAAGAGCACACTCATTCACAGTGTGAATCACAGTGTGCTCTACAATGTTAAATTGGGGGGGGGGGGAGGTTTCATATTGTGGTCGATTCGTTTCACACTGTGGTTCACAGTGTGGATAACCGGAAAAGGAAAGAATACACTCATTCACAGTGTGAATCACACTGTATTTCACACTGTGTTCACAGTGTGAACTGTGATTTCACACTGTCATTCACACTGTGAACAAGTGTGAATGAGTGTGAATGAGTGTGTTCTTTCCAGCAGGGACGTGACACTCACAATCTTTAATATAGAGTTTTCTGTAGTCTAATGTTGAGGGAATTTATGAGAAGAAAAATATCATAGAAAACGAGTCTCGGCACTGCAAGTATAGTGATGTTTAAATGTTGATGTTGGTGACACCTCTTGAGGTATTTTCACGTCACCCTAATCCAAAATTCATCAAAGGAATTGTTTTTCATCTCACGTGCATACAGGCGTACAGGTATCTTTTCGTGTTGTATTGGGCCTTCCTCACCATTATATTACATGTATCACCTTTAAAGGGACTTGGTAACATTGTTAAGATGAGAGATAGTAGTGCTACGGTAGTGACGTCAATGTTAGATGTACAATTAAAGATAATCTGAAAATTTGAGTGAAAACGGACCATTATTCATGGTACAAATTGGGAAAAACTGATCCGATCGATTCCTTAATTCTCCCAACTATATTATTACAATTTAATTACATTTTAGGTGAATGGAAATCGTCACCATGCAATAAAATGGCTCTACATTCCATTCCAGACATTTAAGTGTTGACAGATTTTGTATAGCCTGTTTTATGTCTTTTCTTCATGGAAAAACGTTTGGGAAAATTTAAAAATGGTTGGGAGAATGTACTGTTAATCACTGATAGAGGGTGTCATACATCGACCTTTTCAAAGGAAACCATAGATATCTTCGTGGTTTGAGATTTTTTTCAGGATTTTGTGCATGTCAGAGGGTTATTACAGTAGACGGAAAATAGTAACCTTCAACAATGTTACCAAGTCATTTTAATAGAAGCTACTATCGATTGTTCTCATGTTTACTGTATGCCTACTTACTTGTAATGTTTGATTATATATGTAATTATTTCTATATAATTTCTTTATTTCTATTGTCTTCAACATTTGTATCTTGATTTTGAAATGTTTGTAAAGCGCATTGGTATTACCCTCGGTAATTAAATGCGCTATATAAGAGCTAACTATTATTATTATTATTATTAATATGTGTATCAGGTGCCAATCAAGATGACGTCTATTTGTATACCATCCCACGTCAAACTGATGCTCACTTGGCATAAATTTGCACACAAATTCATGGTTATTTTTACTCATGCATGCATATAGTGCATGCATATGGCAAGTAGAGCAAAACGTAATTGTCCCTCAAACACACAATGTAGGAGCGTCGGCAAAAGATGTGCTCCAATGCTCTTTGTAAGTAGATCAATATGAATACGAATCATAGCTGTCTAAAATTATATCAATACATTCACATTCCTCCTGATCTCATTAGAGGCGTTTCAAAGGGGGGGGGGGGGGTATGCATATCCACCCCAGTCCTAGGAAGAACTATAAAATGTAGATAATCAGCTGTAGTTAAAGGAGCTACACAAAGAAAATTTACTAACAACTCATAATTAGAACAAATTACATATGGATGGAAAGATTTTCTCTTGAAAAACACGAACAATTTGCTGAGAAATCATATAGATATCATAGAAAGGCGTAAAATGCACTTTTTAAGACCCTACTTAGACCCCGAACGCCCCTGAACGTAATTCAAACACACAAGCGTAGCGAGCTCTGAATTATGACGTCTCACACTGGAAGAACAGCTCAGTGCCGTGTTGCAGTATGCAGGTAGCCAGCCGTGTCCCGTATGTGACGTCACAAATATTGATGCTCTACAAAGGACCGCTGTAGGCAGAAAATCTGGATCTCAAAACTTACACTTTTGAGAGTTGATTATTTGATCGGCAAGGCTTCCCCTTCGCAATGATATGAGTTTTGCATCAATTCAAAACATAAATTCAAAAACTATCCTAAGTAGAAGGAATTAAGTCATTAGATCAATGTTTTAATAAGGGTAAGAGCTAGAGATCATGAAACTCTACAAACCGTCTGTTGAGACCCAGAAGGGCATTCACTCTGTGCTCAGTGATATGAGTTATTGCCTTTCTGGCTCTGAGCAGACGATTAACTCTGGATTACGTGTTCTTTAATGCTGAATAAAAAGTGAATGGAGAAAATCTTGGCTCATACACGGCCTTTGCTGTGTAACAGATGTAGCAGATCACTTGCAGTAGAAATAATAATCTAAAGTACAGTATCTGTATTTGCGTATATTTTTATATCCAACTCATTTCAAGATTCTCACTACAACAATTTTTGAGAATTACATACATGAATATGTAACTTTAATGGCATGTACCCTAAGTGCACGTTGCCCCCCCCCCCCCCCCCCCCCCACCGCCCCTGTCCTCTCCTTTCCACCCTTATTTCACAGATGACCCCTCATTGGCTGTAACTATGTTACAACAGTGCAAACATCTTTAATCATTATAATTATCTGTCATTAGTTGTCTCTTCCTGCTCTGTCTCTTTCCTTATATATCCACGTTCTGTCTTCTTATCCCTCTATCCTTCTCTCTCTTTCTCTTTCTCTATTAATTCCTTTCTTCCCTCACTTTCTTTCTCCCTCTCTGTCCTCCTCTCTACCCCCTCCCTTGTTATCGCTTCCTTTCACACTATTCCTGTCAATACCCCTATCCCCTCTTAACATATTGTGACGAACCCGCAACTTGAAACTCCGTTTCCATCTAATCTCCCCCCCTCAAGTGTCTCTGTTTCTTTCTTTCACGTCACCAGTTTCCTAAATGCATCAGATTATTCGTTTCCCAATTCTTGTACAAATAGACAAATGTTGGTGGTGAAAGCCTCACACCTACAAATATATCATCTTAATTTGTAAAAAATATTGTGAACAAGCAAGAAAAACAATGTATTCAGTCATTTCGTTGCCAGGAATCATCCTGATTTATCAATTTTGTGAGAAGTAAAGCAAATGAAAAAAGAAAAAAAACAGGTTGCTATCCCATAAATTTAACTTTGTATTATCATATTTCTTCTTCCAGATAAGATAAACATACCCCATCCCGCATAAATACCTCTGTTTCTCCTTTTATTGCATAGTTACGTATTTTTCATCCACTATGAAACCGAACTTTTTCACAGCAAAATGACCTACATATAAACGTTAAGCTCACCTTAATACCGGTTTGTTGTAATTCAAATCTTCGTAATGTGAAGTCAGAAAGAATGCTGATCATCTAGACGCTCTTTTTATGATTGAAACTGATTGAAGAAGCACAATTCATCCAAACTCGTGTAACATGTGTATCAGGTGCAAATCAAAATGGCGTCTATTTGTATACCATCCCACGTCAAACTGTTGCTCACTTGGCACAAATTCGCAGACAAATTCCTCCCCCAAACACATAATATAGGAGCATTGACAAAGGATGTGCTCCGGTGGTCTTTGTGAAAAGATTAATATGAATATGAATCATAGCAGTCTAGCATAGGATGAATGCATTCACGTTCCTTGTTATGCCTATATAAGCGTTACAGGGGTTCATGGACGTGGAGTGGGGGGGGGGGGGGGGGGGGGGTGGGGGGAGAAGTATGATTATGCCGACCTCCCTTGAAACAAATCTTTTTATTTCGCTAGGAAGAATCATATACAATGCAGATAACCAACCGTAATTGGACCAAGTTCTTCAGATATATATTTCGTTCACAAGACTTTGTATTACTATTCTATCCAATGTAGAAGGATTAAGTGATTAGATAAATATTTTCATAAGGGTAAGAAAGATCATGAAATTCTATCAACTCTAGATTACGTGTTTTTTCATGTTAAAGTCAACGTGAGAAGAGAGAACTTTTGCTAATGCAAGGCCTTTACTGTGGAACAATAGTAGCAGATCAGTTGAAGTATACATAATATGTTAAAGTACAATATCTGTATGATTTGGCTTTAAATCAATCACTTCTTTATTTCGCTACAGTTGTGAACAGTTCTTTTATTGTATTTCATTTCTTGCTCAAGTGTTCCTAGAGTATTTGATTTTGAAGTCATTTAGATTTATCAATACCAATACCTACATTCTGCTTAACGATTGAGAGTGCCTTTTACATGATCATCTTCTAGCTTCAGGTTTCAGATTCCAGGTGTTCAATAGTACTCAGCATATAGCAGTGGCGTATGCAGGATTTTTTAAAGGGGGGGGGGGGTTGGGGGGGGGGGGGAGGGGGGTAAGAGGACAAAAACAAAGGGGGGGGTTTAAGGGGGTTTACACACATTAAAATACCAAAGGGGGGTTCAACCCCGCCCCCCCCCCCCCTGGGTACGCGCCTGACATATAGTACCGAAGCGCTTATGTCATATTTGCTCGTAATCCACTAGTTCTTAACACCAGTGCACGCGTATGAGTTTCACTGTGAAATCATTCAAGCAACGCACGGGAGCAGGGCAGTGCTTGACGCCGGCGTGATCACAACACGGTGACACCATTGTTAAGCACATCATTGATTGGAACCCCGTCCCCCTTAAGCGTTGGTCACATCCCACCGTGCGTGTTTTTAGTCCGTACGGTTTTTGGAGAGGCCACGGCCGCCACGTTTTCTGAAAACGTAGGGAGGGAGTGGCAAAGGCAGGGAATGAGTACCGGCAAAGCACGTCACACGCACGGTGTAAGTACGTGGCCCGCACGCCACGCCTGGCCTAGAGCGGTTGCGTGCATCGTACGTTGCGCACGTGGTAAGTGCGTTGTACGTGCTTACAACGTGCTTACTACGTGCTTACAACGTACGGTCTCCGTGCGGTTGCCACGTTATCTTACGGAGGCCGTACTTACACGTGCTGCTCGCGTACG
Organism: Strongylocentrotus purpuratus; assembly: GCF_000002235.5. Taxonomy (NCBI): domain Eukaryota; kingdom Metazoa; phylum Echinodermata; class Echinoidea; order Camarodonta; family Strongylocentrotidae; genus Strongylocentrotus; species Strongylocentrotus purpuratus. The sequence goes on from NW_022145606.1 coordinate 20,078,827, forward strand.
GTGTCCTTACTCACTCGCACGTTGTAAGTGCGTGCACGTCCGAAGAACTTGGTGAGTCGGGGTATGTCGAAGTATATAGGACGACATTCCCATTTTCTCTAGAAGTCCCAGCTGCTGCTGCCTCCTCATGATGCCGCCCATTCCACCGCAGAGACTCCGGGTTCTGATGCTGCAAGAACACCTTCAAGTGGCAGCGCATGAGCACGACGTGGTATTACTTGCCTTGATACGGGAGAGAGAGAGGCAACAGAGATGCCGACGCAGGAGATGGTGGGTTCGCCCATGGATCGAGAGGAGGAGGCTTTTCGGGCAGTACGAAACGTTGTTCCAAGAACTAGAGCGTGAATCGCGGGGGGACTATGTCGGATACATCCGAATGGACCCCAATCTCTTCGCCGAGCTCCTGCTCCGAGTGACCCCTCGAATCACCAAGTGCCCAAGGTGTGTGTCTTCATTTCTGCCATAACAAATTCTTGGTTTTGCTTTGTATTTGCTTTAAAATTTACGACTTCCGGGTGGCACACAACAGCATATCCACGTTTGTGCCGGGGGTCTGCACCGCCATCTACAAGGAACATAAGGAGGAGATGTTCAACATGCCCTCCACACAGAACGAGTGGAAAGCCGTCGCCAGCCAGTTTGGAACGCGATGGAACTTTCACCACTGTTATGGGGCGATCGATGGGAAACATATCGCCATCAAGAAGCCCAATAAAAGTGGATCGCTCTATTACAATTATAAGCGCTTCTGTTCTGTGGTGCTCCTGGCCATCGTGGATGCTAACTATTCCTTCTTGTGGTGCAAGGTGGGGGCAAACGGCTCTTCCTCAGACGCACGCGTGTTCAACGAGTCCACCCTCCGGGGGGCACTGGAGGACCACACCATTGGATTCCCAGCACCGGATCCACTTCCAGTCGACGACCGGAACTTTCCCTACTTCATCGTAGGCGATGATGCTTTTCCCCTGCGAAAGTGGCTCTTGAAGCCATACAGTCGCCGTGCCATGACCAACAAAGAGAGCGTGATAAACTATCGGACCTCTCGGGCCCGTCGGGTTGTGGAGAACGGCTTCGAGATATTGGCTCACCGGTGGCGGTGCCTACTCACCACCCTGCTGTTGGAGCCTGACAGGGTGATTCGCGTTGTGTTGGGCTGCCTCACCCTTCACAATTGGCTGCGAAAGCGCCGGCCCGGACTACAGGACCTTAATTTGGACCACGAGGATGAGGATGGCAACGTGGTCCCTGGGGCCTGGAGGGAGGATGTGCAGATGACCGAACCCAACCAGATGGTCGGCCAACGGGCCTCAAGGGAAGGGAAAACCCTGGGAAACTTATCGAAGAAGACCGGATTGACCGAGAAGAACTCAACCAGGCGCTCCTCCTGTTTCGCCGAGAACGAGCAGTTGGCCTTTTCCTTTGTCACACCCTTTTCATGTGACTCCTTCTCCGATCCACCAGCAGCACCCTCCTCATGATCAGACGCTTTGGCGTCACCATCTGGCTCCTTTTCGCTCCTCCTCTCCTCTTCCTCTCTGGCCCTCTCATCTTCCGCGGCCCGTTTTTGTTGGGCCTCTCTTTTCTTCTTATCCGCTGCCTTTTGAGCTGCAGATGCAGCTGACCCTTATTCTGTGTCTTCTTCGGCGCCATCTTGGAGACGAAATGTTGGCACTCTTCCGTCGGCTCGGCTTTTGTTACTGCATAAATCAGTGCGCACAACGTGCGTTGTAAGTGCGGAGCACGTGCTTACTCGGTACGGTCCACGTGAGTTCTGCGTGCTCATTTAGAAAGTTGAACTGGGGAAGTGACGAGTAAGCAGGGACCACGCGCTTATCACGTGCGCAGCACGCACGTGCTAAGTGCGCCTTCCGTAGAGCAAGTGATCGTGGGAAACAAATTTAAAAAACGCACGGAGTCAGTGCGTTGTGCGCTCGTTGGCAGTACCGGGCACGCACGTCACGCACACTGGGGGTGAATCGGTAGCCCGAACGCAGCGAAAGTTCCTCGTGCACTAAAAGTGCTACGGTGTGTCTGCGTGCTCCCAAATCCGTACGGAGGCGGTACTCACCACGTACCGATACCCAAATTTTGCCCACGTTTTTGCACGTAGACAGCACGCACTTGCAAGTACGGCGGGATGTGACCACCGCATTACTCAGTGTTATTTAGGGTACGCATATGCATGTTCCCTTCTTTTGAAAACACCCCCTTAAGTCCGGTGTTTAAGGTACGGGCCGGATTTGTGTGTACTACGAGCCGGACTTTGGTGCGTGGAAAGTACCCCTTTACCGGACATTTTGGAACATGCATCGTATCCCTTAGTCCAGAATATGCACGGTCCTTTTTCCCTACACACTTTATTCAAGCCGTCGAAGATGGCGTTATCAACAAACTCATAATTATGCTCACCAGCCCAGCTTTTCGCCGCCGGGCATCCTAATTTAATGATCACGCCATTATCGGGTGGTAGCAAGTAAGTAGGGAGAGGTAGCGTTAGCGTGCATGGTGGAAATCAAAATTAAATAGGCCAGATTCTGGACTACGTATTCCTCCGTTCACGGAGTGGGGGAGGGGCGATTGGAACCAGCAACCTTGACAACTTATATATTATGACGTCATACGTTAATACTCTATGCTACATATATTTTCATGACTGTGTGATATGAATTGTCTCCTGATAAATAACAAAACGGTGTAACTATTTAAATGGTATTGCATGTTTATTTTGTATTGTATACCGTACACCAAAAATAAACAACATAATAAATAACAAACAAGATATAATCTCATGCAGCAATAATAATATAATAGTGAACATTTATAATGCGCCATGTCTGTCAAAAATGACACTCCTGGCACAGTTGTGTGGAAAGCATTACACATCAGCTTGTCCAATTATTTTATCTCTTAAGGCTTGTTTAGATGTGGTTGAATCTAAAGGGAAATCCAAACTTATACCAAATTTTGAATTAAATCTATTTCAAACTGATGCAAAATATTGCATAAATTTAACCTTATAATATGATCTCTTTCTTTCATGAGTTATTGTTAAATCGATATGCAAGCAGCTTGTTTGAAACACATGTAAATATTTCTGAATGAATATGGAGAATGCATGGTAATAACAGGTACATAACATATTTTTGTATTAAAGTTGAAGCAGTATTTCCATCATGAACATTCATGGGAGAAGAGGAGCAATATTTGATCCTGGTACAATCTTCAGGGGTGGTTCCAGGGGGCAAAGTAGGCACTGTAACTCTCAATTCCTTGTATGCCTTTTGTGTATGCTTCATATAAATCATAAAGTGTTGGATGAATGAACCCCTATATTTGCCATATAGTTTTTTCTTATATTTTTTCTTCATAGATTTTGGAGGAATCCAACCCCTCCTGCAATTTATAAAATCTCGGAGCCGCCCCCTGATCTTGCAAACAATACTTTAGTGAAAGTAATAATACATTTCTGTATAATCGATATTGCTTCATACACTGTTGTGGTGCGAGACAAAGTATATGTTCCGCAGCATGATCATGACTAAACATGTGTATTATGAAAGTATTCTGTATAAACATTGGAATATATCAAACATGCATAACATAATCTGAATTGTTCACTCTTTATAATTGTCTTTGTGCAAACAATATAATTGAGAGGGGGTGGGGTGAGGGGCACAGTGTGATGAAGAAGGGGAGGAGGAAATTAGTAAGAGAGACGATAAGGCAGAAATAAAAGATGTAGATAGTGGGAAATATGGAAATAGAGGGTGAGACGATAAGGTAAATCGGGGATGAAAAACTAAATAGAGAGGGGAGACAACGAAGGAAAGAAGAAGGTAAGAGTGAGAAAAGGGGATAGCGAGAGGAAGAGGGAATGGGAAAGAGAGAGAAAGAGAGGACAAAACAGACAAGAGAGGGGATAATGAAGGAAAGAGAGAAGGGATGAAAATGAGTGTTTGTATGTGAGTGATACAGAGGGGGCGAGGGAGTAAAGAGAAATGATAACAGATAATCATAATGAGAACATTTAAAGATATGTACAATGTTGTAGCATGGTTCCAGCCAATGAGGGAGCACCAGTAAAATGAGGGGGGAGGAGGGGCACAACATGGACTTAGGGAACATGCCATTCAGAAAAAAATGTTCAAAAATGTATTTCTCATGATTCGTTATAGCAAGAAGATTTCTGTGTCTCTCTCTTCCTTACCACCTCTGTCTCTGTCTGTCTGTCTGTCTGTCTCTCTCTCCCTCATGTTCCCACTATCCCAGTCGATGCCCCCAACCCCTCTTGGAATATTGTAGCACACCCATCACTTTAAACTTTTTTTTTTTCATCCCATTCACCTTCCGATTACCTTCAAATTTGAAATCTCTGATGCAACTCACAATGATAACCAATTAGATTTTGAAGACACGGTTTAGGCAAAAAGCATTTTTTTCATAGACAATTAATGGTGTATTTAACCAATGGAATCTGTCATGATGACTTAACAACACAATACATATATAAATATTCAACTGCAATTTTTTCCCTCATTTTGGTAATGTAAAACTGATTAATGTCTTCCCCCAAAAATAAAATTGAACTGAAGAGGCATAGATTCACTCATTGCCTTTTTATAATCATCTTTTAGCAAGCTCTCTATGAATTTCCATGGTTTCCAGGACAGTACTCGTTATAGAGTAACGAAGTGCTAACGTCATATTTGCTCGTCGTATAGGTTTATACTGGTCCTAAGCATCAGTCAGAGCCTGCGTATGAGGTGCACCGTGAAATCATTCAGGCTTCCTGCTGGAGCAGGGAACATTCAGTGGTTGGGGCTGGTGTGATCACCACGCTACTGTTGAGCACAACATTGCTTGGAACCAGCAACCCTGATAGTTTTGCAAATTTGACGTCATACCTTGATACTACATGTATATGCTACAACTATTTTCATGACTGTGTAATATGAATGGTCTTCTGATAGATAACAAAACTGTGTAACGTATTTCATTATATAGCATTTTCATTTTATTTCATCTGCCACACACCAAACATAACAAACAAAGAAAATTTAAAAAAACAAGAAATAAACTTGTGCAACATTCTATATGATATTGTACATTCCATAGAATACAAAAATATGACCAAAAAAAACGAAAAACAGCGACAATATTTCAACTGGAATAGGAGATTAGTGATTGCGAATAGTTGTATGTTGAATGACATACTATATAAAGCATTGATCTTCATATTGACACAGCTACACCAGTTACAGTATCTTTTCTACCAACCTACACAACAAAGATAAACATATTTCATTTAATAATTAACAACCAACAAAGTAAAATCTTACAAATACCGTGAATTATGATGGTATGTACATTTCATGAGCGTACTTGTAATGTGAATTATTTCGTAATACATGCTGATACATACTATCGCTATACAATAGATTGTAAGCCATCATCATAATCATTGTAATCTTCATCCTCATGACCTTGCATCATTGTTATATTATAGGTATAATACTTGTTTGATAGATATATGTATGCATCAACATGTCTCAAAGAAAATGATACAAAATAATGTTTTTCTTCAATATTACAAGTAATCGGTATAATCTACATGTGATGTTTGTGAGCGATAACAAACTGTATAGCTACATATAAAAAAATGATATTTCCCGAAGCATAATTATAAATTATCAATAATATCAAAATGCACATATACTGGGTATTATAATGCTATGTACATATCATGAGCATATATTTATTGTAAATACTTTCTTGATGTATAATAAAACTTCGCCTTATTTAATTGTTATATTCATACCTCATAATTAAATGAAAAAATAACGAAATCGAATGTTGCAGAAACTTAGTATTATGCAGCTATTTACATGTTGTGAGTGTGTTATATAACAAGACTGCAACTTATTATCTTTGTATACCTCGCTTCTTACAAACTACAAAAAAAGATTAATATATCTCGTAGCAAACTGATATAAACAACAAATTTGATTTTTTACAAATACTGGGTATTATGTTGCTTTGTACATGTTGTGATCATACTTTTTGGATACACATATCAACATATCGCATAGCAGAATGAAAACAAAAATCGAAAGTTGCCCCCCAAAAGTATTATGTGCAGCTACTTATATGTTATGCGTATGTTAGATGACAAAAGTCTGCAATATATTTGATATTGTAGCATTTGCCTTTCCAAAATTACGTATCAAACGTTTACATGTTCCATTGCAAAATTATGAAATCAATAGTGTTGAATCTTACAAATTCTTGTTTTTTATATAGATTATATGTACATATCATGAGTATACTTGTAATGTAAATATATTTTGATAGATAAGGAAACTTTGCATCATTAATTATTGCTATATTATTCAGATATTCTACCAAATAAACTTGTTGGATGTACATGTATCAACATTACCCAAGGCAAATTTATAAATTCAACAACATACATCATACAAAAACCAGTATAATACAGCTGTTTACAAGTTGTGAGTATTTAAAAAGACAAAACTGTGCAAATTATTCCACCATTTTAGCATCGCTTTTGTGTCATATAAAATTCATAAAATAACAAAGTTAAATATTACAAATACTCGGTATTATTTCGCTATGTAAATGTTGTTAGCATACTTGTAACGTGAATGATTTCGTAACAAATAACAGGACTTTGCAGCCTATTTGATTGTTATGTTAATCATCATAATTGAAAATACCTAGATACACATATCAACAGAGCAGAATAGACAAACTGAATGGAAATTTGCCCCGAAGTAGTCATTTGCAGCTATTTACATGTTTTATAAGTGTGTTATATGACAGAAGTCTGCAACTTATTTAATAATGTAGTATTTGCCTTTCAAAACATACATATCAAAGGTCCACATGTTCCATTGCACCATTTTGAAATCAATAGTGTTGAATCGTACAAACATTTATTATTATACTGCTATGTACATATCATGATCATATTTGTAATATAAATATATTTTAATAGATAAAGACACTTTGCATCATTATTGATTGTTATTTTATTCAGACATCCTACCAAATAAACTTGTTGGATGTACATGTATCAACATTACTCATGGCAAATTTATAAATTCAACAACATGAATCATACAAAAAAAACTCAGTATAATATAACTGTTTACAAGTTGTGAGTATTTTAAAAGACAAAACTGTACAAATTATTCCACCATTCTAGCATCGCTTTTGTGTCATAGAAAATTCATAAAATAAAAAGGTAAAATACTAAAAATACTCGGTATTATTTCGCTATGTACATGTTGTTATCATACTTGTAACGTAAATGATTGTGTAGCAAATAACACGAATTTGCAACTCATTTGATTGTTTTATTAATCATCATAATTGAAAATACCTGTTAGATATACACATATCAACAGATATCATACCAGAATGAGAACAACAAACAAAAGTTGCCCAAAGATAGTATTATGCAGCTATGTAGATGTTTTTAGTGTGTTAGGCAACAGAAGTCTGCAATACATTTAATATTGTAGCATTTGCCTTTCCAAAATTACGTATCAAAGGTTTACATGTTCCATTGCAACATTATGAAATCAATAGTGTTAAATCTTACAAATACTTGTTTTTATATACATGTATATAATGTACATATCATGAACATACTTGTAATGTAAATATATTTTGATAGATTAGGAGACTTTGCATCATTATTGCTTGTTATATTATTCAGACATTCTACCAAGTAAACTTGTTGGATGTACATCTATCAATATTACTCATGGCAAATTTATAAATCCAATAACTTGAATCAAAATACAAATATAACTACAAACAAACTCAGTATAATACAGCTGTTTCAAAGTTGCGAATATTTCAAAATACAGAACTTTGCAACTGATTTCATTATTTTAGCATCGCTTCTATGAAACTATAAATACATAACATAATATTTCATAAACAAATCACAAAGTCACAAACTTAAATCGTACAAATTCTGGGTATTTTACAGCTATATACATGTTTACATGTTCTGAGCATATTCAACATTCATATTCCTGCATGATGCCATGCAATCCAAATCATATTATACATTTCACGGTTTCAAACGAATATACCAATACATGTTTACTTAGTGCAGCTATGTACATGTACCTATATTAATGAGCGTGTATATTGTATATGTTGTGTGTTTTTTAGCCATAGTGGCAGTTAATTAGAACATACTCAGAGTTTACTCCCTTCTAGATCTAAACATATGATATACATGGAAGTCTCTTGACAAAGGGGGAAATTATTATCCTTTATTGTTGTAGAATATGTTCAATGCAAAGTACATGGACATGGAATAGATTAACATATAAGGCATCGAGTAACCATGTCAACTTTGAGATGCATTGACCCTACGTGTTACCAGTGCTTGTGATACAGTGTAATACTGAAGCCTTACACAAATTGCGCTTCAAAAAAAATCGTGATGTGCTTTTAAAAAGTTAAAATTTTTGAGTGACCGGCTTTACCATATCCATTTACCCCCAATAGACTGCAGTGTAATACAAACCGTTGGGAAAATGTTTTTTTTTTATTTCGAATTCCAGTCATAAATAGTTTGATAATCAAACATGCGATTGGTTTGTAAAAGTCATTGGATTCATTTCTGACAATACAATTACGATTGCAGCATGAACTAATTCCAGGACATTGTTTAGAGTCTGAGGCAAAGATACTCAGTCCCTTTAATAGCAACATGAAAAAGAAAACATAATAAGAAAACAAATTAAATATTACAAATACTCCTTGTTAAGCAGCTACTTATTTGTTTTAGTATGTAATATGTGAATAGTTCCTTGATAGATAGAAAGACTGTGCACCTTTTTACCCGATTCTCAGTTGACAGGTGACATATCATTTGACATAATGAAGAAGAAGGCTAACAGATAGAGAGGTATGGAAAAACAATTGAAGAGGGCTCTCCTGTGTGGACTGACCTTACCACAATTATTGGGAGAGTCACACAATTTCGTTGCTCGAATGACTTAGATCAATATGTGACAGAGGAAAATAAAAAATGTCTAAATTTGAATCTTCTTTAGTCAGATACGGAAACTCTGCATCGATTACGTATTTCAATGACAGTGATATTTGTTCTTCTAAAGTCACTATGGTTTAAATTTCATTATTACATCTTACTATTTTCGTTTGATTTATGTATTCTATAATTCATGGCATGACCTGGCTTGAACCTGGTTATGGGTCTTGTAATTCCGCCCATGCAAGTTCATGTATTGCTATACTTTTCTTTGACGTAAATACATTATTACAACAATTCATTCATTTATGTGACAATCGTTTATCCTGTATATGATATAATCATAACTAATCTAAGTACATGTCATAACATTTGTATCAATATATATATATATGAAACTATTTGAATGCTAGTGATGATAGCTATATCATTCATGTATAAACGCTGGTATACCTAATAAACATGGACAATTGTTATCCGACATGATTTGATTTAGAGGGTAAATCTTTTCTTGAATACGAGAATGTTCTCTCTATCGCAAGCAATCAGTTTCCCTGATGGCGTCATCAACAGGCGAGATAATAGAAGATGACCATTCCTTACCTTCGGTGAACTCATTTCTGTTAATAGATGGGAATGATGCTACTCTTCTCTTTTTTATGTCACTTCCACTCATCACCTGATCAATCACACATGTCCTGTACTCATCATCTGATGTCACGACGTAGAGGTCGTCTGTCAAAGGATCAATGCAGGCATTGAGGATTTCATCACTGTTGGGGATTTCCCTTTGAATACCATGCCTGTCGATGATGAGTACTATGTTATCCTCTGGGCAGGGTTGAGCGAAGATGTGACCTGATAATAATACGCTATGCATCTTTATATTTTCTGTACATGTGATGGTATTGATGATCTTACCATCAGCTGGGTTGATGACGTATATCTTAGACTGAAAAAATTCAGCTGCGATGATCATCCCATCCTGATCAACAGCTACATCCACCGCTGCGTCATCATCCCTTGTGTTTCTTGGTATTGTGACGTCATTGGTGCGCTTCCATTGTCTGTCATACACACTGATGAGTCCAGTCAAACTGCCCCCTGTACACCCTCTACTGTATTTACCGCATACTACCTTGCCATCATTCAGCAATGCACATGAAGAAACCCATGATGTATCTTTACCGGTTATCACTCTCTGAGTATTTTTAGTGTTTATATCTAACATGTAAGTATGTAGGCTACTACTTAAATTATCTGTGATGATCAAATTGCATTCATCTATGCATCCTACAATGGCTGGGGATGTGATTTTATCACTGACATTGATTGTATCAATGAGCTTCCATTGCCAATCATACCCATCAATCCTCCCATCAAACTTTTCTCTCCCAGCACCCTTCACAAATTTCACACCCGATATGGTATCAGTGACTTGTTTCACCTCACCCTCATTCAGTGGCTTCTTAAGTTCATCACTCACCGATGTCTTTACACGATGCCCGTCTTTGACGACATTTCGATCATATTCGAGTACTGTTTCAAGTTTCTTTAATGTAGTCTCAGTGGTTTTCGTGTCATCCCGCCAAGTTTTCTCCATTTCACCAATTTGTCTTTCTTTCTCGTCAGCGATGTTCTTAATGTCTGTTTGGAGACCATGTTGTTTATTGACAATGTGTTCTCGTCTTTTCTCTGTATTTGTTCGTTCAAGATTAAGTCGCTTCTCTCTATCCTCATCGTTCTTTCGAATCTTTTCATTGATTTGTTTAATCTCCTCGCGAAGTTGTTGATTCTTCTCATCAATCTCCTGTTTGATTTTAGCAACATCCTCCTTCTCTTTGTCTTTGTCTGTTTTGATCGCCTCATTGATTACCGACTCTACTTCATCTTTCAAAGCTTGTAGATGGGTGTCGGTATCTTTCCTACACTGATGAATCTGATCTCCAATAACTCGACAAAGCTCCAATTTGTCCTTAGCCTTTTCTTTCAGAATGTTTAGTTTTGCTATACTATCCTTGATGGCGCCCTCTATATCCTATTGTACGCAAGACATGTCACGATGGTCTATCATTGCGCATAATTGACACACTGCTACATTATGTGTTTTACAATACAGTTTGATTTCTTCACCATCATGCTTCTCACAATACAGATTGAGCCTACCCTTTCTAGCTTTTCCGATGCATCCCTCTTTGGAGGCGCAGCCATCGCAAAGCTTCTTCTTCTCCTTCACGTAGTATGTCACATCTGTGATTACCTCACAGTTCTCTCCTTCACAGATGTCTTCTGCAAAGCTGAAGTTCGCCGCCATCCTGATCAGAGTATTGACCTGTAGAAAGAACAATTCTCAAGAGAGAAGAGAGAGAGAGACGGCGAGGGGGAAAGAGAAGTTGGTAGGATGAATGGAGGTGGAATAGACAGGAGAGAAGAAGGTGGAATGAAGGGATATAGAAGAGGGAGGAAGAGAAGAATGAGAGGGGAGGAGTCGGTGATGGGGGAGCCACGGAGGGAGGGACAGAAAGAGGATGAGAACGAAAAAAAAAGTTATGAAATCACTCTGTCAATATTGCATACTCATACAGTATATGGTCAATATGATACTTATAGTCTAAAAGAGAAGTATTTCGTTGTCATCATATTCAACTTGAAAGAAAATACTGTTTTATATAACGTGATATGAAAGCTGATAAGGTACACATTTTTGAAATAATGCCTCTTGTCAGTGGCGCATCTTGAGTTCAGTATTGGGGGGGGGGGTGCTAGTCTTTAGAGGTGTTGTGGTCTTGTGGGTAAGTCACTCGACTGCAAATCACAAGTTACTGGGTTTAAATCCCAGCCCGATACCAACGTCCTTTCTCAAGACATTAATCTACATTTGTCACTCTCCAACCAGGTGTTAAAATGGGTACCCGGTAAGATTGGAAAAATAATGTAGTTTGCTCAGTATTGTGAGCGTCTGTAAAATGACGCCTGGCTGGAATGCTCCGATGACTGGGGTAATACCATATCTGTAAAGCGCTCAGAGACATCGTCCATGCTACATAAAAGCGAACTATTTTTTTTTAGTTGACTACATCAGTGTTTTTTAACCACCTATATTTCTTTTGTTTACGGTACAATTATTATAGGAGTTTTTTGGAGTTTAGGTGTTGAACAGTTTCGCGTTACCCCGATCGAAAATTATTAAACAAGTATTTGTTTTTTCATTCTATAATATGGGCACATTTGTTATTTATTCATCAATATACACTATATAAAATGTAAGGTTATATATTCGGTCATTTCGTTGCCAGGAATCATCCCGATTTATCAATTTTGCGATAATTAGGGGGACGGGGGCTAAACATTTAAGACACTTCGTATTGGTATCAACTTCATTTCGATAAAATAAATATTCGGGTGCCGTGCTGCCCCGATCAATACGATACTCGGGCACATGATCATATCGTCATATTTTATTGAGTCGTTTCTAAATTTTGCGAAAAATATATACTTTACTATTTTTTTAAATGTTTTTACTTCTTCAAAATACCCAGCGATATATATACATATATATGAGCATCTTGCAGTTTCTGAAGCTGACGATGTCCAAAATATATATTTTAAATATAAGTATGACAGACCCGCGGCACCTCTGTTTAAAAACGCTGTACTAAATGGTCGAAATTTGGAGAGGCAGACTGAATAGGCCGCGATCGGATATACCCCTTGCTCCTTTAAAATGTTAACACTCTGTATTTTAAAGTGAACCAAACACACATGCATACTGTTTTATTTCTGCTTTTTCCAGTATGTCTTATATCTTTCAGTCCCATCTCCATTTTTTTTTTCTTCTGCTGTATGCTCCATCAGTGACGCAGATCAGATACCCAAAGTATTTTTTGATAATCGCCTCTTTTTCTCTTTACACCATAATTCATTTAATACTTATCATGTTGTCCCCAAGTTACTGATCACTTATTATAATCTATCTACTTACTTCATCATATGTTCCTTTTCCCTTTCATTCATCTCACCCCCCCCCCCCCCCCCCCTCTCTCTCTCTCTCTCTTTCACACAAACACCTTTTCGCCATTAGATTTAGAGGGGGCATTTGCACTGCTTGTAGTCAAGTCAGGTTTATGCTAACATTAAACATTGGCTTGTCCGATTATTTTATCAGTTAAGGCTTGCTTGTTTAATAGGATATGGCATGATAAAGAACCAAACTTTCTGAATTGTGGAAAGAAGACAGCTATGAAGTGTTTGAGTGTGCAACTAGATGAAAGAATAGTTTGGCTAACAACAATGATCTTGCAAGGAGGAGTAGTGGGAGGAGGAAGAGTAGTAGCATCAAGCAGTTGACTGGAATGTCATTTGAGGAGCTAACTATAACAGCTGAAGACAGGAAACTTATGTAGAAACTGTGTCTCAAGTTTCATTTGATTTTTGCTGCAACGGCCTCCAAGTTTTTTGACAAATATAACTGACATGATCGCCCTCAGTCTTTTATCCAACAACTACATGTTTTGTTATCCAGGGGTTGTATTGTGAAAATTATGTTGTCGTTAATGCGAGTGAAATTAATTTGGTAACAAAAGATGAAATGACATACGAATGGACACTTAATATAGGTAGGGTGTGGCATAAAGGGGTTTACATATGAAACGGAAAAAAGGTCCCAATTTGAGGAAGCAGATTGATCAGGTCGGGAGGTAAATATACCCCTTGCTCCTTTAGAGTCGAACAAACTGTGCATATTAAAGAGACATAGACACACATACACACACTCTCTCTCTCTGTTGTTGTTCCTATATGTTTTCTATCTTTCACTTCTATCTTCTCTTTTTCTTCTTCTTTGCTGTATGCTACATTAAGGGCGCAAAGCATTTTATAATAATATTTTAATGCACCTCTTACTGATTCACATAATATTATAATTTGTTAAGCGTACTTTTAAATTAATCTATCTCCTTAAATGATCTCACGTTATTTGTATCCCCCCCCCTTTCCATCATCTCTCATTCGATTGCCGTCCTTCTTAGCCCGTAGCTGCGCCACTGGTTAAACCAATATTATGACAAACGTTGTGGAATCGATCAGAAAAGGTTGATCATAATTGTAGCATATATATATATATTGGTGTGTACTGCAAGGTTCTAGAATCATCAACCTTGTAATAAATTTGGCCCAGTCTTAGTAAAGTTACATGCACTGTTCACATAAAGATGTACAGTGCGTCCCAGATAAAAACGAAACCGAGAATTATCGATGTTTTATTATAACTTAATCACATTTATAATAAATAAATGATACATATTTGGAAAGCGTAGATCCTCCTCTTTCATTTAATGCAACTCAAAATATGATGCATATTTCACGCATGAATGATTAAAATCAATTTGAAGAGAGGAAACCGAAAAGTCGTTTGGCGGGCGGTATCTGAATTTCAAAGGGAAAATCACATTTCTAGAAAGTTAAGTTTCTGCCCTTTCATATGACACCTCATTCAGGAAAAATGAGCTAGGAATAAAAAAGTTCTGTTTGTTTAAAGTAGTGCTTGCATTTCCATGATTTGATTAAACGAAGTCGTTTTCACTGGCTGCCTGCCGTATCAACAAACGAAATTAACAAAAAACTTAATTCCGTTTCGTTGGAATTTAGCTTTAGAAGAAAAACTTCATGCATGGCTGATTGTCAACGAAACGGAGTTAAGTCTTTTGTCGATTCTGCTTTTTGCTACGGCAAGCAGCCAGTGAAAACAAATTTGTTTGCTAAAATTATGAAAATGTAAGGGCTAATTTAAACAAACAGAACTTTGTCATCCCTTGCTCATTTTTCCTGATTGAGGTGTCATATGAAAGGGCAGAAACTCAGCTTTCTAAAAGTGTGATTTTATCTTTGAAATTAAGATACCGCCCGCCAAACGACTGTTCGGTTTCCTCTCTTCAAATTGATTTTAATCACTCATGCGTGAAATATGCATCATAATGAGTTACATCAAATGAAAGAGGAGGATCTAAGCATTCCAAATATGTGTCATTCAATAATCATAAATGTGATTAAGTTATGATAAAACATCGATAATTCTCGGTTTCGTTGTTTCTGGGATGCACTGTATATTGGACTACCCAAATGGTGTCGGGGCTACCTTGATTTCCTAATCTTCCTATGCTCATTACTCAGCCAGAATACATTTTCTACCAAAATCGTTTGGCAAATGACATCTATTTGTAATCTTGAAAATTCAGTGTAAGTTTCGTTTGATTCTGTGATAATTCTTTTTTTTTTAAACCAGAACTCAGCTTTATCTTTAACAAAATAAAATGTTACGTAAATTACAATTTGTTTACATAATAACGCACTTATGTACGGTCTAAATATACATGTTTCTATCCATAACCCTGGTTATTAGCCATTCCATACACCTGTTGTAAATAAGGGCATCTCTATGACTGGAATCCACTTTGCTTATACCTTAGTGGTCGCTATGTACTGTACCAGTTGCCGTGTAGTTGTAGAAAAAGTTATGCTAACGAATGTACAGAAACAATTAATATGCAGGTCTTATTGGCTTTATGATATCCCAATTATATCCCCTATAATGTGAATGTAAGAATGTTATACTGCAGGTTCTGTACAAAACTATGATAATGATAAACTTACTCCTTGAGAAACGTATAGTAGCACAGGAATGAGCGATGTAAAGTCCACAGCACAGCAATATTCGTATTCACATTTAAATGTGTACCCAACGCCACAGGAATAACATTAGCGAAGTATTATGTATATCAAACTTTCAACATGCAGAAGTGACAAAGGCTATTACAGCTTAGGGGAAAAAAGTGATTGCGCAATATTTTTCAAAGGAAGTTTAACAAGGTCGATTTTTTTTCGACGAGTGATTAAAACAGACTCCACAAACAATCCCACGTATTGTAATGGATTGTTGCTTCAGGACAACTGATATGATCTTTTGACATTGAATCCGGTCATGCAGTTAAATATGAGAAAAAAGGGATCATTTAAGATCGTTAACCTCTTAGGCTCTATGAAAAGACAGGTTTAGCTATGTATCAATATTAAGACATGCATGTGTTCTATACGATGTATCATATTGAATAAAAAAGACTTAATGTGTCTTGGTTGGTGTACATAGTCAATGATGCATGCTAGTCATTGAATGATGATATTACAAGAGGAATTATTCCATTGAAGACATCGTGTGACGATGAATGGCAGAATCTGTATGGAGCTTTAAAGGCACCGTTTAACAATGTTAAATCATAGATGCACGCCCCTACGTGTTATCAGTGTCTGTGATATGGTGCAATATTGAAGCCCTTACCAAAAGTTGCGCTTCAATATGATAAAGAAGTGCCTCGAAAAAGTAAAAATCTTTGAGTGCCGGTTTTACCATACTCGTTCACCCTAATATGCTGTGGTGTTATGACAACCATTAGGAAAAAGCAAAATTCGGTTTCGATTTATAATCATAAATATTTAAATAATCATACAGGCGATCGGCTTGTAAAAGTCATGGGGTTCCTGACTGACCTAACAGTTTATAAATATCATTGCAGCTTGAACTAAATCCAGGATTTTGTTTCAGAATCTGAGTCAAAGTTACCGGATCCCTTTAAGCAAACTCCAGAACTACTTTCATATGTTACCAAAAAAGTTACAGGAAATAAGCTTAGTGCATATGATTTAGTTTGATTTTACATGTTTGTTTATATATGATGTATTTGATTAACCTAATGAACATGCAAGGGAGACAGTGATAATAATCTTAAAAGGCAGGTAGTCTTTATAGACAGGTGGTCTTTCTATACAGGTTGTCGCTAAATTACGTTTCACTATACGTCATTTTATTTTATTAGTAGTGTTGTATTTCAACATGCAATTAGCTCTGCAGAAGTAATATTCGAGTCTCATATCTTGAATGTAGTATCGTGATGTATAACCCTTTACACGAAGAGCAAAATATAAGTGGTGTTTGATACACTTCCAAGTGTACCAATCGCCAGATGTTATTTTGTTTTGTATCTTATAGATTGTATATGGTAATATTGGTGTTTGATACACTTCCAAGTGTACCAATTACCATATGCTATTTTGTTTTGTATCTTATAAAGTGTATATGGTAATATTATATTTAATTAATAAGCTTAAAATATTACTTCTGAAAAGAGGTTTCGTAAGATAATTTGTTAAAGGTTGATTTGGTACATTCTACCTGTTTACACATTATTTTATTGGATGATTGATACACTAACCCTTCCGAGACAGCCATACCACAATTTGTGGTTTGGCTCAATAACTTTTGATTCAATTCCCTAAAAAATATGCCAGAAATGGCAAAAACTTCTGCAAAAACCTTTTATATTTTTAATTTACTAATATATCACATTTGATGTCAAGAATTACCAACAAAATCAAGTCCTTAGATTGGCAATAACTTGAGAAATTTAAAATCATTGTTTTAAGATTGGTCTTTTTTCTTTCATATTTTCAACAAGATTCTAAACCGTGTATATTGTTTTATGACATTTCATTTATTTTAACAATGTACAAAACGAACGAAAAGTATAATTGTTGCCAATTTGAAGAACAATATGTGATCAATGTAACCCTTAAAATAAATCCTCTACTGAAAGGGTTAAAATATTTCGTAACTAGCTGTACCAAATTACAATCTGAGGGGTCACGTGACTTGTATTCTGGATTAATGGAGAGCTAAGAGGCGTTAATTTGCCAAATGTCAGTGTTAGCTGAGAGCCAGAAGGACATGAAAACCAGCAAGACCAAAACTAGACAGTATCCAGACTGAACAAAATATTAGGCATACATGAACTCCAATTGCCCAGAATCGTTCGGGTTAGAGTCGATGTGGAGTTGGTTTGGCATTGTGACGTGTGTATACAAGCAACACTGAACATATGAACATTCTGCCCTAACGTACTGTTTATTGCACAGCGCCATCCCATGGTCAACCTGCCAACAGCGCGTAACCCAGTACCTGTAATGTCTGCATCGCTGATATAGGACTCGATGAAACAACCAACAGCGCAGCGAGTATAGCGACTATACTGCTACAGCTGACACGAGATGGTGCTAGATGGGATGCTGCTAGATTGGCTTTAAATGATAATGTCCTTTTGAGTTTTGGTAGACTCTACATGTAGATCTTTACAAACATTGGACAAATCTCAAATTGTTTTGGTTCTCTCTCTCTCTCTCTAAGAGACATATATTGATGAATTCTATGGTTTTGCTGTGTATATATTTATGTTGCTGCTTTGTTTACAATTTGTAATTGTTACAGGGTTCATAATATTTCATTACTACCTTTTCTCTTGGGTGGGGGTAGGGTAAATAGGAACGACAATTCGTCTGTTTCGGTTAAATTTATAACAATTGCAAGAAATGGAAAAAACAACTGTAATTCATGAACGTACTGGAGTCTCTTGTCAATTGCAGGTCAATGATGAGGAAGACATATTCTGCTTTATCAGATCCAGGAGGGTGTCTAAAACATGAACATGTACTTTTATAAACAGTACATGGATTATTCATGAAAACATAAAATTAACAACTACATTATTCATACCCCTGGTAAACAATATTTTAGTTTTCGTAAAATGATCATAAACAAGGTTGGTTCAATTAGTGCCTTTCTTGAATACTTTTAGATGAAACTTTAATATGTCAAGAAATATAAATTAAGCTTAAATTTTCTCGAAAAAGATAAAGATGTATATTCAAATCAACAGCTTAAATCCTCGTACTTAAACCATTACACAACTTTGTAAGGCAGGGGTAAGGGTAAACTAATAATTTAGTTGTTAACTGTACATGCATATGATAATGTGTATGTATATTCATCTACATGTCTTAAATAAGTAGTAATGAATAGTCTGCTGAGAGCCAGAAGGGTGTTTAATCATATACTTTGACATACAAGTAGATTGTAAGGTTAATATCTTTATCTCTGTGCACAAACATAATTTAGAGGGGGGATGCAAGTGAGAAGAACGTTAAGGCGAGGGCCACATTGTACTTTTAAAAAGAGAGAGAGAGAGAGAGAGAGAGAGAGATAAAGAGAAATGAAGAGAGAGAGAGAGGGGGGGTAGATAAGGGAAAGAGGGATAATGGATACAGAGGGAGAAAGACAGGAAGACAGTAGGAGACAGTTGGAGACAGGGAGATCGATGGAGAGAGGATGGATTACAGTGGGGGTGAAGAAGTAAAGAGAAAGGGGAGGAAAATGAGGGTGTGTGTGACATTTAGAAAGAGAGAGAGACAGACACACATAGAGAAAGAATGAAATGGGGGTATATGGAGAGAAATGATAAAAGATAATCAAAATTAGAATATTGAAATATATTTATGGTGTTGTTATAGCAAGGGTTCACCGTCCAGCCCTTGAGGGGCACATGTCAATCAGAAAAATCGTCAGACATTCCATTCTCAAGATTCGTTATACACTGAAGTAAGAGGCTTTCTATACACACTGTATCTCTCTCTCTCTCTCTCTCTCTCTCTCTCTCTCTCTCTTTTCTCCCCTATTTCTCGTCTCACCTATTTCTCTTCTCCCCTCTATCTCTTTCTTTCTCTTTCTCTCCCCCTCTCTTTGTATCTCTCTGTATATCTTTACATATCTCTCTATTTATTCCTTTCTCTCCTTCTCCCTTCTCCTTTATCCCACTTTCTCATGTTTGTCAATTATTTTCCGCTATTCCTGTCATTGACCCGACCCCCTTTTAAAATATCAAAACAAACTCATCAGGTCAAACTTTTTTTTTCATCTAATCTTCCATCCGATTGCCTCTAGTTTAGAAATTGTTGATGAAACTCACAATGACAACTATTTACTTAACATTTAAAGACATGTTTTATGCATAGAGCCAAACACTTATTTGGGGGAACACCCTGGACAAGCGCAAATTCACTGGTTTGCGCAAGTTTGATCACCACTCAATATTATTGTTCGCACAGGTGTCTGGAACCGGCAAAGTTAACAACATAGCCATTATGACGTCATACTTCGGTACTGTATGCTACATCTATTTTCTACGGATAGATACCACAACTGTGCACATTATTTCCATGGTATAGCATGTACATTTATATTTATCTACCACAGAACAAAAAAAACGAATAAACTGAATGACATACAAGAGATAAATTCATGCAATAATACTTATGATATTGTACATATAATAAAAGAAGAATTCCCCTCCTCAAACAGAAGAAACAACATGAAACATAACAAGAAAAACAACAGTACCATTTTAACTAGCAAAGGAGAGTAGCGGTTGCGAGAAGCAGTATGTGAACTCACTGGAATTCCATATAATACAGTGATATTCATATTGTGAGTGAGTGAGAAAAAACGAAAGTGGCCCGAAAAAGTATTATATGCAGCTATTTACATCTAATGAGTGTGTTAGATGACAAAATTCTGCAACCTATTTAATATTGTAGCATATGCCTTTCAGAAATTACATATCAAAGGTTTTCATGCTCTATTGCAACATCCTGAAATCAATAGTGTTGAATCGTATAAATACTTATTATTATACTGGTATGTTCATATCATGAGAATACTTGCAATGTAAATACATTTTGATAGATAAGGAGACTTTGCAACCTAATTGATTGTTATATCAACATGTATTATAGCAAATTTATAAAAATAATCAAATTGAATCATACAACAACAAGAAGTCAGTATAATACAGCTGTTTACAAGTTGTGAGTATGTTAAAAGACAAAACTATGCAACTTATTTCTCTATTTTAGCATCGCTACTAAGGAACTACACATTCATAGCAAAAAGTGTCATAGAATATTCATAAAATAAAAACGTTAAATCTTACAGATAATGGTTATTATGCAGCTATATACATGTTTACATGTTCTCAGCATATTTAAAATGCATATTCCTGCATGGTAGATAACAATGCCATGCAATCCAAAGCATATCGACAAGACAAAAAAATCGTCAAAAAAGGATATTTTGTTTACTTATGACTATAAAACACATATGATTTGATTTCTCTATCTGAAAAATTATATATAACTTTTAAACGAATATACCTATACCTATACATAGTGTAATGCAGCTATGTACATGTACTTATTAATGAGCGTGTATCGTGTACATGTTGGGTTTTCTGAGCCATATAAGAACAGCAACATAGTATATAGTCAGAATTCCCCCCCCCCCCCCTGGCTCTAAACTGATTATATAAATGTAGTATATTACAAATGGGTACATTTCCCTTCTTTGTTGTAAGATATGTCGATACAAAAGTAAATGTACATATAAGATATTAACATATCTCTCAATCGCAGAATTATTAACTCTAATCATGCCCCAGGGCTAATCCCCATTGTGCCAAGCCCCAAATCCCTCCTTGCCAAGTTTATTTTGAGCATATTTGCTATACTTATTATTGCATCATAGGTAATAATTCCTTGCATTATAAAACATATCAATTTAAAGGGTTTGTTACAAATATTGACAATATAAAAGTTGTATCATTAGGTGATCCGTCGCGTAGCGATCTAACTGATCACCTCTTAATTTCGTCGAGTTCCTTCTATCTTCTTTTTTTGTTTGTTCGAACCCCCCTTAATTTGTTTGTGGTGTATGTGTTTGAGGACCCCCCCCCCCCCCCCCCCATCTCTATTATTGTTTTAAGAATCAAGAATGGATTGCTTGATCACCCGTGTGCTTCGGCCAATAGGCCTTGTCCGTTATTGTTCTAATTATTGTTCGAATTATTTGACCGCCGGTCCACCCGTAGAGTATAACACACGTTTGCTTACAATACATTTTATCACCTGGCGAAGTGTTGCAGCGGCGCACGAAAAGTCGTGATCTTCTAGATCCCTTGTTGACCATACATTTCGAGACAAACAAATGTCACTAGCGATATTATTTTCGATGTCATTGACCTGTTCCTCATAATTATATATCTTAGCCCGATGTCTCGAGACACATTGGCCCGACGTTGGCCCGATATCGCATTGCTAGCTGGGTAGCTA
This sequence comes from Strongylocentrotus purpuratus, assembly GCF_000002235.5. Classification (NCBI taxonomy): domain Eukaryota; kingdom Metazoa; phylum Echinodermata; class Echinoidea; order Camarodonta; family Strongylocentrotidae; genus Strongylocentrotus; species Strongylocentrotus purpuratus. The sequence continues at coordinate 20,100,905 of NW_022145606.1, forward strand.
TAATACATCAACAGTTATAAACAATTTAATTTAGTGTTGCCTTCACTGAAGTCTGAACATATCACGAATTAATGGTAAAAGACCACCTTGATTTCAAAATTATTGATATTCTTTTTTTCTTGTCATTATTAAATATTTTTATCTTATTATTTGTATTATTACTATAGTTCTCATCATCATCATTATTATCATCATTATCACCACCACCACCATCATCATCATTAGTATATGTTTTGTTATAATCATTATCATCATCATTAGTATTGTCATAAGCAACATTATAATTATTATTATCATTATCATCTTCATAATTATTTACTAGTTAATAGTCCTTTCTAAATGCCTAACCACGTAATGCGGTCAACTAATACCGACGTCACCATTGGATAGTAAAGTATTAAAGACTGCTTTGAGAGAAATAGTTGTTTTTATACGCCCAAGGTAAGGTTAGAATTTGGCTATTGTCCTCGGCACGCCTCGGGCAATAGCATAATTCTAACCTTCCCTTGAGCGTATAAAAACAACTATTTCTCGAATATTAAAGCAGTCATTAATACTTTTATATGCCGAAAACAAAAGATTCAACTTATGACACCACCTTGGCCTTTCTCTAGTTTATCTGCACAGTTGTTTTTTTATAAGTGTATCTTTGGGAGTAGATTAGATCTAGATATTAGTCTAAGCAAGATATTTTTACAATTTGGGGGGTGGGCCGGCCCTGTGGGGGAATAGGGAGAAGAACATGCGCTTTCATATGACACCTCACTTATTAAGTATCACCTTCAGAATCACGAGCAATATTAGTTTGCAATGCCAATGCATATCGCAATGCAATGCCAGTGCGCAATGCCAATGCATAGGGATGTATGCATTGGCATTCCGTGCAATCTCTACGCAAGAATTTTAGCACTACTAGACCTACTTACTAGAATCTAGGCCTAGAATTTTAACAAACAAATATGGAGAATTTATCATACCCTTTTTGGTGCTCTGTCTAGCATGTTCCTGCTGTCAGTAAGTCTTGCATTTGATCATCATCAAGAAGTTGAAATCTTGGGAGAGTTTCTTCAGCCATTTTTACCTTCGGTTTGAAATTACCGACTAATTCTTCGCACACCTACGGTATCCTCGATCGCTCAAACCAGTTTTTAACATGTGAACCTATGGGTATTTCACCAAGACTGAACTATTTTCCCGGTAACCATGGTAACTGGAATTTTGCCGAGATTTTTAAACTATTACATGGGTTTGGAATTTTACCGGGACTTTTACAGGAATAGTTAAAGTTTATGAATGCAATTTCGACCAATCAGATAGCTGGATTTCTTAAGTGAGGTATATAATATAGACTAATACCCAATGTAAGATAGTTTCCTCAAATATGACCAAAAATACCGGTTTTATCTGAGTTAGACATGGTACATATGTCCCTAAAACCCTGCCGGAATCTTTTGTTCTGCCAGGCATAAATGAAAGGGTTGGCGAATGAATTGAAAGAGGCTAGGACAATTGTTGAACGATGCAATGTACCTAAATAATACCATTCTGGCAAGACACCAAGATTGAAACAGAAGTAAGCGAATTGATTGGGTCCCAGAGTGACGATAAATATTGCAACAACGATGGTCATCATTCGAAGTACCTTCCGTCGTGCAGTAAGATGATAGGTTGGTCTAGGATGCGATTCCTGGGAGAAGCGACGGGATTGGCGAAGCAACGCACGAGCGCTGAGGATTTGCGTGGTGAACATAGTCATCACTGGAATCACGTAGAGAAACGCGAAGGTGAGAGAACCGACAAAAATCCTCATGAATTCGGAGGGGAAAAGTACCATGCATTCGTGGGTCACTGGTTCAATCCTGGGGCGAAAAACGGTGGCAAGATTGGTTAATGAGCACATCCATATGACAACAACCACACAGTGAACTTGTCCTTTGCTGGAATAACGGTGAGACTTTAACGGGTAAACTATAGCAATGTATCTATCAAAACAGACGAGGAGAAGAATATACATTGAAGCAGTAATGCATGTCCACTGAAGTCCGTTGGTATAGAAAGTCAAACAGTAGGATTGCCCTAGCCAGTTGGATGGCACCGTTATAGCTCTGGGGAAAGGTAACAGGAACAACGAAGTCAAACAATCGGCTACAGCAAGCCAACCTATTAAGGTGTCGGTAGATCTACTGACGGGGCGTTGATGAAACAGCACCATGATGACCACCAGGTTACCAAGAGCGCCTAAACAGGCGGATGTCAACTGAAGAACCGTGTCCCAGGCTCCCCACTCTACATCCTGCCATGTCCATGTATAAGAAACATTAGCAGATAATGTGGTTGTCATCATTGTGACCATTCTTTCCGCGTTAGTACGGGCAAGGAATCGAATTATAGTGTAACGAATGAAGTGGATTGAGATCTGGAGTTGAACTAAAACGTTTGTTTTATATACCCCCTCTTTCTCCTTCTCTCTTTCTATCTCTCTCTCTTGTGAAATGTAACGAGCTTCAATCCTTCACTAAATTCTCAAAATCCCCCTCCAATGGGTTCATTTAGTTTGCTGAGGTTGATAACGGAAGAAGTTACTGTGGAGAGAAGAATTTCAAAGTCCGATATGTGTTGTGAAGAATACTGAAGACGACACGTATACATGTACTCAATCTACTTGGTGGATGTTTGTTCCACTCACTTAGGTTAATCAGCTATCCTTTAACACGACCACGCAGTTAATTTACCTGCCAATTACTATGTCACAAAGTATTGATCAAGGGCAAGATTGGAGTACACCTATTTCAGTGCAAGATTACGCTATAAAGGTGTCGAATGAATTGTTAAGAAGCGATTCAAGTTCAGAAATGAGTAATTTCGCAAAGCCTTTTGGCGTTGCACAAAGCGACTTTCTTGTCAATTTGTGCCTCTTGTTTTGTGCAAAATTGCATGCGAATGAGCGACCTTTCAGAGAGAAAAAACAAGCAATGTAAATGTTAATCAAGACGCAATAAGCTAGTCAAGAAGACGTCCAATACAGATATTGGTAAATACTGATATCCATTCCACTCCACTGGTCATTTGATTGTGTTTACATAAAAATGTTAATAAAATAGATGACTCCAATCCTTGACAGTTCGTGTCTTGCAGGGGAAAGAGAGTGCGTGTGATGGATCTAGACAAACATAGTGATCAAACTTGCTCTATCGGCTTATCTTCTCTTGAAATTAAATGAAGTTTTAAGGGGGAAATTAAAAACTTTTTTAGTAACTGTAACTTTGTTTAAATATTATTTCTTTACATTTGAAATGATCCCATTCTGCGGATGGCATTCTAACAGATCATTATGCCAGCTTTAAATTCAAGAAGAAATATATCCTTGGACTTTTAATAATGCACTCTGAACAAGTAACATGGTATTTTACTTGAAATTATTATTAGTGTCATAGTCGGATGAATCATTCTTATATATATTATGGAAGTCCAACTCAATTCTTGAAACATTATCAATCTCTGAAGCGACTTACATTACTTAAGCTTTTAAGATATTTAATGACCAATCATTTAGTTTTATATTAGTATATTTGTATGTATAAGATGACGACGTAGATCCTGATCAAATGATTGGTTTAAAGCGTGCACGTGATCAGGCATTTATTTTGCCTAACGCGCAATTTGGATAATGACCGCAATTCTAATTAACGGTCATTAGTAAATTCATATTCTAAAACATCATTTTATAAAACAAATAAAACACAATCTTATACAAAAAATAATACACATTATTTTGTTCCGGCATTTGTAAAATTACCCACACTTGGTACCTTCAAAACAGTCCAAACATCCTCGGCTACCGCCTCGGGCGTGTTAGACTCTTCCAAAGGTACCTTGTGTGGGGAATTCTTACTTATGTCCTCACTGCTGTGTACTATTTGTATATTAATGAATGACTGAACACATTGATCGATTTATAGGAAGTAATGAATGAAAATGAATTAATAAATAAAAAGAAAGAAAGATAAATAACTAAATAGATAAATCACTAAATGAATGCATGAACGATACATTAAAGTTGTCACAGTGGTGATTTTGTTATATGACACGATAGCACCTCCTTAAAAAAATCCCCTAAGGCAATTACAATAGCCGTGACGTCACAAGTTGAAATGTGGAAACATGACAATGACGTGTTACCTAGTCCTGAAAAATGATTTCTCTCGCACATACAATAGGGTAAACAAATTGCCCATCAGTTGATTTTTCAAAAATAGTTGCGATCGATCGTGTTAATATGATAAAGATATTAACTCATAGAACACTTGAAACAATGAATGAATACGTGAATAAAATAATGAATACATACATGAACAAATAAACAAATACAAAGATAAATGTAAACATATAGTGTTACAGAATATAATACTTACTGGTTTAATATATTCCTGCTGCCGATATAGACACTCTATTAAACAACGAAGGGCTATGCGAGAATGACAAATCATTATAATGGAGGGGAAAATGAAACAAGCAGGAGTGTTCTCGATAACCCAACTTGGGGTAGAAGGGGTACTAATTGCTTTCCCGTATTTTTTTGTTTTGTTTCGCTTTAGTTTTGTTGTCAGAGACGACGAGAAATTATGTTGTTTGCGTATCTATCTTTAATTAAGAGAGTCTTGCAGCGATTGATGGAAATGCTCAGAAGGAAAGCGGAATTAATGAAATCAGCTGTGAGAAAGAGTTGATAAACGAATTTCGGCTTTAAGTCTTTGTCAAGTAAAGACAAATGAAATAACGAAAACAAAACAAGCCCCGCGAATAATTAAGTGAAAAATATATATTATGGATATATCTGCACATATATATATATATATATATATATATATATATATGATTTATTGTGAGATATATTTGGAGCTAAATTAGACACGCCCCCTAATATTCTTGGATACGCCACTGTACTCTCTCCTAAATTGCCTGTCTTCGCAATATATCACACAACCTTCATACGATCGTGACACGCTCAATAAAGGACTTAATTTATATTATCTCGTCTGGTTTTAATTTGTTCAGCAATAGGTCAAAAAGTGACTCCATCTCTTTTTTCCCCGCTCTCTCTCTCTCTCTCTCTCTCTCTCTCTCTCTCTCTCGTTAACACTGTCTTTTTTTGTTATTGTCTCTCTGTCTCCTTCTCTTCCTCTCTCTCTCGCATACACACTCTCTCTCACGCACTCTCTCCCTATCACTGTCTCTCTACAACTCTCCATCACTGTCTTTTTCACTGGCTCTTTTTCTCTCTTTGTTATCACCATCATCGATCAAATATCAAGTAATACAATATTATTTAAAATTTATATTTGAGAAATTTGAGACAGGCCCATTTGCACCCAACATCAAATGTTGTAGAAGTTTGTAGGAATTATGAATATGTCAAGTATGTTTTCTTTGTGCAATTTAAACGTTAGCAGTGTCCTATTATTCAAATTATGCAAGAAAACCTGTTTACTTTCTAGATTTCACTGTCAGATACTATTGAGTGACTGACTCGCTCTTTTCTTCTTTGGTAACAACATAACTTAAATGAGCTGTAAAGGTACTTGAGCATTTGTCTACATCAATAACCCACTTCTTGTAATGGCTGAAATAAAACTGATTGAATCTTTACGCTGCATCTAACGTACGACCATTTGGTACAATGCTCCAGATATCAGACTATTACTAAATGGATTGCAATCACTATAGTCGGTTCGAAAACTAATGGAACCTACCTTTTCATTATTATTGCCTACAAATGGATTCTTAACCCTTTGCACAAAACAGAACTTTATATAATAATTGCCATTAGCATTATTTGAATATATATATATATATATATATATATAGAAAGAAGAGAGTGCTGTGCATCACCGATGGCTGCTCCCAAAGGTTCTCCCTTTCTTGGCATTTTCAAGCTGTCAAAGGAGACTTCTTATATCGATTTTTATACCAGATCATAGAGGAAGGGGTATATGCAAGAACTATGGCTCCTGTCTGAAATATGAAGTCACCATTTCTTTGCATTAATCGATTTATTTTTGTTGTCATTTTCTATCATCATGCACCAGTTCACCAATTGACTTCTACATGTAGCAGTGCAGCTCCTTTTCATCCAATTGTGTTCTTTCAGACTGCCCCGCCTACCAGGGGCGGCGATTTCTTTTCATTACCGGGGGGGACGAAATGCGAGGGACGAGGGAGCAATGGCGTAATGAGCAAACACTTTGGGGGGGGGGGGGAATAAATCCGCATCACCACCACTTTTACATGTTACGCAGGCCCTGGCAACGTTTTTTTCAAAGTAGGGAGGGGGGCTCAAGTATTTACGATCAGGTAGAGCAAAGCGAGCGAAGGAAGTTGAGCGTATATCGGCGTGGGGTCCAGGGGGAAAGCCCCGACGGGGGGGGGGGGGGGGGGTTACAGGTAATAGATGAGCATATTTTAATACTTTATTTGTGACTTGTACTGACATGCAGGTCGCTAATTGGAGTGGGGTCCAGGGGCGGAGCCCCCAGAAGCTCAGGGGTTTTAGGCCTTAAATTACGATCAGATGAGCATCCGGGGGCCGCCTTAGGGCGCTTGGTGGGGTCCAGGAGGCAGAGCCCCCGGAAGCTCAGGGAAAATGCCATTTCAGCAACATTTTTATATCACTGGTATCGAATTAGATATAAACACCGTTTGATTGTTATATTTGGAGGGGGAACTTCCCCCAAGCTCCCCCTCCCCCAATCAATACAAAAGTTCGAGGGAGCATAGTGAATGAGAGGGGTGAAGGTGACGGAAGTGACTATCCCCTCACAGGTTTTGAAGTTTTGGTTGAATTAAAAAATTACATTCCTTAGCAAAACTATAGTATAAAGACAAGCAATATACTTGTTCACACTTCACCTTTCTCGGTATTTCCTCGTACATTTTGAAGGATATTATGGGAGAGAGCGTAGCTTCCGAGTGAGAATTTTTTGCATTTGTATTTGTCTAAACGCTGCATTCTTTGGCCCTCCAGAGCCTAAAAGTGTTTGCAGTCTTTAGTCAGTATTTGCTATACATTTTTGGGGCACCTTTTCAAAATGTAGGGGGGGGGATGATCCCCTTAAACGAATTGAGGGGGGGGGGACGTGTCCCCCCCCCCCCGTCCCCCGGGATCGCCGCCCCTGCCGCCTACTATTCATCATCAGCTGTTCATCTTCAACTATCATCTGGACCTCGAACTCACACTCGCTATGGAGATCGTGCTTTCTTTGTATGTGCTCCTTAACTCTGGAATGATCTCCCCGTCATTGTCACTCTTGACACTTGTAAACGTAGACTTAAGACCTATCTATTCAACACAGAGTAATTGCCCATCATCATACCGTATTTATAACCACATGTCCTATCTTATTGTAATGTATTCATTATCTAATGTACATAAGTATTGGTGTTTCATTAATGTTACTTAATTATTGTATTTACATTTGCATTTTTTATTATCATGTTAATGTTATACATTTTAAGTTAAGTAATTCGTCTTAATTAAGCGCAATGTTCATTTCACGTTTTTTGTTGATCCTTATTACATATTTAGTTTAATCGTACTTTTCATTTCATTTGTTTTGTAAAGCGCTAATAAAATGTATCTGTATACCAGCGCTATATAAATCTTAAATATTATTATTTTATACCAATCATGCTAATGTAAAGTAGGTATCTTTATCTTATATATGTATATATATATATATTTGTATTTCTATACGTATACATCTCTAATTTCATTTGAATGCTGTAGTTTTGTTTAATATTGTGAAATATTTAATTTTATTTATGTGAAGGAAATAAATGTTCAAACTTGACTTTGAGGCAATACGCTGTAATGCAACTTTTACTCCGAAATAATTTTTGTCATTCACAGTATCGCCACATGACTAAAAATTGTACTTGATGTAAAATTATAAATATAAATAATATAGAGAGCGCGACTCAACACACACAAACACCTACACACAAACATCCACACACACACACTTTTGGAATAACAATTTTGTTTTATTCTTCAAATCTGTAATGCAAACAAACAATTGAATAAAATGATGTAAAATTATATACATATATAGGTATATAAATAGAGCGACCCGACACACCAAAACACACACACACGCACACACATATAAATACGCAGACTCCGTTGGCAACATAATGGCGCAATGGTTTAATATATATTCAGCTTCTAATATACCCCTCAATTTAGTAATGTCAAATTGATTACTGTCGTATAATATATTCAAAAGATTAACTGACAAAGCATACATTCACATATTGCCTTTTTTATAATCATCTTCTTGCAAGCTTTCTATGGATTTCCACGGTTTCCAGTAATACTCGTAATAAAGTACCGAATTGCTAACGTCACATTCGCTCGTCGTTTAGGTTACTGATAATAAACAACAGTCAGAGCCTGCACATTTTGTTCTACGGGAAATAATTCAGGCTTCCTGCCGGAGCTGGGCAAACTCAGTAATTAGTGGTGATGTGATCACCACACCATTGTTGAGCACAACATTGCTTGGAAACAGCAACCTTGACAATTTAGCCATTATTACGTCATTCTTTGATACTACATGTATGTGCTACAACTGTTTGCATTACTGTGTAATATACAAGGTTAAACTTGTTTTCATTGTATAGCATTTTAGTTGTTATTCCTCTACAACAAACACACCAACAATAGCAAACAAAGAAAAAAATAGTGCAACAATACACATGATATTGTACATTTCATAGAATAAAACAAAAATATCCCTTCCCGTAAACAAAACAAATTGAAGAAAAAAAAACGCAAAACAACGATAATATTTCAACTGGCAAAGAAAATTAGTGATTGCGGGTAGTTGTATGTGCAATGGAATACCATATAATGCCTTGATCTTCCTTTTGTAAGTGAGTGAATTGGAAAAAAAGCTCCAACATTTTTTTGTTTTATGGTATCTCTTACATCATCCAACACAACAAAGATATACATATGTCATTTAATAATTAACTATCATCAAAATACAATCTTACATAATTATATTGTGAATTACGCTGCTATTTACATTTCATGAGCGTACTTGTCATTTGCTTGATTTCGTGATACATGTTGATAATATACCATCGTTATAAAACACAAGCGGTCATCATCATCGTAATCATCATCCTCATGACCTTGCAGCACTGTTTCATTATTTGTTCTCATACTCTTTTGATTAGATCATGTATGCATCAGCAGGTCTCAGAGAACATCAAACAATCAACCATTTAGATATTACAAGTAATCAGTATAATGTACATGTGATGATTGTGAGCGATGACAAACTGTATAGCTTACATGTATTTTAATTACTTTATCTGTTCTAATAAACTGCATTTTAAAGAATTTTTTTTTCCCAAAGCAAATGATAAGATCGGCAATATTAAAATGTACACATATTAGATATTATGCTGATATGTACCTATCATGAGCGTGTTCGTAACATAAATACTTTGTTGATAGATAATGAAACTTCGCCCTATTTAATTTTTACATTATTAAATCTAACATATATACTTCTTGGATACATATATCAACATATTTCATAACAAAATTAAACAATTGAAAAAGTCGAATTTTGCAAAAGATTAATATTATGCAGATATTTAAATGCTGTAAGTGTGTTAGATAACAAGACTGCAACTTGTCTTATTGGTATACGTCGGTTCTAACAGACTACAAACAAATATTAAGATATCTCGTAGCAAACTGATATTAACAACACATTTGAATCTTTAAAATACTGGGTTTATGTTGTGAACATAGGCCTACTTGTAATATGATCAAGACTTTGCAGCTCATGTGATTGTTTTATTAATCATGACATTAAAGATACTTGTTGGATACACATATCAACAGGTCTCATAGTAGACTGAAACAAAATTCGAAAGTTGCCCAAAAATAGCATTACCCAATAAACAAAATCACGTGAAAATCACGTCAATATCAAGGTATCGACTTGAGGAGAGTTACGTTCTTCAAACACCGTACATTTACGTAAATGTGTTAATACGTTTATTGCATTAGGTAACTTAAAACACACGTACACTAAATCACGCAATTGTCACTGCAATATCACCATTATCCCTACCTTGGAGACCATGGTTTGTAAACCTAATACTCCCGTGTTTGTTTGGTTATGAAATTACATCTTCATACACGAAATTATCGCGTCACAGAAACACGTGAAGCGTTAATGATAGTTTTAGTCAAAATATCTGCGTGAAATTCACGTGAATATTACGAGGCTGACTTGAGATGAATCATGTTCTTCATTCACGTGAAATTTACGTCGAAGAGGAAGTATATTACTGTAACCCGCGTTCAACCCAATAATTACGCAAATGTTACACAATAAATGAACCAAAATAATGACGTTCTCATCCCGTTTCTGAACATCGTGTCTTGGATCTTCCATAAGTTACGTCCAGGCGCGCCGGAAGCAGTTTGGGATTAGAGGGGGTTGGGTGGGGGGGGGGGTGCAAACATCCCAGAAGAGAAAGCTAGTTGCAACTGGTCCAGTTGATGAACCATTTTTAATGCCAACTGGTAACCCTGGAAATTGAAATGGGCTAAATGATCCAGTTGATCCAGGCCAGTTATAATTCAACTGGTCTAGCTGAGCCATTAGAACCATTTGGTAAAACTTCCAACCAGTTGAACAGCAACAATACTTCAATACTGGTACGTCTGTATTTCCAAAGTAAGGGCATTGGTAATAAGTAGACTTACATAATTGAATTAATCGAAAAAAATTCGTATACTTGTACTTTATTGAAATTATTTTAGTTCACAGTTAATGTTTCCCTTATTCATGTTTAACTATTTATACGAAGTAGCGAAATGTCCTAATAACTGGTAATTTATATTTGTAGTATTTTCGAAATGAATTGCATATAACTAAATCATGAGTAATTAAGAAATATGCTGTAAATTCAGATAAATTGTTTAAAAATCATAGATCTGCACGCACCCCATATTCAATATGCAAATGAATTGGTGTCAGCTGGGTCAACTCGAAATATGCCAACGCTCAGTCATCAACTGGTGCAACTGGAAATGTGCACACTCCAGTTATCAACTGGTGCAATGAAAATATGCCAACAGTCAGTTATCAACTGGTGAACATAGAAATATGCCAACAGTCACGGGATTATCACCACGGAACTTAAATAGTAACTGTGAAACCATCAAGACACCCAAGAATAACTCATTTTCACACATGGAAAACACGGAATACCCAGCTTATATTAATAATCCGTTTGAGTCACGCGATCATCACCGCGGAACTGCTGGCAACTTTGACTACGATTTAAATAGGTGTTTTAAGACACCTAATCATGACTAATTTTTCACACCTAAAAGTCACGTATGCCCAGCTTAGATTAATAATCCGTTTGAGTCACGAGATCATCACCGCGGAACTTATGGCAACTTTGACTTCCATTTAAATAGGTGTTTTAATACACCTAATAATGACTAATTTTTCACACCTAAATATCACGGATTCACAGCTTAGATTAGTAATCAGTTTTAACTACGTGATCATCACCAAGAAAGTTATGGTTACTTTGAAACCATTTAAATAGGTGTTTTAAGACACCTAATAATGACTAATTTTTCACTCCTAAAAGTCACGTATGACAAGCTTAGATCAATAATCCGTTTGTGTCACGAGATCATCACCGCGGAACTTATGGCAACTTTGACTACGATTTAAATAGGTGTTTTAAGACACCTAATAATGACTAATTTTTCACTCCTAAAAGTCACGTATGACAAGCTTAGATCAATAATCCGTTTGCGTCACGAGATCATCACCGCGGAACTTATGGCAACTTTGACTACCATTTAAAAAGGTGTTTTAAAACACTTAATAATTACTAATTTTCACACCTACATATCACGTTTTCACAGCTTAGATTAGTAATCAGCTTGAGCCACGTTATCATAACCAAGACATTTATGGTAACTTTGAAACCTTTTGAAGAGGTGTGTAAGACACCTCAGAATTACTAGTTGAATATAACCAGAGATTCACGGACAGAACAATGAGACGATTAGCCGGTGTAAGTAACGTGATTATTACCATCAACCTTGGATAACCTGTGAAACCAATCGATAAAGGTGCTTACAAGACCAAATAATTACGTATTTATCGCCACCATCGGTTAACTGACAAAAAACTCGTTGCTTGGTCAAGTGGTTATTTGGTCATAAACACTTGATTTACAGAGGTAAGTGGAATCACGTTACTCCAGTCGCGTGATAAACTGGTGGTTTTTAGGTTCGATGAAAACGTGAACAGGAGTACCTTTTTTTGTTTAAATGAAGGCACGTGTCGATAACGTTTAAATCTAGTTCAAAAGGCACTATACTTTAAAATCACTTAAAATACACTCCCAAAAGAGGTTACTTTTTGGTGTTCTGTTTATTGGGTATGCAGCTATTTACATGTTATGAGTGTGTTAGATGACAGAAGTCTGCAACTCATTAATTTGCATTTGCCTTTCAAATATTACATATAAAAGGTTTACATGTTTTATTTCTAAAATCAAAGTGTTGAATCTTACAAATACATGTTAATAAACTGCTATGTACATATTATGAGCATACTTGTAATGTACATATGTTTAGATAATAGTTGATTGTTATATTAATCATATATTCTACCAAATAAACTTGTTGGATACATATATATCAACATGCCTCATATCACATTTATAAATTCAAAAATTGAATCATACAACAAACTCAGTATACTACAGCAAATTTACAACTTGCGAGTATTTTGAGATGCAAAAGTGTGCACCTTATGTCATTATTTGAGCGTCGCTTCTTTGTAGGTACACATACATAACGAACAGTGTCATAGAAAGTTATTTAAAAAAACAAGTTAAATCTTACAAATAATGGGTATTCTGCAGCTGTATACATGTTTGCATGTTCTGATCATATTTGCTATGCTTTTTCTTACATCATAGGGTTTGTTAAAACTATTGACAATACAAAAGGTGTATCATTTAATTTGTTCTCAGTATAAAGATTGGTAGAAAGTGTTTTAATTTGTTCTCAGTATAAAGATTGACAGAAAGTGTTTGTGCCTGCAATTTATCCCCCCCACAATCTTAACAAAGTATATCTTGTTTACTCATTACTAAAAATACATTTGGTTTGATTTGTTTTTCTTGCTGAAAAACGATCAATAAATTTGAACGTGTACCTATAAATCAGCGTGTATAGTGTATGTGTTGTGTTTTTGGAGCCATAAGGGCAGGTACTTAGTACATAGTCAGAGTTTACTCCCTTCTACCTCTAAACGGATGATAAACATGTAGTATATTAACAAAGGGGAAAAGTATCCTTCACTGTTGTAGGATATGTTAAATAAAAAGTACATATACATTAAATAGATTAAAATATCTGTTAATAGCAAAATAAAAGAAATAAAACGAATTGAATATTACTAATACTTATTATAATGCAGCTATTTACCGGTAATCATGTTTTATGTATAGGCTGTGTTATGTGAATAGCTTCTTGATTTTTGATAGCCTTTTGTTAATACCAATTTTCAGTGGATAGTTAGCAAATCATTTGATATAATGAGGAAGATGGCTAACAGAAAGAAAGGTATGGAAGACAAATAAAGTGTGTTCTCCTGTGTGGACTGGCCTTAGCAAAATACCATGACCTAGAACAACATGTAACAGAGTAAAATGAAAAACATGTGAATCTCATTTTATCTTGCTATAATGCGCGAATTAACATGTGTTATGACTTCATATGATCCGAAGAGTCTATTGACAGATAAGAAAACTGTTACAGTATTTCAATAACGATGGTCATACCAAAATACGTTAAAAGATGGGAGTTGTTGCTACCTTGTTTGGCGTTCAACAATAAGGGTTAGAGCAACGTCGATCTGGTGCTGCTCAGTGGCTGCCGGGCTCACGATCAATTGGGCAAAAAGAATTTCCGTTTCGGTTTAATAAAATTTGGAGTGGACTATTAGGCTATTATTATTATTATTATTATTATTATTATTATTATTATTATTATTATTATTATTATTATTATTATTATTATTATTATTATTTCCTCCTAAAGTCACTCTGATAAGAATTCCATAATTGCATCTTTGTATTTGTCTTGCTCCTGTATTCTAGGAAGAAGACAACTTTAGACTGATTTGCAGTTTGCTCGACATTTATTCCGCTCCGAAACTAGGAGTCCTTTTCCTCAAAACATGTAAAGTAGGAAAGTCAAAGTAAAACAAGTAACATGCATAAAAGCAATAACAAAATCTTATAACCACAATAAAGAGGGTCCACCATAAACAATTCGACAATAATGTATAAACGTGATATGATTCAACAATCTTAAGGGTACATGTACCATGAGTGAAACTCAAAATTGTAGGGATCTCCGGTCACGTGATCAGCGGAGGGATAGTAACTCCTTCCGATCACCCCAGGTCCCTGGGGTTTACGTGACCTGCCGGTAGGATAGTATCTCCTACGGATGATCCCCACAACTTTTCAATACTCACAAAATCATCAATGCATAAATAACATAGTTATGGAAACACTATATTTGTGGGATCTCGAGTCACGCGATCAGCGGAAGGATAGTAATTCCCTCCGATCACCCCAGGTCCCTGGGGTTTACGTGACCTGCCGGTAGGATAGTATCTCCTACGGATGATCCCCACAACTTTTCAATACTCACAAAATCATCAATGCATAAATAACATAGTTATGGAAACACTATATTTGTGGGGTCTCGAGTCACGCGATCAGCGGAAGGGTAGTAACTCCCTCCGATCACCCCAGATACCTGGGGTTTACGTGACCCACCGACAGGATAGTATCTCCTGCAGTATCCCCAATGTTATCCCGGTGCTACTGTAGCGACAAATGTTACAGTGCATTCATTTATAATTCACTGGTATACATATTGTGTTTTTAATCCAAAATGGCCGCTTTAGAAGTCATTGAGAGTTCGAGGATTTGGTATTACGCCATGTCCTCAGAACTGGTTTTAACTCGATTTATTATATAACGATGTTTATTCATTAGTATTTTGATCACATGACCAATTAACATATATGTACGCGTATTTATTCATAAGTATTTAGATCACGTGCCTTATTAACATACATGTGCGCTTGTTTTGAACCAATCGCGCTGTAGTTGATTGGCGCTCTTCTGATTTTCCTGTGCGGGAATCAGTGAGCTGTTTTAATATTGGTATACACACATGCTGTTATTGTGTTGATATTTGTACCTAGAAAATTGTATCCAACGAGGATTGAACTGCTACGTCCCCGGACCATTCCCGGTGGACGTGCTCACCTATTTACATTTTGTACGTTTTGCAAGATATATTTTGACTCTCTCGATGTTCAGCATTGACGACACTTTAATTCACCAGCAGTGAGAATAGAACATTTAATATGATCTAAAGCTTTTCTCACCTGCATTATTGTTTGACAACCTTTTATCATCGACTTCATATATATTGTCTCGACATTTGATTCTTCGACCTGCATCGCAAGTCACTGAAGTTGATCTATTGACATTGACTGCATCATCATTGTATTCATCTGTTAACTGATTCATCATCGTTGTCTTCATCACCGTTGTCTTCATCATCGCTGTCTTCACCAGCGTCGTCTTCATCGTCGACTTCATCATCGCTGTCTTCACCAGCGTCGTCTTCATCATTGTTGTCATCATCGTTGTCTTCAACATCGTCTTCATCATCGTGGTATTCACCTAGCGTCGATCATCGTCTGCATATCCTACGCGATCGACAACCAGCTCGTCGACCACTGTTTTCGACTAGCTAGTTTCTACATCTACCTAGAACTTGAAGAAGATCTACTTTGAATTCAACTCCAATGACTCACGTAACGTTAATTATATTGTGATTTATGCTTTGCATTGTTTATCATTGTGAGGCCTTATTTTGACTGACTGAGTGCCTGTTGTTGAGTGCGTACGCTTACTAACACATATTTCACATGTTTATAATTGCACTAGTTCTAGGCCTATGCCTGGTCTACTGATCTAGATCTGCTATAGTCTAGATCCACCGATATATTGTTGTATTCTCGTGTTGTGCATTCCGTACACATACACAAGTAGAGATTTGTTTAGCGGTTTCTTGAACCACAATATTTCGTGCCTATGTAAGTAAATCTAAACGCTGTCTAGCTTAGATTTGAGTAGTATTTTCTTGACTGTTATTATTCATGCAGTGGGAATGATATTTAACTGACTTGTTTTAGTACTGTTTTAAGTTGTACAGAACAGCTAGACTCCTGATATTTCGAGACTTGTATTCAGCGGTAATCATTAATACCATAGTGACTAGCTAAGTTGAGTCTCCTTTACATTAATGTGCTGTTGGAAGTTATCTATGTTTGATTATTAATAGTAACTACCAAGGGCCTAGTGATAGTTTAATTGTCTGTCACTGTTGAGATAGACAGAAGAGGTTTCTGATAATTCTGTAATCATTGTATCTTATGTGAAATTATAGAATATAGAACCAGTTTTTAACCATAATCAATTTGTCTGGATGTGATCATTTATTAAGTGTTTTCTTGTCTGGAGGGATACTGCTTTTTAGTAGTTTAATTAAAAAAGGGAATTATGTGGGATTACTAGTTAACACGCAACATAGTCCATACCCCATGTAGTTTTTCAAATTGGTGACCCCGACGTGATCCCCCTGAGATAAGAAACATTTAGTTAGATTACCTTTGCTTATTAATATTTTTTTTTTACCATTAGATAATCACATTTCTTACTGATACATTGAATTTAGTTGTGTGAACAGTGGGCGTGGCGCGGCGTCATGACTGAACCCAATACACTTCAGCACCAAGTTGCTACGCTCACGAAATTGGTCAAGGAATTGACCGCCACTATCGGTTGCATGCGGAACCGAAGCAGCAGCATGAGCAGCATGAGCAGCAACAGGAAGCGCGACTCATCCGGCTATAAATCAGCGAGCACTTCTGAAGTTTGCTGGTATCATGAGAAGTGGGGTGAGAAGGCTCACCAGTGCCGCCCACCATGCACATATAGCAAGCCGGCGGAAAACAACTAGGCCAGGAGGTGGGCGCGACACCCCTCACTGGCCCTCTTCGTGACGGTCGCTTGTTCTATGTCACAGATAGAGATTCTGGGACACGATTTTTGGTCGATACGGGTGCCGCGGTAAGCGTAATTCCTGCCAACACCGCTGATAAGAGGCACCTTATGCCACTCGTTTTGCAGGCTGCAAACAAGACGCGCATATGCACATATGGGCAGCGTGAGCTCACAGTGTGTATTGGGCTGCGGCGTTCGTTTAAGTGGTCATTCATATTGGCCGATGTTTCGCAGCCTATCCTCGGCGCAGATTTTTTGAGGCATTACGGCTTACTAGTGGATTTGCGCACCAACCGACTTTGGGATGCCACCACTAGTCTGTCCGTACATGGCATCGCCTCCGACTTACCGTCGCTGAATCTCACAATAGTGCAAGTAGACTCCGATTCTGTCTACAAACGCTTACTTGCCGAGTTCACGGAAGTAACTCGGCCCATGTTTAAGAACTGTCCGTTGAAACATGACGTCACACATAGAATACTCACAACCGGCCCACCAGTTTCGGCACGACCTCGACGCTTAGCGCCGGACAAACACAAGATCGCTAAAGACGAGTTTGGCCGGTTACTCGATTTGGGCATTGTCGAGCCCTCAGACAGTTCATGGGCGTCGCCGCTCCACATGGTGCCAAAGAAGTCAGGCGGTTGGCGACCATGTGGCGATTACCGCGCTCTTAATCGCGTGACCGTTCCGGATCGCTATCCCATTCCGCACCTTCACGACTTTGCCGCACAGTTGCGAGACAAGTGCGTATTTTCCAAAGTTGACTTAGTGCGCGCATATCATCAGATCCCCGTACACCCTGATGATGTAAAGAAGACCGCGCTGACAACCCCCTTTGGGTTATTCCATTTCCGACGCATGCCATTCGGACTACGCAACGCGGCGCAAACCTTTCAAAGGTTTATTGATAGGGTCGTCCGTGACCTGCCATTTGTATTCGTGTATCTTGATGATATTCTTGTTGCCAGCGAGAATCCCGAACAGCACGAGACTCATTTGCGCCAGCTGTTCACAAGCCTCCGTGATTATGGAGTAGTAGTGCATCCTGACAAATGCCAGTTTGGAGTCGAAGCACTAGACTTTCTAGGGCACCATGTGACTGCCCAGGGCGTCTCCCCGATGGATGACAAGGTCGCGGTAATTCGCAAATTTCCGCGCCCTACCTCGCTACGCCAGCTGCGCCGGTTCTTAGGCATGGTTAATTTTTACCGCCGATTTATGCCTAAGTGCGCATCCTCGCTGGCCGCCTTGACTGATTTGCTGCGCAAGCAACCTAAGCGCTCTCGAAAGGCGTTAGATTGGTCCCCTGTGTGCGACTCTGCTTTCGCGGCTGTCAAAGAGGACCTCGCGAACGTCACGATGCTTACATACCCGTCTGTTGAGCTACCTACAAGCCTCGCGGTAGACGCTTCCGATCTCGCCGTAGGTGGTGTGTTACAGCAACTCCATGAAGGGGAGTGGCGACCGCTTGCGTTCTTTTCTCGCCGCCTCAAGCCTCCCGAGACTAGGTATAGTACCTTTGGTCGAGAGCTGCTAGCCATTTACCTCGGAATACGCCATTTCCGATACTTCTTAGAGGGGCGTGATTTTTTTGTTTTTACAGACCACAAGCCTCTTACCTTCGCACTCAAGACAGCGCCCGATCGACATTCCCCTAGGGAAGCGCGGCAACTCGATTACGTGTCACAGTTTACCTCCGACATACGCCATATTCGAGGCGTTGATAATCAGGTAGCTGATGCACTTTCTCGCACCGAGATTGACTCAGTGCAATTACCGAACTCGATTAGCCTGCGTGTAGTCGCGACCGACCAAGTCGATGACGTTGAGCTCGCTGCTCTGCGCTCAGACACGTCAACCTCGCTCAAATTTGAGAAGGTCCTCCTTCCGGAAGGGGACGCGCACATTTGGTGCGACATGTCCACAGGGCATCCGCGGCCGTATGTATCGGTAGCGCACCGTCGATCGTTGTTTGACAATCTGCACAATCTCGCGCATCCGGGCATTAAAGCTTCGCAAAAGCTTATAGCGGCCCGTTTTGTGTGGCGGGGTATGAACAAGGACATTTGTACATGGGCGCGTACTTGCATCCCATGTCAGCGCGCAAAGATCCAACGTCATACGCACTCACCGCTTGGCACTTTTGCCAACCCCGATGCCCGTTTTGCACACGTTCATATTGATCTTGTTGGGCCACTACCGCCCTCGAAAGGGCACATTTATCTGCTGACTTGTATCGACAGGTTCACCCGTTGGCCCGAAGCGATCCCGATAGCGGATGCCACTGCCGAGACAGTAGCCATAGCTCTAGTGGAGAACTGGGTAGCTCGCTTTGGAGCTCCAGCCACGATTACGCATGATCGAGGTCGTCAGTTTCAATCTGCGCTTTTCACTGCATTAGCTAATTTGCTAGGTTGTCGGACCATAGCCACCACGGCCTACCACCCGCAGGCCAACGGTATGGTGGAACGGTTCCATCGGCAACTTAAAGCCTCTCTCAAATCTCAACCCGAGCCGAACCGTTGGCAAGAATACCTTCCTTTGGTCATGTTGGGTATCCGCGCAGCTATTAAGGAAGACATCGGAGCTTCCGCTGCCGAACTAGTCTACGGGACGGCGTTGCGTCTTCCAGGCCAGCTGATAGTGCCTACGCGACACGATACTGTTGACCCCGCGGACTACGTCCAACGCTTGAAGGACCATATGTCTGTTTTAGCGCCTACAGCGACACGTAGGTCACCACAGACCAGTTTTGTACATAGGTCTTTCGATACTTGTACGCATATTTTCTTGCGTATCGATGCTGTCCGTAAGCCATTACAGCCTCCGTATTTGGGTCCGTTCAAGGTTCTCAAACGAAACCCGAAGTTTTTCGTTATTGAGCAAAAGGGCAAGCATGTTTCTGTAAGCATTGATCGACTGAAACCCGCATTTTTGGAAAGCGTTTCGGCTAGGACTACCGCGGC
Source organism: Strongylocentrotus purpuratus (assembly GCF_000002235.5). Taxonomy (NCBI): domain Eukaryota; kingdom Metazoa; phylum Echinodermata; class Echinoidea; order Camarodonta; family Strongylocentrotidae; genus Strongylocentrotus; species Strongylocentrotus purpuratus. The sequence continues at coordinate 20,121,100 of NW_022145606.1, forward strand.
TGACGTGCCTCTAGAGGGAGAGCCTACCGTCTCCTCCCCTCTGCGCACAGCACTTCGCGCAACCTCTGCGCCTGCTCCTGCACCTGCTCCTACGCCTGCTCCTGCTCTGGTGAAATCGCAACCTGCTGCGCGTGTCACACGTTCAGGCCGCCACGTCCACTGGCCGCAAAGGTACGTTCAGGTTCACTACATTGAACGTGTCGCATAAATAGTGGTTATTTTCATGTATATTAATGTATTTTGTACATATGTTTCCTTTATATTTTTAATTGTGTATTTTCGCCCCTCGGAGCTTACGCAAGCTCGGGTCTAGTAGGGGGGTTAATGTAGCGACAAATGTTACAGTGCATTCATTTATAATTCACTGGTATACATATTGTGTTTTTAATCCAAAATGGCCGCTTTAGAAGTCATTGAGAGTTCGAGGATTTGGTATTACGCCATGTCCTCAGAACTGGTTTTAACTCGATTTATTATATAACGATGTTTATTCATTAGTATTTTGATCACATGACCAATTAACATATATGTACGCGTATTTATTCATAAGTATTTAGATCACGTGCCTTATTAACATACATGTGCGCTTGTTTTGAACCAATCGCGCTGTAGTTGATTGGCGCTCTTCTGATTTTCCTGTGCGGGAATCAGTGAGCTGTTTTAATATTGGTATACACACATGCTGTTATTGTGTTGATATTTGTACCTAGAAAATTGTATCCAACGAGGATTGAACTGCTACGTCCCCGGACCATTCCCGGTGGACGTGCTCACCTATTTACATTTTGTACGTTTTGCAAGATATATTTTGACTCTCTCGATGTTCAGCATTGACGACACTTTAATTCACCAGCAGTGAGAATAGAACATTTAATATGATCTAAAGCTTTTCTCACCTGCATTATTGTTTGACAACCTTTTATCATCGACTTCATATATATTGTCTCGACATTTGATTCTTCGACCTGCATCGCAAGTCACTGAAGTTGATCTATTGACATTGACTGCATCATCATTGTATTCATCTGTTAACTGATTCATCATCGTTGTCTTCATCACCGTTGTCTTCATCATCGCTGTCTTCACCAGCGTCGTCTTCATCGTCGACTTCATCATCGCTGTCTTCACCAGCGTCGTCTTCATCATTGTTGTCATCATCGTTGTCTTCAACATCGTCTTCATCATCGTGGTATTCACCTAGCGTCGATCATCGTCTGCATATCCTACGCGATCGACAACCAGCTCGTCGACCACTGTTTTCGACTAGCTAGTTTCTACATCTACCTAGAACTTGAAGAAGATCTACTTTGAATTCAACTCCAATGACTCACGTAACGTTAATTATATTGTGATTTATGCTTTGCATTGTTTATCATTGTGAGGCCTTATTTTGACTGACTGAGTGCCTGTTGTTGAGTGCGTACGCTTACTAACACATATTTCACATGTTTATAATTGCACTAGTTCTAGGCCTATGCCTGGTCTACTGATCTAGATCTGCTATAGTCTAGATCCACCGATATATTGTTGTATTCTCGTGTTGTGCATTCCGTACACATACACAAGTAGAGATTTGTTTAGCGGTTTCTTGAACCACAATATTTCGTGCCTATGTAAGTAAATCTAAACGCTGTCTAGCTTAGATTTGAGTAGTATTTTCTTGACTGTTATTATTCATGCAGTGGGAATGATATTTAACTGACTTGTTTTAGTACTGTTTTAAGTTGTACAGAACAGCTAGACTCCTGATATTTCGAGACTTGTATTCAGCGGTAATCATTAATACCATAGTGACTAGCTAAGTTGAGTCTCCTTTACATTAATGTGCTGTTGGAAGTTATCTATGTTTGATTATTAATAGTAACTACCAAGGGCCTAGTGATAGTTTAATTGTCTGTCACTGTTGAGATAGACAGAAGAGGTTTCTGATAATTCTGTAATCATTGTATCTTATGTGAAATTATAGAATATAGAACCAGTTTTTAACCATAATCAATTTGTCTGGATGTGATCATTTATTAAGTGTTTTCTTGTCTGGAGGGATACTGCTTTTTAGTAGTTTAATTAAAAAAGGGAATTATGTGGGATTACTAGTTAACACGCAACATAGTCCATACCCCATGTAGTTTTCTAAACTACTATACCAGCGCATATATAAGAAGTGGTGATAATCGGAACCAACCATGGAATAATCACGAGTAAAAGAAATCCTCCCCCAGTCAACCCCCGTGTTACCATGATATTAAATACATACAATTCGTTATATCACTCAAAACAACATTGTACTTCCAATTTGTTAATCCTCAATCAACTTTAAGTAGTTTACTTCTTCAACTCTACTTAAACTAAAGAGGGGTGGGTGGGCCGGGGAAAAAGGACTTCTCCGAGCGGAGATAAAGTCGAAAGTGAGAAAATCTTGCACACGGCGTTCCCACGCTTACTGCGCGCATAACTCCACCGTTGTAGATTCACTGGCTGTGCGCATTTTCGGTTTCTTTACAGAGGTAAATTTCACATGTCGCTGTCTCACAAAGGCACCGCTTAAACAGCTGTAAAAGGCGCGCGCTATTTCTGGCCTATGCCAGCAATTGTTTTGTCTATCCTTGACTCTCCCAGAATGACTCTGATCATTTATTATGATCACGTTATTCTATTTGTTTTGCTAGTGCAAAACCTGGCTTGAAGTTGGTAATGGTGATTGTAATTGTACCTTTGCAAATTCAAGTATTGCTATACTCTTCTTAGAAATAAAGAAATGATAACAACAATTCACTTATCTATGTAACAATTTGTTGATCCTGTATATCATGTAATGATGGCTAATCAAGGTACATGTTTAAACAAACAAATTGAGATTTAAATGTAATTATTGGGATGCTAGTAAAGATAGCCATATCACGTACGCGTGTGTACAAACGTGTGTATGGGTAGTGAACATGGCCAATTGGAAGATGAATGTATGTCTTTACCAAAATTAGATTCTGATTTTAGTATTATGCATTCTAATGCGAGAAGCTTATCCAAGAATTGTTTAGCTATAAGAGATTGTATTCATTCATTTATTCATTTCTAATTATGGTTTCACGGAGACATGGATTCAAAGTAATACCAATATGTAATGAAAATGATAAACAAGAAAAACAAGTTATATATAATATATTGTAAGAATTCTTCTTCTAATAATAAAGTATCATAAAGTTCGCAACAAGGTATTGAAAATGGCACGCAAGGCATATTATAAAAAATATTAATATTTTATTTCATACTTTACATAATGAATTACAGCCTGTATCACAATGGTTCAATAGTAATAAATTGTCTTTAAAAACATCTAAATCTAATTTCACATATTTTGATTATAAGCAAAATATTTAGTCAGCTGGTTCGTTGAATGCTTTACATAAAACGATTGCAATCAACTAGCTTTTTAGGTGTAATGATTTACAAAAACTTAACTTGGAATGATTATACTTGCCATTTCAAACAAAATTTCAAGAAATATTGGTGTCATCAGCAAATTACGTCATATCTTGCAACAAAATATTTTGATGTTTGTATAATACAATGGTTTTACCGTATTGAATGTATTGTAATGCTGTATGGGGCAACACATACCCAACGCGATTACAATGACTGCATATATTACACAAGCGTATAGTAAGAATATGTCTGATTTCAATGCCCATTCAATACCGTTATATCAACAACTACAGTTTTTAAATATTGTTCAATTGAATCAATATTCTATATCACTCATGGTTTTTGACCATACAACTAATAAACTGCTGATTAATCTTACCACTATGATGAAATGTAAAAAAATTTATTTATAATTATTATACTCGAAATCCTGATAACTATTTTATTGAAAAATGTCCATCAAAAGTTCTTTATTTACTTTAAGACACACAGGCCCGAAAATATGGAATTCTCTCCCCAGAGATATCCGTGATTCTACTTTCTTTAACTCTTTTAAATCTAACATCACAAATACTTCATCTGTTCTTAAATCTATAATAATCTTTGCATGTAAATAAGTTTCCTATGTTTCCATTTTGTGTGTGTACTGTGTTTTCTATATTGTATATGATATGTATCTTATATGTTTTTTAATGATTTGAATTAAAATAAAACTTGAAAATTTGAAACTAATCAAACATGACTTGATTTAGACTCTTTTAGAGGGTAAATCTGTTTTTGAATACGAGAATGTTGTCGCCATCGCAAGCAATCAGTTTCCCTGATGACGTCATAATCACCTTGGATAATAGAAGGTGACCCCTTCTAATCAGTAGTCTAGGTGATAGAGGAAATGACACCACTCTTTTCTTCTTCACACCACTCTTACTCAGCACGTGATGAATTACGCAAGTCTTGTACTCGTCATGATCTGATGTCACGACGTAGAGGTCGTCTGTCATAGGATCAATGCAGGCATTCAAGATCACACCGCTGCGGGGGATTTCCCTTTGAGCACCCTGTCTGTCGATAATGAACACTCTGTGATCGGGTGGTGAGGGATGAGCGATGATGTGACCTGACGATAGCATACCATGCATTATTACATTCTGTTTACATGTGATGGTATTCGTGATTTTACCATCAGCTGGGTTGATGACGTATATCTTAGACTGAGACCACTCAGCAGCGATGATCATCCCATCCTGGTCAACAGCTACATTCACCCGTGTGAAAGCACACGTTGTATTTGTTGGTATTGTGACGTCAGTGATGTACTTCCATCGTCTGTCATACACACTGATGCATGCAGTCAAAGTGTTCCCTGTACAATTCATGGTAGAATTACCGCATACTACCTTGTCATCATTCAGCAATGCAAATGATTCTACCGATGATGTACCATTCCTGGTTATCACTCTCTGAGTGTGTTTAGTGTTCATATCTAACATGTATGCATGCACAGTAGATGCATCTGTGATGATCACACTACATTCATCTATGCATCCTACAATGATCGGGAATGTGAATTTATCTTTGAAATTGATTGTATCAATGAGCTTCCACTCCCCATCATACCCATCAATCCTGCCATCGTACTTCTCTCTCCCAGCACCCTTCACAAACCTCACACCTGATATGGCACCAGTGATTTGTTTCACCCCACCCTTATTCATTGGCTTCTTAATTTCACCACTCACTGATGTCTTCACACGATGCCCATCTTTGATGACATTTTTATCATATCTGAGTACTGTTTTAAGTGTCTGTATTATAGTTTCTGTGGTTTTTGTGTCATCTTGCCATGATTTCTCTAACTCACCAATTGTTCTTTCTTTCTCTTCAGCGATGTTATCAATGTCTGTTTGGAGGCCATGTTGTTTATTGTCGATTGATTCTCGTCTTTTCTCTGCATTTATACGGTTTAATTCGAGTCGTTTTTCCCTCTCTTCATCGTTCTGTCGAATCTTTTTATTGATCTTTTGAATTTCCTTGTGGAGTTTTTTATTCTTCTCATCAATCTCATGTTTGATTCTTGCATTATCCTCCTTCTCTTTGTCTTTGTCTTTTTGGATCGCTTCATTGATTACCGAATCGACTTCATCTTTCAAAGCTTGTAGATGGTTGTCGGTGTCTTTCTTACACTCACGAATCTGATCTCCATAAACTCGACATAGCTTTAATTTGTCATTTGCCATTTCTTTTAGAGTCATTAGACTCACTTTACTTTCCATGATGGCGCCCTCTATATCCTGTTGCACGCAAGGCTGCTGATGATTTCTTAAATTGCATGAACAACACAGTGCTATACTATGTGTTTTGCAAAACAGTTTGATTTCTTCATCATGCTTCTTACAATGAAGACCGGGGCCTCCCTTTCTTGCTTTTCCGATGCACCCCTCTTTGGAGGCGCATTCATTGCACAGCTTCTTCTTCTCCTTAAGGTAGTACGTCACATTTTTGATTGCCTCACAGTTCTCTCCTTCACAGATGTCTTCTGCAGAGCTAAAGTTCGCCGCCATCCTTATCAGAGTAATGACCTGTAGACCAAAAAAAAAATACAAGAGAGAAAGAGAGAGAGAAAAAGAGTGTGGGGGTGGGGGTAGAAAAGGAGATAGGATGGATGGGGACGGAAAGACAGAAGGGAGATGAATGAAGAGAGGAAGGAGGAATGGAGGGAGAGAGGAGGATGGAGGAAGGATGAGAGAAGTAGGGATGGGTGAAGAGAGAAAGAAGAATGGAAGGTCAGGAAGGATTGGGAGCCACGGAGGGAGGAAAGAAAGAGGGTAGGAGAAAAGTGAAAAAGAAAGGGATTGAAGGAGAGAGAGAGGGAGTGAGGGACCGAGCGAGAGGAAAACGATATGATTGATTTTAAAAAATGACCTCCATTTATAATAATTTCGCATGCACATTACAAAAAGATAATGGTAGTGTATTTCCTTCGGTGAAATTGGTACTTTCTACTGGCTTTCTAGTGATTAGACAACATGGAATTCATAGTATTGTAGTAAGATTTCTCAAAATAATTTTGATTGACAAAGTTAATGATTTAAAGCAAAAACGTCCATGTTGATCTTGTTTTTTGTAACATATACTTTAAAAAATGTTGGGTAAAAGAAAATTGCCCAATTTTACCCAACTTGAGGGCGATTATTTGTCCGACCAATTATTGGGTAAATTAAAGATTTTGCAAGATTTAATAAGTGTTGGTTTAAACAAAAAATAAAAATTTGGACTAACAGAAAAATCACCCAATCTGAAATCACCTAATCCTCACTAGTTAGGCAAATAAGTCGGATACAACATTATATAATTATTATATCTCTCATATTACAAAAAATGTTGGGTAAAAGAAAATTGCCCAATTTTTACCCAATTTGAGGGCGATTATGTGTCCGACCAATTATTGGGTAAAATTGAAAAAATTGCATGATTTACCCAGTGTTGGATAAACAAAAAAATACCCAACCTTTGACCAACAAACAATCACCTAATCCACACTATTTGGGCAAATCAGTCGGATAAAATATTTTAAAATTATTATATTATATATAAAAGGACATTAGTGCCGCGGCGGGATAGTAACATGTGCCCAACTTTTTGTTTACAGTGTAGGGTTAAGATCGTATAATAATAATAATAATAATAAATCATATTTATAAGGCGCTTAACACTGGTGTCTCTAAGCGCACCATAGTCTGACTAAAACAAAACTTATAATAAACACACAACTTATACATCTGTTCTTTATTCAATAAATCATGCATAATTATATAATAATGAAACTAAGAGTGAGATCAAACATACATGAGGTCAAACCATAGGATCAAACATAAAATCGAACAAACAAGAAATAAGACGGTGTGCACCTCCTTTGACCAACTCACAACTGCAGAATATTATTCATGAATTGAAAAGGTGCGTTTTCAGCACTAAGGACTTGAACTGGTCAAGAGAACTAATATTATGAAAGTGCGCTGGTAATTTATTACAAGGAAAGGGGCATTTACTAAGAAAGCTCGATCGCCATATTTTGTAACGGTACAAGGTCCAAGGGTTAACTGCAAGGTTGATGATGATCGAAGAGGTCTTAAAGAACTAGAAGAATGTAAGGAAATCAAATCTGAAATATATTTAGGGGCTTGGCCATGGAGAATTTTGTATGTAAGAAGAAGAACTTTAAATGTTATACGATGGTGTATGGGAAGCCAATGAAGAGAACGCAATATTGAGGTTATGTGCTCAAACTTTCTCGAGAGAGTAACACAAGTAGGTACGAATGCGGAAGGCCAGAAAAGATGTATGCGCTCGTATACGCTCTTTTATAGCAATGTACGTATTATCACATGTGGGAGCAATGTATGCAGCGCATTTTTAGCTGCAAAGAAAAGGTGTTACGATATAAAATACACTTTGGAATGGATTGGACTATGCCCTGACTACGTTATTATGAACCAACATTGTGACGTATTTTATAGATAGCGTTACTAACCTAATGCTCCACACATCATGCAATGTATTATTACACGGAAACGGATTCAAACCATTATGTCAATCACTAAGGGGGGGGGGTTGAGGGTTGAACCCCCCCTTGGTATTTGTTATGTTTGTAACCCCCCCTAAACGCCCCCTTTCTTTCTTCTTTTTGTTTTAATTATAGAAAAAAGAAGAAAAAAAAATATGCCCATGGCTGACCTAAAGAAGGTGACCTTACCCCCCCCCCCTCCACCGATGAAAAATGTAAAATTTTCAAATTTCGAGAAAAAAAAAAGTATCCTCTTACCCCGTCTTAAAGACGAATCTTTCATTCTTGAAATTTTAACCCTGTGTAGTCAACTAAAATACAAGGGCACCCAGGTCAATTTTCAATGGATTCCCAGTCACTGTGGTATACAACACAATGAAATAACAGATAAGTTTGCTAAAGCAGGACTAAAGAAATATAGAAATCAACAACGGTCTTACCAGAGCAGAATCAAATTACGTTATAAAGAAAACAATACTACATAGAGATATGGCAAAAAAAAATGGAATGACACATCATCCCCCCCCCCCCTTACGGGAAACGCAAACTTTAGTATCAAAACATTTGTGTGTTACTTGAACAACAGAAATAACGAATCTATTCTCCATCGCCTAAGAATGGGGAACTTAGGTTTAAATGTAAATCTATTTGAATTGAATAAACACGAGACTGGTCATTGTTCAAATTTTGAGCATGAAAAAAAAAAACAGTCAACCATTTCTTATGCAAGTGCCCGCTCTTCCTTATAGAGAGAGCCATGCTCATTACAGAATCTGGCATAGAAAATGAAAAGGCAATCCCAATACTCCTGACATCCACATACATTAACCACCAGCACGCTCTGGTCAACTTCGTAGTTAGAACTAAAAGGGTACACTTGTACCCCTACTAACCATGCACCTTGCACCACACATACATATTTGAGCCCAAGAAGTTTCGCTTTTTTTATAGTGAGTGATACATGAAGAGGAAGAAGAGTGAAAACAAAAATATAGACGAGAGAACTGCTTATATAACCGTTTAGAATCTCATGTATATGTTCTTTTTCTTATTGGTTTTCGGACAAAACTTGAAGAAACGCGGTTGAGACGACTAGACGTATTGGTGGACGTCGGAGGGCCTAGGCTCAGCATTAGGCTGAGTTGAGAAGCTTGACACAATGTACCGTGTCCGAGCTGGTCCTTGGGCGTCCTATATAGCTGATAATCCTTTTGCTCGCCAGCCACTGAATTCTTCAACATAAAGAGTTTAATCCAATTTATCAAAATCTATATATTAAAATATATATATTATATATAAATTTAAAGGGGAAAAAACCCTATAAACCAAAACAACAACAACAACAACAACAATTTAGCTGACAAAAAAGACCGTACGAAGGTACATCGACCGTTTGGTTGATCCTGAGTTTTCTTCGTTTTTAATGCAAAACTGAAGGTATGTTAAAATCTGATAATATATTCTTACAAGTGTATATCCTGCTGGGATTGTACTTGTATCTTTATTGTTTAGAGGTTTTTTGGGGTCAAATTTAGGCCTCCTTTGAAATACGAAAAGTTGTAACGTGAGCCCGTAATGGTATTGACTGTGCTACAGTACATGACACACGTGAAAGTGGTTGTTGTTTTGTAGAGTAAATCTTTGTAATATTCCTCAAGGAATTGCTAGAGATGCTGAAATGTCTCATAATAGTTGTCAGTTATTTGGAAAAATTTATTATTGTTGGTTTGAGGTCAATATCTCATTAATTCGAGAGTATACATGAGACCCGTTTTTCTTACGCGTTAGGATTTATTTTAGTATTGTAGTACACCTACATGTACGCACAAATTATAAAGGGTAGTGATATTTTTAGGCAAAAATTGAGTGATTCACGTTACGATTAACCTAGTTTAAATCGTTCTTGGTGTAACATCGCGATACTTTTTTTTAATAGTTAGGAAAGAGAATTGATCATTGCAATGTGATTTATAATATGCTAATGATAGTTGTTTATGATTCAGGAACAAGAACAAAAAACAATACATTTATTACTTTGCTTTAAAGAAGACAACATTTATTGAAGTATAGAAGTGAAATAAATAGTTACATGATAAGAGTTTGAACATAAAACTCAATATTTCTAGTTGCTTTACTCTAGTCTTAAACTTGATTAAAACTCTTTGAAGGTTGTGTATTTACTTAAAGTAGATATTCATTGATTTTAAAAACTAACTTTTTGTCATTATTGCAAAGTTGAAACCTTGATTCGACAAGGTAATCAAAACTTAATGCTTGGAAACATTCGAAGTAATGATTATTATAAATTACAAAACGCTTAAATACAGCCCCGGCATAGCACCTGAAGAGCTCTCCGAACGCTGCTGAGATGTGTGAGATCACAGTATGGACATAATTTGCACAAGCAGACGATGTCCCATGTCTCACACATTTTCAGTGCCAATGTTTTCATCTTCTCTTGAGTTTTTTCTCTTTTTTTCACGACCGTTAGGCTAAATGTATACTCTATTGCCTCACTCAAAACAAAAAAGAAAAATGCAGCGATACAAAAATAAAGGAATCTGTCGCTTGTAAACAAAATAAGACGCCATTGTACATTCAGCGGCACACACCGGGGTATGTTCGGCGTTTCAAGAGGGAACAAATGCCGTCCTTAATATCATTCCGGGAGGTTTTCAACTTGAAAGTCTGGTTTCTTTAATTGTTAATTAACCCCTATCCCGTGTATTTACAAGCAAAAGATTTAAGTTATCAGAATCGGGTCATATTCACTTTTGAATGGTTTGACATTCCATTACATTATATACACTAAACTCATTTGACAAATAATAGCTTTGCCATTATGTTCATTCTCTATGGGATGTCGTCTGCTTGGGCAGTGTAGGTCCATATAGTGACGTCATTAAAACATCGTTATTTTTCCGGCGAATCTCTCGTATATCCCAGCTGCTATGGAGGTGGTTGTATTTGTATTTTTTTTTATAAATCACCCGATATGTAGTTGACCTAAAACGTGTACGATGGCCATATGTTAGCTTACCAGCTTCTAGTCATACATTAGTTGACATATTTGTGATTTTCTTTGAATTTCACCTTTAAGTTTGCATACAAAGAAAGCATTCTAGAGAAAAGAACATATTACAAATGAAAGTGTAGAAAGTATTAATGCTGTTTCCAGTTTAAATAGTTTCAATCATTATTACTTTGTTTAAGGAACAATTGTGTACTTTGAAACAATAGTCATTCTTTGTTTTATCTTTGTTATTCACTACAGGATTCACACACAGTTGTTGAATATGCTTTTCAGCACCACTACTGAGATACTTCCAAGTATTCTGCATGATATTAAAATGAAGCTATAACTAATTAAAGCACACGCCTCCTTTCGTGGTTATTGTAGCAACGTGGGTTTTTGACACGGTCTTTAACAACGGTTTTATATGGATGCCATGCTGCCAGAATTATGACACGATTCGGGTGATGAGAGATATACAAAGGTAGACATGTAAATAGACATACAGTGGAAGATATAAATAACACTTTCTCTAATGGTATCGGCCATAATCTTTCTGAAAACGATTACAAACGTGTATTATATTTTGACTTTCATCTTTCTTCTTCATGATAAGACAAACATACCCTGTTTTCACCTGTTTCTCCTTTTATTGCATTTTAATTTTTTTTTTTCTGTATCCACTTCTTTCTATGTCTACAACTTTGTTCACATCAAAATGACCTACACACATTGTACAGCTCACCTTATTTACCGGTTTCTTGCGATTTTAACCTTCCTAGTGTAAAGTCAGAAAGAAAGTTGATCTCCTAGATCCTCCTTTTATAAATGATAATGTTGGAAGAAGAACAGTCTGTTCATCTAACCTCTTGCAATGTTGGTATTAGGTGCAAAACAAGATGGCGTTTAGTTGTATGCCATCCAACATCAAACTGATGCTCACTTGGTACAAATTTGCAAACAAATTCATTTGCATTTTTACTCATGCCTGCATACAGTGCATAAAATATGAAAAGTGGAGAACAATTAAATAATTGCCCCACAAACACACAATAAAGGAGCGTTGACAAAAGATGCGCTCTGATGCTCTTCATGAATAGATTTCAATATGAATCGTAGCTGTCTAACATCAAATGGATACATTAACATACCTTTTAAAGGTAATGCAACGTTTTAGGAAATTTTGAAAATTGGATAGATAGTAATTCTTTAAAATTGTGATATATTTGGATGCTTCTGTGGGTGTAAAACAATAACTAGAAAATTGAGCCCCTAAACTACTTCTGCCTTCTAGAAATTTACCGGTGCTCCCGGTAAATTTCAAATATTTCAAATAGCGCCCAAGTAGAGGTTTTGTTGTCGAGTGGATATGTCGCCGGACTGTCCATCTCAAGATCCAGGGTTCGAGTCCCGCCGCGGCACTAATGTCCTTTGGCAAGACATTTATCTACATTTGCCTCACTCAACCCAGGTGATGTAAATAGGAACCTGGCACGAATCAATTTCTTGAATGCTCGAGCGCTGTAATGGCAGCTATGCTAAAGCCAGGGCAATATTAAATGCGCCTCGGAATAGAATTTCTCGATAGACGGCGCTATAGAAATGCCTATTAATATTATTATATTTAGGGCCTTTCCATGGTAGCTGTGACCATGACAATCTCAAGATATGCAGTTCTGATGCATAAATCGGTCGATAGTAGTCAACAAACATTGTTTTAAAGCTAAAGTAATATTAGTCTTGGGAGGGCGCTATACAACATAAAGATTGATTTCTTTTTTACAATGTCGTTACTCGATTTTAACTGCGACAACGATCATTAAAAATTATAAAAGCGCGTATGTTTCAATATGTTCATTTAAACCATATTGATGACCCCATACTAAAAATTTGTTTTATCTTTAATGTCGTTAGACACGTTTCTGGGAAGAACTATAATATGCAAATGACCAGCTGTAGTTAGACACATTTGTTCAGATTTACGTCTCTAGATTATCACTGTAACGAGTCTTGAGAATTACATGCGGGATCATTTAGCTTAATGGTTTGTACCCTAAGTGTATGTTGCGCCCCTTCTCTTTTTTCTCCCATATTTCACTGGTGCCCTTTCATTGGCTGGACCCTTGCTACAGCACAAACAAACATCTTAACGAGCTCTCATTGTGATTATATGTTATCATTTGTCTCTCTATCTCCCTTCTCTCTTTCCATTTGAATCCCCTTTTTCTCTTACACTCTCTCTCCCCTTCTCTCTCTTTCTCTTCCTCTATGAATTCCTTTCACCCCCATCTCTCTCTCTTTCCATCTTTGTTTTCGCCAACTTTCGCACTATCTCTGTATATAGCCCAAACCCCTCAAAAATGTCGTATCAAACAAACAACTTTAAACTTTTTGTCATCTAAGTTTTCCTCCAAGTACCTCTGTTTCTTTTTTTCCCGTCACAATAATCATAAGTTCCTCGTACTAATACAAATACGGGCATATTTTTCGAGTGCCAGCATCTCATTCGAAAACATACTTTCTGGAATATAAATATTGGGATTAAGCGAATGTAACATTTGATTCAGTCATCTCGCTGCCAGGATTCATCCATATTTAATTTTTAATCAATTTGGCGACAGTAACGCGAACGAGTGGGAAAAGAAAGTTAATTATGGCATAATTTTGATATCGATATAGAATACAATAAATAAGGTATATCCCCCCTCATGCATGCACACAGTACAAGAACATGAAAAAAAAAATTCATTGCCCCACAAACACACAATATAGGAGCGTTGACGAAAGATGTGCTGTGATGCACTTTGTGAATAGAATAACATGAATATGAATCGTAGCTGTCTAACATCAAATGAATACATTCACATTCATTCTGATTTCATTAGAGGCGTTACTGGATGGAGGAGGGAGTATGCATATCCATTCCCTAACAATAAATTGTTTTCTAGGAAGAACTTTGAGATGTAACGAAACGAGGGTGCGCTTCAAACTGAATGACACCGATTTGTTCTAAAACTTATCAATCGTTTCCGAATAGCCTTTTACCTAATACTTTCTCGATCTTATATATTAACAGACAGTGTTTCACATTTTTCGTTATGTTTTAAGTAAACCAATCTTCACTCAATAAAAGGATAACGTAAGAAATGTTGGTAGATTTTTGTTTCAAGTCGGCATTTAAAAGACATATCAACTGCTTTGAGAGGCGGTCGATATTTCTATGATATCGTCTTTTTAAAAATCGTTGTTTGTTCTAAGCTTTTCTTTAAAAAACATTTTTTGTCCTTATTTTTATATTTAAACAATTGCCTTTTTATCAGACTAGTATTTTAACTGTCATGGTTTCATTGTAAGATTATGTAAATATGTTTAGTGAATGTATCTTTTCTATTTATATGTATCCTTGAAAATTGTGAACACATACATTTTAGCTTTTTAGGTGCATCATGTGCATCATTGTCTTCTATATTTTTTTGGAAACCAACCTTGAATTGAAATTGTAATCAAATTGTACAACTTACCCTAACCACCAGTTTCTTGCGACTTTAACCTTCGTAATGTGAAGTCAGAAAGAAAGCTGATCTCCTTGATGCTCCTTATATAATGTATAATGTTTGAAGAAGAAAAATAAGGTGCAAACCAAGATGGCATTTCCTTCTTTGCCATCACACGTCAAACTGATACTCACTTGGCACAAATTTGCACACAAGTTCATGGACGTTTTTCACTTATGCATGCAAACATTGCATGAATATGGCAAGTAGAGAAACAAAAGGAATCGTCCTTCAAACAAACAATGCAGAAGCGTTGACAAAAGATATGCTCCGTTGCTCGAAGAGAAAAGATTAATATGATTATGAGTCGTAGCTGTCTAAAATCAAACGAATATATTTATATTTATTAAGATGCCAACAGAGTTGACAAAAGATCTAACTCCGTTTTGTCGACGATCAACCATGCGTCAAGTCCATCGTCTTCCGTGTGCATGGCTGATCTTCAACAAAACGTAGTTAAGTCTTTTGTCAACTGTATTTGTTGCACAGGCAGGCAGCCAGTAACATCGAATTCATTTTTATCAAATTTTGGAAATGCAAGTATTACTTTAAACAAACAGAACTTTGTTATTTAGCTCATTTTTCCTGATTGAGGTATCGTAGGAAAGGGCAGAAAATGAATTTTCTAGAAATGTCATTTTCTCTTTTTAATTTAGATACTGATCTCCAAATTAGTTTTTGGTTCCCTCTCTTGTTTTTAATCAATCATGGGTGAAATATGTACATATGAGTTGCATCAGATGAAAGTAGAGGATTTAAGCTTTACAAATATGTGTCATTTATTAATTGCACTTGTAATTATTTATGATAAAACATTGATCATTATCGGTTTCTTTTTTTTGGAACGCACTGTATAAATAATAACTAAAGATATGTGCACTGTTGCTGTAACGTGGGTCCAGCCAATGAGGGGGGGGGGGGGGACATGCCATTCAGGAAAATGCCATACATGCAATTCTCAAGATTCGTTATAGTATAAGAAGCTTTCTTTTTCTCCCTCTTCATATTCCCTCTCTCTCCCCCTCTCTCTGTCTCCCTTTTTATCTGTATATTCCTTAATACTCTCATTCTCTCTCTCTCTTCCTCTCTCTCTATCTCTCTCTCTCTCTCTCTCTCTATCTCTTTCTCCTATACCCCCTCTCTAGCTAGATCTCCTGTTTGGCAATTATTTCCCGCTATCGCTCTCAATGCCCCGACCCCCTTTTACAATATTGTAAAAAAAAACATCACTTCAAACTTAAAAAAAAAATAATAATTTGCTATCCGATTGCCTGCTATTTAAAAATCTCTGATGAAACTCACAATTACAACTAATTAATTAAAAAGTGAAGACATGTTTTGTTAGCATAAAGCCAACAAATCATTGGAGCAACGCGCTGGCGCAGGGATAATTTACCGGTTAGAAGTTGTGTGATCACCACGCTGTCGTTTAGCACAAAAGTGTTTGGAACCACCAACCTTGACAACTTATCCATTATGACGTCGTACTTTGGTACTCTATGCTATACAGCTATTTTCATTACTGTGTAGTATGAATGGTCTCCTGATAGATAACAAAGCTGTTTGATTTGTTTCATTGTATAGAATTTTTATTTTTATTTATTTACCGCAGACCCGCAAAATAACAAATTAACATAATGACAAACAAGAGAGACACTCATGCAATGATACATATGATATTGTACATAGAATAAAAAAAGAATACCCCTCACCGACTAAAACAAACAAAAAGAAACAAGAAAAGACAAACAACAATGAAATTTTAACTAGCAAATGAGAGTAGTGGGTGCGAATAGTGATATGTGGACTGGCATACCATATACAGTGATATTCGTATTGTGAGTGAGCGAGATGAAGGAAAAAAGATCAACATATCTAATATAATAATGCACATGGTGAAATCTTCCACATGCAGTGAATTATGCTGTTAGGTACATTCCATGAGCATGCTTTTAATGAATATTTTTGTTTTATATAGTTGATAATGTACCCTTGCTATACAATACATTGTAGTCCATCATCCTCACCATCGTCATCATCCTCGGGACCCTGCAGCATTGTTTTATTATGTGTGGAATATTTGTTTGATAGCTACATGTTTGTACCAACATGCCTCAAAGCAAATAAAACAATCAACCGTTTAAATGTTACAAGTAATCAGTAGAATCTGGATTGTGATGATTGTGAGAGATGACAAACTATAAAGATTACACATATTTTAATTATTGTATCTGTTCTATTAAACTACGTATCGAAGAATGATATTTCCCATAGCGAAATTATAAAAACAACAATATAAAAATGTACATATACTTTATATTATGATGATGTGTACGTATCATGAGGGTTTTCATAATGTATATATTTTCTTGATATATGATGGTACTTCGCTCTATTCCATTGTTTTATTATTAAAGCTAACATAATATATTATTCAATCTAACACATATTCTCCAATCTGGGATACATATTATCAACATATCTCGTAACAAAATCGAATGTTGCATAACGTAAGTAATATGCAGCTATATACATGCTGTAAGTGTGTTAGAAAAACAAATCTGTAAATGATTTCATTTTCAAAGCATCGCTATGATCAAACTACTAACACAAATTAAAATATTCCATAGCAAACTGATATAAACAACAAATTGAAATGCTATGTATTATGTTGAAATGTACATGCTGTGAGCATACTTATAATGTGAACGATTTCGTAACAAATAACAAGACTTTGCAGCTCATTTGATTGTTATATTAATCATTCTATTGAAAATACTTGTTAGATACACATATCAACATATCTCATAGCAAAATAAAAACTAAAATCAAAAGTTACCCAGCAAAAGTACTATATGCAGCTATTTACATGTTATGAGTATGTTAGATGACAAAAGTCTGCAACTTATTTAATAGTGTAGCTTAATATGCCTTTCAACAAAATACATATCAAAGGTTAACATGTTCCATTGCAACTTTATGAAATCGATAGTGTTGAATATTACACACATTTGTTTATATATCAATGTACTTATCTATTACTCGTAATGTAAATATTTGTTGATATATAAGGATACTTTGTAACCTAATTGATTGTTAAATTATTCATACATTCTACCGAGTTTTTTGTTAGAAGTACATGTATCAGCATGCCTCAACGCAAATTTACAAATTCAACAAAATTAATCATACATAAACATTCAGTCTAATCAAGCTGTTGACATGTTGCGAGTATTTTAAATGACTAAACTGTCAACTTAATCCATAATTTTAGCATCGCATCTATAAATCTACACAAACATGTATGTTTAGAACATATCCAAAATGCATATTTGTGCATGATAGATCACAATGCCATGCAATCTAAAGCATGCTATCTTTAAGGGTTTGTTAAAGACATTACCAAGAACAAAGGTCTATTATTTATTTTGTGCTCAGTAGTAGGATTGGTAGATAGATTTCTTTTTCACTCATGACTATAAAACACAATTGGTTTGATTTATCTTGCTGAAAAAAAAGATCAATAAATTCGACGGGTTCAAACAAATATACCTATACATGTTATACATGATATACATGTACAGATATGTACAGCTATGTACATGAACCTATATATAAGCGTGCAAAGTGTACATGTTGTGTTTTTGGAGCCATACTGGCAGTAACTTATTACATATTCAGACTCGACTCCGTTCTGGCTATAAACGAATGATGTACCGACACTTTTATCATCTTTAAGTACTGTGTCAAGTTTTGTGTTATATTCTTTATGGTTGCTGTGTCATCACTATGAATATGACTGACAAAGAAAGCGGACAAAATATACAGTTCCTCAGGTAAACAAAGGAACATCCATTCACTGCTATTATGTAAAAATGTGTAGAACAGGTTGTCACATGCATATTCACCTTTTTACATAATAGCAGTGAAGGGATGTTCCTTTGTCTACCTGAGGAACTGTATATTTTGTCCGCTTTCTTTGTTCGTCATATTTAAAGTGCATCTTGCCAAGATTTCTCCAACTGCCCCATCTTTCTTTCTTCTCTTCAGCGATGCTCTTAATGTTTGTTTGAAAACCATGTTGTTTATTGTCGATGGGTTCTCGCCTTGTTGTCTAAATTTGCCAAGTGAAGTTCATGTCGCATCTCTCTCTCCTCCTCATTCCTTTGAATCTTGTCATTCATCTTTTGAATCTCCTCTTGAAGTTTCTGATTCTTTTCATCAATTTCCTGGTTGATTTTCGCGGCATCTTCCTTCTCTCTTTCTTTGTCTGCTTGAATCGCCTCATTGAATACCAAATCAATTTCATCTTTCAAAGCTTGTAGATGGGTGTCGGTGTCAATTCTACACTGACGAATCTGATCTCCATAAACTCGACAAAGCTTTAACTTTTCATTCGCTTTTTCCTTTAGAGTGATTAGACTCGCTTTACATTCCACGATGGCGCCCTCTATATCCTGTTGAACGCAAGGCTGCTGATGGTCTTTCATTGCGCATGAATAACACAGTGGTACGCCATGTGTTTTACAATACAGTTTGATTTCTTCATCATGCTTCTCACAATAAAGATTGGACCCACCCTTTCTTGCTTTTCCGATGCATCCCTCTTTGGAGGCGCAGTCCTCGCAGAGCTTCTTCTTTTCCTTAATGTAGTACGTCACATCTGTGATGGATCCACAGTTCTCTCCTTCACAAATGTCTTCTGCAGAGCTGAAGTTCGCCGCCATCCTGATCAGAGTATTGACCTGTATACACAAATAGAGAGAGAAAGAGAGAGAGAGAGAGAGAAAGAGAGATAGAGAAATATAGACAGAGATGGGGAGAAAGAGGCATTGTGAGATAGAGACGGGGAGAGAGGGTGGAGGAGGAAATGGAGAGAGAGAAAAAAAGGGGTGGGGAGAATAAGGGGTAGGACGGATGGATGAAGGGAGAGAGAAGGAGGGGAGAAGGGAGGGATCGAACGGGAAGAAGTGAATTGACTTGATTTATTACAATGAACTCCATTAGTAAAATGTCAGTATAAATGTTTGAAATCAAAAGAATACCAGTGAACGTATTTCATGCGATATATTTGCTTTTGAGTACCTATGAAAGGTCACGTACTGTTCTTCTCATCCATGTATTCAAACAGTTCTATGGTCTTTAAATAAAATTTACATTAACAAAAATACACTGAGAGCATATCATAGTAAATTTACGTAAATATAATAGTTTCTTTCATTTTTAGTGTCCATATTGAAACTCTATTTCACATGCTTTGCAAAACAAATAGTACTTTCTACAGCATTATCATGACTAGAATTGTATCCCTATTTAATATATATATATATATATATATATATATATATATATATATATATATCTATTTTATGGTTTGCACAAATCATTGCAATTAATAATAATTAAAGCAAATTGAAATGTTCATCTTGTTGTTTACATAACTATTTGATTGTGAATAATAGAGCGTTCTCTTTTTAAAAAGTAATATTTCCTAGTGGCCGAGCAATGTATGCAGCTGCAAGGAAAAGGTGACCTAAAAAAAAGTGCATAAATCCAGTAGCATATTGTGGACTCAAAAATTGAGGGGAGGAGGGGTGCACCAGTCTTTTGTCTACGAGATAAGCATTTTTTTAGCTCTTTTAATTTGCGGCACCCCTTTAGGATTTTCACGTCACCCTATTTAAACAAATCATCAAAGGAACTAATTTTCATTCCTCGTGCACATACATACATGTAGGTGTACGGGCACATTTAAGTGTGAGAGCCGTGTGAGAGCCTCTTGTCTAAAAAGGATACTATCCATATGATATATTCATTCATCCTGTTGCCATTTCGATATAGATATGAAATAAATAATGTAATATATTGGAACCATGCTGCCCGAATCAAGACAAAATTCAGGCAGTGAGAAATGGAGAAGAGACGAAATAGATAGGGAATATACAGTAGAAGAAGATGTCGCTCATATTTGTATTCATGTTCTAGGCTGTAAACTATCTGAAAACTTTCTTATAAGTGGATTTTTCTTTTGTATTCTCATCTTTCTTTTTCCAGATAAAAAACACATACCCATTCCAGATGCATGAACCTGTTTCCTGTTATTGCCTAAGTACCCTTTCTCATCCACTTTCTTATATGGCCCTAACCTTGTTCACAGCAAAATAACCTACACCATCATCATCATTATCAACTTCAGGTGGCGCTGTAAAGCGCTGCTGTGGTCTTCACGAGAGCACGCCATGCAACTCTTTCACCTGCCATTTGTGTTGCACCTTCCATTCCTTGTCAAGACACTTTCTTGATAACCTACATACAATCATAATAATAATAATCATCTTTTAAAGTCCACTCCAAGTTAAACCGAAAATGTACAGCTTACCTTAATTATCAGTTCTTGCGAAATTCACCTCCGTAATGTCAAGTCAGAAAGAAAGTTGATCTTGTAGATGTTCCTTTTATAATTGATACTGTTTGAAGAAGAAAAGTAAATCACCTCTTGTAATGTTTGTATTAGGTGCAAATCAAGATGGCGTCTAACTGTATGCCAGCCTACGTGAAACTGATGATCACTTGCCACTGACTCGATTTGCTCACAAATGTATGGGCACTCTTCACACACAGCCTGTATGCATACAGTGCATTAATATTGCAATACAAGCAGAAAAAACAAGAAATTGTCCCCCAAACACACAATGTATGAGCGTTGACAAACGATTTGCTCTGTTGCTCTTTGTGAATACACTATTATGAATATGAATCATAGCCGTCTAGCGTAGGATGAAGGCATTTACATTCATCGTGATGTTAAAAAAAAACGTTACATGGGAATTTCTGTAGTCAAGGTAGTCAAGTCAGGTATGTGCAAACATAAAACATTGGCTTGTCAAAGTTCGGGAAGGGATATACACATTGTCCCTTTAGAGAGGACAAATTGTGCATTTTAAAGCGAAGCTGTATGCTTCATAAAGGACGCAAATAATTGTTTGATACTCATTTAATGAACCTCCTGCTGATTCACTTAATAGTTTACTTTGCTGAGAGTATTTTCAAGTATTAAATCTTTCGCCCTGTATGATCCCATAATGATAATAATAATACACAATATTTATAAGGCGCTTAATACTGGTGTCTCTAAGCGCATCATATTCTGACTAAACAATTATTTACCAAAACTTATAATAAACACACAAATTATACATCTGTTCTTTATTCAATAAATCATGCATATATAATAATAAAAAAATAAGATAAGAGTGAGATCAAACATACATACAAGGGGTCAAACATAGGATCAAACATAAGATCTCATGAATCCCCCCCCCCCCTCCCCCTCTTTTCGTCATCTCTTATCCAAGTGCCGTCCTTCCCAGTCCTTAGCTACGCCAATGGTTAAATCAATAATATTATTATGACGCATTTTACAACGTAGTGTTACATTAAAACATAGTGAAACCATTCTGTCAATATAATATACTCATACAGTATATGGTCAATATGATACTCACAGTATTGTAGAGAAGTATTCTGTTGTTTAAGGTTGAGGAAAACTATGATAAAATAAATATCAAAGGAAAAGGTACACTGCGTTGTAGGCGAGGAGACATTTAAACCTTTTCTCAATCCTTGTGATGTAAAATGATAATTGTATTTATGAAATCAACCGAGTACCACCTAGTCTTATCTCATGAGGTTATTTTTCAACTTGAAAGTAAATACTGTTTTCCCTCATGTGATATGATAGCTGATAAGGTATATGTATTTTGATATATTGGCCGTTGTAAATATAGCGATGAATAAATATGCTTATCATTTTGGAGTTCAAAGAACGAAATCGATATCTCAGATAGATGTATATATTTGTTTTGATAAGGTGTTATTGACTGTGTTATCTTTGGCCCAAACGTGGCACCTGTCCGTGACAGTAGTACCTTTTTTGAAAGGGATGGAGGGCGAGGGGTGATGTTTATTCATACCTGTCATGTGTTATTGACTTTGGTCAATAATATTTTGTAAACCTAGTATCTGTTTGATTTGGCTCAAATCAATTGTTCTCTTTATTTAATTACATGTGTGTGTGTAGTGTTTGTATGTTATTTCATTTCTTTGCACTAATGGTGTTCCTTGAGTATTCGCTGTTCAACTCATTTCAAGATTCTTACTGCAATCATATTTGAGAATTACATGCATGGGCATTTAACTTTAAATGGCATGTATAAGTGCGTGTTGCGCATCCTTACCTTTCTTTTTCACCTCCTATTTCACCGAAGCCCCCTCATTGGCTGGACCAATGCTATAAAAGTGCAAACATTAAATCATTATAAGTATATGTTATTTGTTGTCTCTTCCTGCTCTCTTTCTCTCTCTATCTCTCCTTCTCTCTCTTTTCCTATCGTTCCTTTCTTCCCAACTTTCTCTCTCCCTCTCTCCCCTTCTCTCTCTTTATTTTTCTCTATCAATTCCTTTCTTCCCCAATTTCTTTCTCCCTCTCTGTCTTCCTCTCTATCTCCCACTCCCTTGTTGTCACTTCCTTTCACACTATCCCTGTCAATACCCCTACCTCATCTTAACATATTTTGACGAACCCGCAACTTGAAACTTCTTTTCCATCTTTATTTTCCCTCCGAGTGTCTTCGTTTCTTTATTTCACGTCACCATTATCCAAAATGCATCATATTATTTGTTTTCCAATTCTTGTACAAATAGACATTTGTTGGTGGTGAAAGCCTCACACCAACAAACACCAACAAATATATCGTCTATATTCTTAAAATATTGTGAAAAAGTGAGAAAAACATTTGAATCAGTCATTTCGTTGCCAGGAATTATCCTGATTTATCAGTTTTGTGAGAAGTAAAGCAAATGAACAAAAAAGACAGGTTGCTATCCACAAATTTAACTATGTATTCTCATATTTCTTCCTCCAGATAAGATAAACATACCGCATCCCGCATAAATACCCCTGTTTCATCAACTTCCTTGTATGAAACCGAAATTTTCACAGCAAAATGACCTATATTACAAGCAGCGTAAAGCTCACCTTAATACCGGTATGTTGCAATTAAAATCTTCGTAATGTGAAGTCAGAAAGAAAGCTGATCATCTAGACGCTCTTTTTATGATTGAAACTGTTTGAAGAAGCACAATTCATCCAACCTCGTGTAACATGTGTATCAGGCGCCAATCAAAATGGCGTCTATTTGTATACCATTCCACGTCAAACTGATGCTCACTTGGCAACAATTTGCAAACAAATTCCTCCCCCAAACACATAATGTAGGAGCTTTGACAAAGGATGTGGTCCGTTGGTCTTTGTGAACAGATTAATATGAATATGAATCATATCAGTCTAGCATGGGATGAATGCATTCACGTTCCTTGTTATGGCTATAGAAGCGTTACAGGGGTTTGTGGACGTGGAGTTGGGGGGGGGGGGAGAAGTATGATTATGCCGACCCCCTTGAAACAAATCGTTTTTTTTTTTTTTTTTCGCTAGGGAGAATTATATACAATGCAGATAACCAACCGTAGTTAGACAAAGTTCTTCAGGGATGTATTTCCGTCCCAAGACTTTGTATTACCATTCTATCCTCTGTGAAAGGATTAAGTGATTAGATAAATATGTTCATGAGGGCAAGAAAGATCATGAAACTCTATCATTTCTAGATTACGTGTTCATTCATGTTAAAGTCAACGTGAGAAGAGAGAACTTTTGCTAATGCAAGGCCTTCACTGTGGAACAAAAGTAGCAGATCAGTTAAAGTATACAAAATAATTTTAAGTACAGTATCTGTTTGATTTGGCTTAAAATTAATACTTCTCTTTCTTTCGCTACAGTTGTGAACAGTTCTTTTATTGTATTTTATCTCTTGCTCAAGTGTTCCTAGAGTATTTGATTTTCAAGTCATGTCAATATATGAATACCAATGTTTACATTCTGCAATTGAAAGTGTCTTTACATAATCATATTTTTGCGAACTCTCTATGAATGTCTATGGTTCTCAATAGTACTGAGCATAAAGTACCGAAGTGCTAATGTCATATTTGCTCGTAATCCAGGGTACTAGTTCCACTGAGTTTTACTGTGAAATCATTCAAGCAACGCACCGGAGCAGGGCAGTGCTTGACACCGGTGTGATCATCACATGGTGACACCATTGTTAAACGCAACATCGATTGGAACCCCCTTCCCCACGTATTTTTATTTAGGGTACGCACATGCATGTTCCCTCCTTTTGAAAACACCCCCCCCCCCCTTAAGTCCGGTGTTTAAGGTACGGGCCGGATTTGTGTGTACTACGGGCCAGACTTTGGTGCGTGAAAAGTACCCCTTTACCTGACATTTTGGGAACACGCATCGTATCCCTCCGTTCACGTTTACATGATTCTCCTGACTAGAAATAATAATATATATGTTGATATGTTTTCCATATGCATTACAATAAACAATTAATAATACTTCGAGCGAAATTGACGTGTTGATCTTGTTGTTTACATAGTTATAGGATTGGCAGCGCGATCATAGAACTGATTCTCACTTGGCACACACTCGCCCACAAATCTATCAACATTTTCCACTCATGGCTGCATACGGTGAATGCATATGGCAAGTAGAGAAAAAAAAAATCCACAACAAACAATGTTTGAGCGTTGACAAAAGATTTGGTCTATTGCTCTTTGTAAATTTCCTCGTCCACCTAATCCAACGGATTTGTTTTTTCAGCCTTCTTGCATGAAGGTGTACGCGAACATTTGTGCACGGGCGTATTTGTGAACAGAATATAAATCAAAGCAGTCTAACATCATATGAAAGCATTCGTATTCCTCCTGAATGTAATAGAAGTGGTACTGGAGAATGCTTGTCCACCCCGACCCCCCCCCCCCCCCTCCCCGCCCTCAAAATAAAAGTTTGCTAGGAAGAACTATTACATGTTACTAACCAGCTATATTAAGGAGAAGGTTGAGTTCTGGAAAGAGGTGACAAATAATTTGTGAGCTTTATCATTTTTTTTATGCAAGTGTGGAAGAACATCAGATGAGACAAGTTCCCTGAAAAGCATGGCTCTTCAAATGCCTTCATATTCTAAATATGTCATGTACCATCGTAAAACTCGGGGGTATTTTTTTACGCCACGTGTTCTTGTAGTCCCACATACATTTTTTGTGTACAGTGTTTGTAACTTTACCTAGACCTGGCCAAATTTCTTATAATTTTGATGATTCCAGAACCTTGCAATACACACAAATTATTATATGTTAGATGATCAACCTTTTCTGTTTGATTCCACACCGTTTCTTTCACAATGCAATCGCATGACCAGAACTCAGCTTCATCTTTAAGACAAGTTCTTTAGAGTAATATCTCAGTAACATGACTTTGTATCCTAGGTAAAAGGAATATATTCATTAGATCAATGTGTTTATAAGGGCTAGAAAGATCATAAAACTCTATTCAAAATCTCGATTAGGTGTTCTTTCATGCTGATTACAACATGAGTTGAGAGAATCTTGGCTCATGCAAGGCCTTCGCTGTGGAACAGAAGTTGCAGATCAGTTGAATATGAATAATAATTTAAAGTACAGTATCTGTTTGATTCGGCTTAAAATCAATATTTCTCTTTCTTTCACTAAAGTCGTGTGTAGTGCTTGTTTGTGATTTTATCTCTTGCACTAGTGTTCCTTGAGTATTCGATTTTCAACTCATTTCAGGATTGTCACTAATATTTGAGAATTACATGCATGGACGTTTAGCTTAATGACATGTACCCTAAGTGCATTTTGCGCCCCTCCCTCTCTCCTTTTTATCCCATATTTCCAAGATGCCCCCTCATTGGCTGGACCCATATGCTGCAACGGTGTAATTGTCTTAACCCGTTACAATTCATGTTATACGTTGTCTCTGCCTCCTCTTTCTCTCTCTCTCTCTTTCATTCCATATCCACTTTCTGTATGCCCCTCTCTTATTCTCTCCCTGTCCCCCTTCTCTCTTTTCTCTATTAATTCCTTTCTCCCCCACCCTCTCTCTCTCTCCCTTCTTTATCTCTTCCCCTCTATGTCCTACTCCCCTGTTATCGCTTTATTTCACACTATACCAGTCCTGTCAATACCCTTTCCCCTCTAAAAATATTATAACAAACCCACAACTTTCCATCTAAAGTTCCTTCTAAGAGTCTTTGTTTCTTCGTTTTACTTCACCATATTACAACATTATTCAAAGTATTAGTTATTCATCCTGCGTACACATAGACGTATAGGCATATTTTCGAGTCAAAGCCTCTTGCCCGAAAATATACTTTGGATTTTATATATTGTGAGCAAGCGAGCAATACAATATATTTAGTGAAATCATCAAGAAATAAAGAACATGAAAAAAGACAGGTTGTAATAGCATAATTTTCATTACGATATAAAATACAATAAACAAAGCTATATTCGAGAGGCATACTGCCAGAACTATGACTAAATCCGGGCAGTGAGAAATAGAGAAAGGACGAAAAAAAAAGGGACATACAAAAGAAGATATCGATAACTTTTATGTTCATGTTGTTGGCCCTAATCTATCTTAAAACTTTCATATAGGTGGACTTTTACTTTGTATTCTCATCTGTCTTCTTCCAGACAAGACAAATTTAACCCACACATCATGCATACACCTGTTTCTTCTTCATTACATAGTCACCTATTTTTCGTTCACTATTTCTTATTCACTTCCTTTTATGACACCAAACTTGTTCACAGTCAAATGACCTACATACAATGTACAGCTTACCTTAATAACCAGTTTCTTGCGATTTTAACCTCCGTAATGTGAAGTCAGAAAGAAAGTTGTTCATCTAAATGCTCCTTTCATAATTGAAGCTGTCTGAAGAAGAACAATTCATTCAATCTCTTGAAATATAATGCTAGGAGTCCACTGGGCCGGCGCCAGTTGGTGCCAGTTTGCGCCAATGCAATTTACTGTGGCGCCTAGTGTCGCCAATAAGGTGCCTAGTGGCGTGTAGTGGCTCAAACTGCCTCCCAACTGGCTCGTGGTGGCCCGTAATGGCGCCAAATTTGAATGTGGCGGCAAGAAAATTTCAAAATGTTTAAAATTTTCGTCGCGCCACTTGCATCGAGCAATCAGCGCCAAGTGTCCGCCAAGTGGCACCAAATGGCGCGAACATATCGCCCTTTGGCGCAAACAATCCGCCTATTGGAATCCACTGGAATGTAATGGCGCGCGCCAAGTTGCGCCAATGAGATTTCGCGCCACATGGCGCCACTTGGAGCCAAGGGGCACCTTGTTTGCGCCACTACGCGAGCCAAACGGCACCCGATTGGTGACTACTTCGCGCCAAATGCCACCTGGTTGCCCGTCATTCGGCGCCACTTGCCGCCTATAAAAGCAGGGCGGCTTCACAGTACTTTCTCACAGTGATGGCGGCAGTTCTCCAAGCTCCAGGGATGAGGTTGTGCTGGGCATCCTCCTGGTCCAACATGCGGACGTCCAGTGCCTGATAGCGCTTCCTGATGAGGTTGTTCAGCATGACGGCAGCTTAAACGAGCAGGCGGACTGTGTCTGGTTCCTGTCTCATCTGGCCAAGGAAGCACTGGAACCACAGAGCCAGAATGCCAATGGCATTTTCAACCACACGCCTTGCCCTGGACAGCCTGTAGTTGAAGATCTTCTGCTGTTGGACCATGTTACGACGGCCATAGGGCTTCATCATGTCCGTCCTCATGGCGAAGGCATCGTCTCCCACGAAGAAGTACGGCATAGGGTGCTCTTCATCATCATGGGGGAAGAGGAGCTGGATCTGGGATGCCTAAAGTGCCAGCTTCAATGCACTCCTTCAGTTCACTGTTGTTGTAGATCTGGGCATCAGACTGATGGCCAACCCCACCCACATCGATCCACATGAACTGGTACTTTGAATCTACCAGAGCCATCAGGACAACCGAGAAGAACTGCTCGTAGTTGAAGTAAAGGCTGCCTGATTTGTTGGGCTTCTGGAGATGGATGTGCTTTCCATCATAGGCTCCCAGACAGTGAGGAAGATTCCATCTGGCTTCAAAATCACCTGCAACCTCAAGCCAGCCTTCATTGGTTGTGGGGAGGGAGATGACTTCTGCAGCATACTCATCCACTATCGATCTGGCTACATCAGGAACAAACTTCTGGATGGTTTCCTTGCCCTCTCGGAAGTTGTAAGACAGCTCGGCATAGGTGGCCCCAGTGGCCAGATGGCGCAGGAAGACGAACAACGTACATGAGAGCAGGGGGAATGGCCTTCCCGAAGTGGGTGTCCTTCTTCTGCAAGTGGGGTGTAAGCCTGACCAACAGGTCATCAAACATCTTTGGGGACACCCTGGTGTAGTTCTTGAACTTCCTCCTGTCATTCTCCCTCAACTCTTCGATCAAAGTGTGGTACTGTCCACGTTCGGCCCTCAACTGTGGGTGGAGCATGGGTCTAAACCACCAGTTGTGCTTCCTTTTCTTCTTAGGAGGCTCTTCTTCTTCAGGATTGGCCAGCATAAGTTGATAGGCAGTGGCCACCTCAGCATCTCTCATCATCTTCTGATGGAGCAGCATCATCACTCCAACATTATCAAAAGCCTCAGACATATCAAAATTGTAAATATTTAGTAGAGATGTTGTTCATACAGCAGCTGATGAGGGTCTGAACCAGGTGGCCGGTTCAGATGGCCGGTATTTATATAGTCGGCAAGCAGCGCCAAGCGGCGGCAAGTTCAAACCAATTTGGCGACCTTTGGCACAAACTAATCACCAAGTGGCGCAAAGTAGCCGTCTGTTGGCGCGAATGGCGCCAACAGGGTGAATTTTGGAATCAAATGGCCGTGTAATGGCGCGAGCTGGCGCAAACTGGCGCAACATTTTGGAGCAAGCCGGGTGGCATTTGGCGCACGCCATATGGCACCCAGTTTATCCCACTTGGCGACACATGCCGAACGGACATTAATTCGCCGCCACAGCGAGCCACTACGCGCCAATCACATAATCTTTGGCGCAAACTGGCACCAACTGGCGCCGGACCAGTGGACTCCTAGCATTAGGTGTCAATCAAAATGGCGTCTATGTGTATGCCATCCCACGTCAAACTGATGCTCACTTGACACACATTCGCCAAAATTCTATCGGAGTGTCTCACTCATGGCTGCATACGGTGTATGAATATGGCATGTAGACAAATAAAAGAAAACCAATAAACATACAGCGCATGAGCGTTGACAAAAGATGTGCTCCGTTGCTCTGTGTGAATAAATTAATATCAATAGGCCTATTAATCATAGGTGCATCTTTACACGTATTCCATTCTACTGTCTGTTTTATCAAACTATATCAAAGATTGCCATTTCCCATGGCAAAGGTATGAAATAAACAGTGTTGAATCTTACAAATGTTTTATTTTTATGGCACTCGCCATGTAATTTACTTAATATTATTCATTATACCTGTTGGATACATATATGTCAACATGTCACATACCGAAACAGAAAATCAACCAAATGAATGATACAAATACTTAGTATAATGCAGCTTTGTAGAAGTTGTGAGTGTGTGGGATGATGAATCTTTGTAACTTATTTCATTATTTTAATGCCACAATATGAAGATATGTAATCATTACTTAGCATTTTGTCTGTAAAACTAGATAAGGATACTAGGCAAACTACTTATTGTTCTATTAAATATACTGGTCGGATACTTATATTAATCAGCATGACATATAGCCAATGAACAATCGACAGTTTGAATCTAACAAATACTCAGTATAATGCAGTATCTGTTCTATCACACAACATATCAACAATTAACATAATCTCATATAACAAATATAAAATCGACAGTGTCGAAACTCACAAATACTTTTGAGCTATGAGCAAATAATAAGCGAGCACACTTGTAATGTAAATACTGTTTTGATTGATAATTAGACTTTGGCCTTTCTAGTTGTTATATTATCCATTTTATCAAATATACTTTTTGGATACATGAATATATTACAATGCCTCAAAGCAAAATGAAAAATCAACAAATTAAATTTGAGAAAAACTCGGTATTTTACAGCTATGTACATGCTGTGAGTTATTTATTCATGTCTTCTTTAAAAAAAGCAGGGTGATCCCATTCAAGCCGCAAGGCCTGCTTTCCAAGGGAGCCGTGCTGTAACAAACAAATTACATTTCAAATATCTTACACACTGAGAAAAAATGGTGCAAATATGCACCTTTAGGGGTGCAAACCGATTCAACAATATCAGCACCTTTAGGGGTTAAATCCTGCACCCTTTTTAAAGGTGCAGTCCTGCAACCTTTAAAAGGGTGCCAAATTGAACCTTTTAGGGGAAATTGTACCATGTATGGTTTATTATTGCACCTTTATGGGTGCAAACCGATGCAACACTAGCAGCACCTTTATGGGTTCAATCCTGCACCCTTTAAGAGGGTGCAAACCGATGCACCTTTTAGGAGACATGTTAGTACCCTTAATGGTTCAATCCTGCTCCATTAGGGGTGCAAACCGATGCAATAGCAGCACTTTTAGGGGTTCAATCCTGCACCCTGTAAAAGGTGCAATCCTGCACCGATCATCGAGGAATACTGCAAATTTTGCTCGTACACAAATACATATTAAACATGCATGATGTTTCTCGGTTAGTAATCATATTATCAATATATCTATTGCTAAAATGTGAATGTAATTGTAACATGATCAGACAAAATAATATATTGGTTATTGATTGCCAAAGGAAAATACAAATCACGAAATTGATGTGCATTGTCATAATTTGATTAACAAATCATGATAAATGTTTTTTTTATGTGAACACGTGGAAAGTAATCATAATTATGCATGCAATATGCAAACTTTTATTTTGCACCCTTTTTTGTTCGATATGGTTCATTTTTGTGGGAAGGGTGCAAAATCTGAAATTGCACCCTTTTTTGAACCCCTTTTCCTTAAATAGGGTTCATTTTTATGTAAAGGGTCCAAACTCTTATTTTGCACCCCTTTTTGGCACCCTTTTTTCTTAGAGTTTACAATACACATACAAATACTTAAAAATTTAACATAGATTATACATGCGTATAATAACTTGCATCTAATACTAAACGACAATATTTGTTTTGACATTTCTGTAGTCGCTTTAAATCTTTCATTTTCAGTGATCCCCAAACCCGGTTGAACACAATCAATGTGAGGAAGAATTACGAAATAGTATAAATGAGTATATACACGTTTTGTCAAACAGTGCTTAATCCTACGCATACATATGAGCGAGTTCATAATCCTTTTAACAACATCATTGACATGGGAATACCAATCTAAGTTCTGATTTACAATAACACTCAGATATTTAAATTTCGTTACATTTTCTATAAGTTAACCACCCATTTGTATCTGTAATTTGACTGGATTCTTCTTCCTTCGACTTGAAAATAACATAACTTTAGTTTTGTCTGTGTTAACAACTAGTCCATTTTCATTCATCCATTCACATACAACTAGTATGTGGTTTTGTAACCGGGTTTAAACAGCTTGTACTTCATAACCAGAGGGGAAAAGGGCAGTATCATCTGCGTACAAAAAAAATATTAGTATTTGAATGCAAGGCTAGATCACATATGTCACTAATGTGCATACAAAATAGTACCGGGCCCAAAATTAAATCCTGTGGTACCCCAGAATGAACTGGGAGGAAATCACTTCTAATGCCCTTGTGTTAGATAGCAAGAATTTAATTTATTTTCATATTATAAGATTTGTCTGGGCAACTTAACAAAATTACAAATCAAACGTTTGAATGTTTCATAATGAGCAAGATTATAAAATCAACAATGTTGAATCTTACAAATCTTTCCGACGGACCCGGGCCCCCTGGCTTTTTGTTGTTTTGTTTTTTGTTGTTGGAATATGAAAAAAGAGTAAGTGATCGCAATTGCGTCCAAAGTTCGGCTTGTTGCACGTGTGTTATATAGGCAATGGCGAGCTGGCGACCTATTTTTACCAAATTATGGTGGGTAAACTTTCAAAAGTCAATAGGACATGATAGTACGAGGGTTCCAATGAAAGAGCTAGTGATAACGTACGTCAGTAAAACCTTGTCGATGTGCTATGTTATTGCCCTTTTGCGAGGCATTAATCCTCATTACTGTCATAAGGGCGTAGGTCCCCTAGTTGATAAGTATAATATCATACACATGCTTTAGCAGTAACGCAAAACAAACACTGGCACATTATTATTCAATAAAATATGAGAATGTATACTATTATCTAGATGTATTAGAAATAATAATTGTCAAAATAATACCATAAATTGGGGTAAAAAAAAAAATTCCAACGTTATGAGCGACCGTGCAGGTATATTTTATTACACATTTATTGAGATCTACATGTAATTATTGGGATGCTAGTAATAATAGTCGTATCACATGTTTATTTAAATACCGTGTGATAACGTAGTGAACATGGAAAAAAGTATTCAAACACGATTCGACTTAGAGGGTAAATCTGTTTTTGAATACAAGAATGTTTTCTCCATCGCTAGCAATCATTTTTCCCGATGATGTCATCATCACCCGAGATTCGTCAAGGCAATCACCCTCATTCTCTTGTTCTGTTGATAGAGGAAATGATGCCACTCTTCTCTTCTTCACATCACTCCCACTCATCACCTGATCAATCACACACGTCATCCTCTCATCATCTGATGTCACGACGTAGATGTCGTCTGTCATATAATCGATGCAGGCATTCAGGATGACGCCATTGTGGGGGATTTCCCTTTGCGCACCCTCTCTGTCGATGATGAACAATCTGTGATCTGCTAGCAAGGATCGAGCGACGATGTGACCTGATGATAGCACATCGTGCATCTCTATATCTTGTTTACATGTGATGGTATTCATGATCTTACCATCAGCTGGGTTGACGACGTACATCTTAGACTCACCCCACTCACCAGCGATGATCATCCCATCCTGGTCAACAGCTACATTCACCGATGTGACAGGAAGCGTGGTGTTTCTTGGTATGGTGACGTCATTGATATGCTTCCATTGTCTGTCATAAACACCGATGTACCCAGTCAGACTGTCCCCTGTATACCCTTTACGGTATTTACTGCATACTACCTTGCCATCATTCAGTAATGCACAGGAGGCAACCCATGATGTATCGATCCCGGTGATCACTCTCTGGCTGATTTTAGTATTCATATCTAACATGTATGTATGCTGCCTACCCAATACTCTATCTGTGATGATCACATTGCATTCATCTATGCATCCTACAATGGTTGGTAATTTATCTTTAATATTGATTGTATCAATGAGCTTCCACTCCCCATCATATCCATCAATCCTCCCATCATACTTCTGTATCCCAGCACCCTTCACAAACCTCACACCTGATATGGCCCCAGTAATTTGTTTCAACTCACCCTCGTTCAATGGCTTCTTTAATTCATCACTCACTGATGTTTTCACACGATGACCGTCTTTGACGACATTTTTATCATTTTCGAGTACTGTATCGAGTGTCTGTATTGTAGTCTTTGTGTTTTTTATGTCATTTTGCAATGTGTTCTCCAACTCACCAATCTTTCTTTCTTTCTCTTCAGCGATGTTCTTAATGTCTGTTTGAAGAACATGTTGTTTATTGTCGATTGGTTCTCGTCTTTTCTCTGCATATGAACGGTTTAATTCAATTTGCTTCTCTCTCTCCTCATCGTTCTTTCGAATATTCTCATTGATTTTTTGAATCTCCTCGCGAAGTTTTTGATTCTTCTCATCAATCTCCTGGTTGATTTTAGCAACATCCTCCTTCTCTTTGTCCGTTTGGATGGCCTCATTGATTACCGAATCTACTTCATCTTTCAAAGCTTGTAGATGGGTGTCGGTGTCTGTCCTACACTGATGAATCTGATCTCCATAAACTCGACAAAACTCTAATTTGTCCTTTGCCTTTTCTTTTAGAATGTTTAGTTTTGCTCTTATGTCCATGATGGCGCCCTCTATATCCTGTAGCAAACAAGGCTGCTGATGATCTATCATTGCGCACAATTGACATACTGCTACACCGTGTGTTTTACAATACAGTTTGATTTTTTCACCATCATGCTTCTCACAATACAGATTGGGCCTACCCTTTCTTGCTTTTCTGATGCACTCCTCTTTAAAGGCGCAGTCGTCACAGAGGTTCTTCTTCTCCTTCACGTAGTACGTCACATCTGTGATTGATTGACAGTTCTCTCCATCACAGATGTGTTGTGCAGAGCTGAAGTTGGCCGCCATCCTGATCAGAGTATTGACCTGTAGAAAGAACAATTCTCAAAAGAGAAAGAAAGAGAGACAGATAGGTAGAGGTAGACGTGGGAGAGAGAGAGAGAGAGAGAGAGGAGGGGGTGCGTTTTTGTGGAAATAGGGGTTAGATGGTTGGGGTGGATAGACAGAAGGGGAAGGAAGGGGGAGAGAAAAAGCAAGGCCATGAGGGATGGGGGAACCACGAAGGGAGGGAGAAAAATAGGGTGAAAAAGGGATAAGGAAGGGAATAAAAGAGGGGATCAAAGGAAAGGGAGGAAGGGAGGGATAAAGCAAAAAGAAGAGAATACTAGATTTAATACAGTGATCTCATTTAGTTAAATAGTCTCATGCACATTTTTAACAAGAATATTAATAAATAAGTGTATTTCCTCCCGTGAAATTTCTTTAAAATTGATAAACAAAGGTCGTAATTATTTAATCAAACACTTGAAGGTCTTGAAAACAAAAATAAATAACCTCCATGTTTTAAAAAAATGCATTGAGAGTAAATTTATATATATTGATTTGATATTTCGTAGTGTTCGTAATTGATATAACATATACATTGCTCAATTTATCGGTACTTTGTGCAGGCTTTCAATTGATAAGACAAAATCACATTTATAATTTTGTAGAATTATTTGTACAAATTATTAAAATTGACAACAACGAATGATCTATAGCAAAATTGACAAGTTTATGTAATTGTTAACATAGGTTAAGGATCGTATGCGTGTTTTTATAACAGTGTTCTTGATAAGTGATAATATCAAGTGATTGGAACATGTGAGGCAATGTGTGCAACACTTTATAGCTGCAAGGAAAAGGTGTTATAATATTATCGTTAACAACCCCATACTCACATTATTATTACATACGAACAGATTAAAACCAATATAATATATCAACAAGTGTACGGTCACAGTTTTATAGAGCAGTATTCTATTGTCTAACGTTGAGGGAATTTATGAGCAGAAAATTTTCATAGAAAAACGAGTCACGGCACTGTAAGCAGGTGTGTCGCTAGCGGGGGTGTGTATGGGTGGGGGGGGGGACAGCCCCAGCTACCTGGATATTGTCGACAAAACTGCACTGCCGTTGGGGAGTATGATAAAATGGGAGGGAAAGAAAAAGAAAAGGAAAATAAAGGAAAAAGGGGAAACAAGAAAAAAAAGAAGGAAAATAGGGGGAAAGAAATGGAGGGGGGGGCATCGAGGAGACAAAGGGGGTAAGAGCATGAAAAGGGAGGGGTGGGAGTAAGAGAGAAAGGGGGGGGGGGCTATTGAGTGGAATCATATCGTCTGTCGAGGGAGCAAGAAAGATACGCATAGATTTGTTGCTGTGTCGGGTCAGCTGTTTCGGTATTCTCGCTCGATCCTCGTGTACTATATAAATGTGACATGTATAATGTCGGTTGGTTGGCGATTTTTTTTTCTTCCTTCGCGTACCGATGTGACTTTATATTTGCTTCGACGACTTCGAGAGAGACGACTATAATACTTGTATTTTCCCGAATTTTAACTAGCAGTTATTGAAGGGATCCGGTAACTTTGTCTTAGATTCTGAAGAAGAAAAAATCCTGGATTTAGCTCATGCTACAATGATAATTATAAACTTTTAGGTTAGTCAGGAACCCCATGACTTTTAGAAGTCTGATTATCAAGATATTTATGATTGGAAATACAAATTTTGAAAACCGTTCGCCAAACGATTTTTTTTCATTACACTACAGTCTATTGGGGAAAACGAGTATGGTAAAACCGGTCACTCAAAGATTTTTACTTTTTTTGAGGCACTTCTTGATCATTTTGAAGCGTGATTTGTTTAGGGTTTCAATATTACACCATATCACAGACACTGATATCAGGTAGGGCCATGCATCTCAGATTTACCATTGTTACGATGCCTTTAAAATGAATCGTCAATTGTCATTGGTGGATTTTTACTTTGCATTCTCATATTTCTTCCTCCAGATAAGATAGACATACCCCCATCCCGCATGAATACACATGTTTCTCCTTTTATCACCTAATTATGTATTTTCCATGAACCTAAATGTCCTTGTATGAATCCAAACTTTTTCACAGCTAAATTACCTACATACAATGTAAAGCTCACCTTATTCACCGGTATGTTGCAATTAAAATCTTCATAACGTAAAGTCAGAAAGAATGGTGATCATCTAGATACTCTTTTTTATGAAGAAGCACAATTCATCCAACCTCGTGTAGCATGTGTATCAGGTCCCAATCAAGATGGCGTCTATTGGTATACCAGTCTACGAAAAACTGATGCTCACTTGGCACACAGTTGAAAACAATTTCACGGCCTTTCACTCATGCATGCATGCATTGCATGACTTTGGCAAGTAGAGACAAAAGTTAATTGTCCCCAAACACGCAATGTAGAAGCGTTGACAAAGGATGTGCTCTGTTGCTATTTGTGAATAGAGCAATATGAATATGAATCATAGCGGTCTAGCATAGGATGAATGCCTTTGCATTCCTTGTTATGTCAATAGA
The DNA here is from genome assembly GCF_000002235.5 of Strongylocentrotus purpuratus. Lineage (NCBI taxonomy): Eukaryota > Metazoa > Echinodermata > Echinoidea > Camarodonta > Strongylocentrotidae > Strongylocentrotus > Strongylocentrotus purpuratus. The sequence goes on from NW_022145606.1 coordinate 20,158,477, forward strand.
AGCGTAACAGGGGTTCGTGGAGGAGGGGGGGGGGGGGGGGAGGAGTCCAGTGTGTAAAATCAATACGGGTAGATCTTTTTCTTTGTTACGAGCCGGATATTTTGGGAACACGCATGCGGTCCCCCCTTTCCCAGAGTGGGGGGGGGGGGGGGCTCGAGAAAAAAAATGTTTATTTCGCAAGGAAGAATTCTATATAATGCAGATAATCCAACCGTAGTTAGACCAAGTTCTTCAGAGATATAGTTCGGTTAGAAGGAATAAAGTATTTAGATAAATATTTTCATGTTTTAGAGTTTAGAAATAAGCAATACGAAGAAGAAAACAATAGGAGTGATCGAGAGGGAGGAAAAGAGAGAGGAAGGAGATTAATTAAGTCAAAACAAATAGAAAATGACTGTGGGAGGGAATTTAATGAAACAATCAACTTGAAGTTATAAACAAATGTGAGAAACAAACATAGACCTAAAGTTTATCAACTTGTCCCCAGATATATGAAATGAAAATAATCTAACACAGTTACACCGGTAGTAAACAAATTTGAAATAAAACAATAGCACAACGCAAGGGCAAAATAAACTTCTGAAACGTTATAAGATTTTATGAAGTATATATTTTGTAATTATTTTCTTAGCTTTATAATGAAGGGCCTTTTTTCTATTAAACTGAATGGCCCGAATTCACAAAGGAGGTTTGTCGACAAACCTTGGTTTTCGTACGTCATATGACGCGTTTTTTTACAAACCTGGTTTGTAAAGAACAAAAGGAGGTTTGAGCTCAAACCTTGATTTGTGAATTCGGGCCAATAACTTTGGATCACTTTATGTAATTATGGTTTGATAAAGAACGAAATGAAATGTTGGTATCCGAATGTGAGTGGATCGCCAGGTGGAGTATAGGTGCAATAGAACAATTTTCCGAAAACAATCATTTGAAAACTTGAAGCCCGGCGCAAATTCCGCAAATACGAAACAAAAAAAAATTAGCTAATAATATTGCAACATGTGCAGGCCTGTATCTGGAACTTCTACTGACTATAGATAAAATAGCATAATGAACCTCTTGTTTGTATCAGTCTGATGCAACAGAGATTTACATTCGAGTTTTACTTCTTATAATTATTGTACTGAAATATTCTTCTCATCTCCGTTTCATCAGGCGGTCGTTCCGTGTTTTCTTTCTCCATATCGAGATTATGGTATAATAATTTATCTCAAGATCGAAACAGGCATACTTTTGAAATATAAGCAAATAGCAGAACGGAAAACAGGCAGAGATGATGATGGAAAATGGTGCTGAGCAATCGAGCGAGAAAGAAAGAGGGAGAGAGACAGAGAGAGAGAGAGAGAGAAATAGAGAGAAATACAGAGAGAGAGAGAGAAACAATTATTTATCATGTCATTTTTTCGTCTGTGACATTTAACTTTACCAAATATTTTCGTTTGTTACCTTATCTTGCATGATTGTTATATCTTTCAATGCAAAAATATCGCAGATAGGGTAAGATCTGGATTTACGTTATAAGATTAATAACAATCTGCATTTAGGAGTACGTCAAAATGTGATCCCATTAAAATTCTTACAAAACAGTTACGACAACTGCAAAAACAACAAGACCCCAATAACAGGGTTATCTGAACCCCATATACATGTAGCATACGAGGGTCATCCATGCTAAAGTCAGTTCATTGTGAAACAATCTATACCCTTTAAATACCTTTATTCCGCTTTTCTATTGTTGGAGATAATAACCATGACAACGACCTTTACCCTCGGCCATGTTCATTGTTCCTCTTTATGCAACTTAGCTGTAGGTGGGCCTGATTTATGAGACATAACTCTTTTCACATAATCTATTTAGGTCTCAAATACTTTCAAATATTTCTGTGTCATTTTTGTTTGTATATATATTGTCAATTCTTACAAACTATAATTGTCAAAATTTGCGAATACTTACAAACTTTTACATTTACCCTATCATCTTCCGCTCTATATAATCCTATATTGTATTGATTTGTCATGTACTTTCATTTATGTGGTTGTCTCCCTCTGCATGATTTCTTCTGATTTTGTAGACTACTTAGACTATTTTATATTTATAAGTAGAGGGGAAAGTTTCATTATTTCTCTTATAATGGTCTCCACCTTCTTTTAGATACCTTTTTGTGCTAAAGTATAATTTCCGATGTATATTATTTCCGTCAATATAACATGGTAATGAATGTTTCATTTTATGTTGATGCAACAGAGATTTACATTCAGAGCCAAAATTATTACTTTCTATAGTTTTAGTACAGTAACATTCTTCACATTTCGCCATTATCAGCCGCTTGTTCTCTATTTTCATTTCCTATAATAAATATGAGGGATGTGTTATAATAATTTATCTCAAAGAAGGAATGATGTCTGCTTACAAGCAAATGGCGAGATAGGAAACAATATGAAAGATGAAGATGGAAAACGACATTGACAGAAAGAAAAAAGAGAGACAGAGAGACAGAGAGACATATAGGAGGAATCGGGCGCCGCACTGTGGCGACCTTCACTAGTGTTTCTGTTGGATTTACCTATACTTTCATTCTTATGGGAGGATTTGTGTTAATAACATTCAGCCACCATGTCGTTCCTAAAAACAAGATTCGTTCTGGCCGGGATTCCTGATGCTATTCGTTTTCCTGAATGGATTCTGGATAACTTCTGCTATAGAAGCTTTCCTTCAGCATAGCAGATTGATTTATAGTCGAACTGAGATCCTACGCCTACGCGACACTTCCCCAACAGCGCGACCACAAGGCTTTGATGGATTCTCCCATGAAGTGAAACCGCGTAACAGAAGTAAGCGAGGGGGACTCAGGGTACGCTCAAGGAAGAGGGGTACGAAACCAGCCCTACCTAGTATGATTATCGGCAATGTGCGATCCCTTGCTAACAAGATAGATGAACTAGAAACCCTTACAAGATATAAACATGCAGGGGCGTATGCAGGGGGGGGGGTTGAACCCCCTTTGATATTTTCATGTGTGCAAACCCCCTTTAAAAAAAACCTAACCCCCCCCCCCCCTTTTTTTATTATTAAAAAAAAAAAAAAAAAAAAATAATGATATGCCAATGACTGAAGAAAATATTCGATACCAAAAAAAGAAAAAAAAAAGGTGACCTCTAAGGAGGTGTATGCCTATACATAAACTCAAAATGGTGTCAAAATTGGACGGTGAAAGATGTGACTTGTAAACCAGACATAGAGCTAATCTCAGTGGGACTAAGACCGTTTTATCTTTCCCGAGAGTTTCCCCAGATATATGTAAAAGCTTGCTACGTACATCCTCGGGCAGACTAACCACTGCCAGTGAAATTCTAACTGAGAACACGCATCGTTTAGAGGAAGCTGCCCCTGACGCCCCAATCTTCATCTTGGGCGACTTTAACCAGTTGCGGCTAGAAAACTCCCTACCAGATTATGAACAATACATTACAATTCCTACAAGAGGAGATGCCACCCTAGACCTGTGTTACGGAAATATTTCAAACGCATACGAGTCCAGGGCGTGTCATCAAGTCTAGGGCGATCAGACCATAGATCTACCACCGGAACATACAGCTGATACCGGCATATAAACAGAAACTGAAACGTAGCAAGCCCGTCACTAGTCAACGATACGCTTGGACCCCAGAAACCAACGAGGCGTTACGCGCATGCCTAGACTGCACTGACTGGGACTTGCTAATCAACTCCGCGAACTCTTTGGACGAAGAAGCAACTATTGTCTCCGACTACGTCAAGTTCTGCATTGAATTGACAATCCCACACAGACTCGTTAAAGTTTATCCTAACAACAAGCCGTAGGTGAATAAAGAGCTTCGCAATCTGCTCAGAGAGAAGGTAGCAGCACTCTCAGCTGAAAACTCTGAGTCACTAACGGATATCCAAAGAAAAATCAAGCGTCAGACGGAAAAATGTAAACATTCCTACAAGGAAAAGATTGAACAGAACTTCCGCGAAAATAATCCCAGGATGGCATGGAAAACAATGCAGGATATTACCGGTTTCAATAAAGATAAATCTTAATCTGTGGTAGTTGATCAAGATAGTGAATGTGTTAACGAACTCAACGACTTCTATTGCCGATTTGATGTAGAAAATTTCTATTGAAATGTAAGGTAATAGACGCAATTCCAGTCAGAGTACCTATCCAAATACATGAGCATGATGTAAGACGTATGTTTGCAAGCTTACAAACACACAAGTCGCCCGGACTAGACGGAATAGGTAACCAAGTTCCTGAAAGTATGTAAGGATCAGTTGGCCCCAGTGTTTACTACACTATTTGAGAAATCTCTAAGTCTAGGCATAATCCCCCAGTTATGGAAGCGGTCAATAATTATCCCTATCCCAAAATGAAAACAAACGCAAGAAATGAATGATTTCGGACCCATATATCTTACATTTAGCGTAATGAAATGTTTAGAGAAGATTGTGTTGAAATACCTCATGAGACAAGTTGGGGATCAGATAGATGTGTTGCAGTTTGCTTATAGGGAAGGTAAAAGGTGTAGACGATGCAATTTTGACATTTCTCTATAATATATAAGTGGACCACGTTGGTAATTTTTGTAAGATGTCTGTTTGTCGATATATCAAGTGCATTCAACACAATTGTACCGCACATACTGATTTAGAAACTAATTGACATGAAAGCACAACCCACCCCCATTCTATGGATACAGGATTTCCTAAGTGAAAGTAAACAATATGTTCACTTGAGAAATGTAAACGCCAAAGTGAAATTCATCAACATAGGAGCCCCTTAGGGCTGTGTCCTCTCTCCAGTATTATTTTCTATTTATACCGGAAAATTGTGTAAGCACATCACCAAACTGTCAAATGATTAAGTATGCAAATGATACTGTAATCTCAGACTTTATGTCAGACATCAGAAGTGAACGAGATTATGTCACCTGTGTAAACCGATTTGTAGAGTGGTGTGAACGGCACTATCTCAATTTGAACGTCTCAAAGACAAAGGAAATGATAATAGATTTTCGGAGAAGTCCACAAGCAAGACCACCGCTTATTATTTAGGGGGCGACTGTGGAAAGAGTTGACAGTTATGAGAACTTGGGAACAACGGTAACTACTGATTCACTCGACTGGTCATCGAATGTTACCTTGCTTAGAAAAAAAGTGCAATCAGAGAATGTACTTCTTGACAATGATAAACACGATGCATGTAGACAAAACAATTCTGATTATATTCCACAGATCATTGATAGAGAATGTAGCTACATACAACATAATATGCTATTTAGGGAATGGAACTCAAAAAGATAATGGCCCGGTCCCACTGCACTTACGGATGCAAAGAGGATGTAAAACGTAAACAAAATCTTGCCATCCGTTGGAAAACGCTATGCATCCGTTGTGTACTCATTGCATACGTGTTTCATACGCTCTATCCATCGAGCATCCGTCCACTGTGATTTCATCCGCGCAAAAAGTTTTGAGCAGCACAAAACTTTTAGAACGGATGAACTTTCCGCCGTGTACGATGTAAATCCGCGACAAATACGAGCAACAAACGTTCTATGTCCGTTATCATCCGTTCAACGTCCGCTGTATCCTCTCTGCATCCTCGCAACTCACATCCGCTGCAGCTGTAAACGGAACGAGGGAGGAAAGATAAGGTACATGGAACGTCTATACATCGTTAGTAGCACGGAAATAGTTTGCATCTCGTATAGAAAGTATTCAAAACGGACAAAGCGTTTGTATCTGGGATGTATCTCGTATATTTAGGATGTCTAGAGTATGTAGAAGGACACCTAGCGGACAACCGATATTTTGTATGAAAAGGGAGAGAAAATCATCTGGATCTCAGTATGAGTCGAGCAGCCGTGGTGTACAGACCTCATCACCCTTGGTCTTGGTCTTCAACATCATCATCAATTGTTCTCCACCATGGATGATCAAAGAGTCCATATGATAGCTGCACTCATTCAACAGCAGAACCACAACCTGTTCAGACTGTATCAAACAAAACAATGCAAAGTTTTAACCATTTTTTCAAAGTTTTTACCAACACTTTACAAAGTAAACAACATTTTTATAAGTAAACAATGCTGCTCACAACAAGTGTTTCAAAGTTTTTACCAACACTTTATTAAGTAAAAAAAAAATCCAAAGCTTTAGCCAATTTTTCAAAATTTTTACCAACACTTTATTAAGTAAACAAAACATTTGTATATTAAAGTAAACAATGCTGCTCACAAGTGTTTACAACAAGTGTTTCAAAGTTTTTCCCAACACTTTATTAAGTAAACAAAAAGGTATGCAAAGTTTTAGACATTTTTTCAAATTTTTTATCAACACTTTACAAAGGAAAAAAAAAATGTATAAGTAAACAATGCTGCTCACAACAAGTGTTTCAAAGTTTTTGCCAACACTTTATTAAGTAAACAAAACATTTTATAAGTAAACAATGCTGCTCACAAGTGTTCACAACAAGTGTTCACAATCACAACTCAGTCTCTCAAACTATTCTGAGTCACTCTGAGTCATGTCCATGGTCTCAGCTGTGAGGTGTAAGGCAGTGACTGTGGCTGTGCTTGGCCTCGAGGGTACAGCAGGTGGTGGTGTGGTCAGGAGTGGCTCTAGGGTGGAGGAAGGGTTGGGATGAGTGTGCTGGGGCTGTCTGGTCTGCAGCTGGGAGAGGAGTGGCGTCTGTGGCGTCCGATGAACATGGGCCTGGACTGGAAAGTTCTGCTTCTGCTGTGGGAAGTCGTGGTAGTCGTAGCCTTGGTAGGTGAGGCGCTGTTGAAAGCAGGACGAACTTCAGCTGGGCCTTGAGGGTTGTGGAAAAGTGATGTGATCTTCTGCTTCATCACCTGGTACTCGGCCTCGGGCAGGTCCCTCAGGGTCTGGCTCACGTAGGTGATGAAGGGCTTCCGGGCCGAGGATGCTCTGTCCAAGTCGACCAGCTGAGAGAGAAGTTCTGTGCTGGTCTTCATTGTTTCCCTAATCTCCAACAGCACACTGTAGTCCTGTCCCTCCAGTCTATCTCTCTGCCTGCATCCTCTGGATCTGGTAGTGGAGGTGGGGGTGGGTTGGCCTCTGGTGGCTGCCGCTTGTTCCTCCATTTGTGACAGCATGACTGTCATGAAAGGAATTTTTTCCAGGCGAGGAGGGAAATGTACTACTCAAAGGAAATGTACTACTCAAGGGTCAGATAGAGGTAGCCAAGCGTAGGATGCATTATTGCATACATTTGCATTTAACATGTATAGTATATGGGGTTTTGTTATGCATGATTTGGGGTTGGCTATTGATTGTAGATAGAAATAGAAATAGCTTGCATACCCAGGAGGTTTTGGATGTTAAGGACCTGGCAAAGAAAGGGGAAAGGGAAGTTGCTGTAGAATAATGGGCAGAACCCTTCAAGTCAGTGCTACGGTGCAGACGTTTAATGCACGAGGTAGTTTTTATTTATATTAGTGGGAGAAACATTATTCTTGAGAAAGACTTTTTACGTCGGGGATTCTACGCAGTCTAGAGACTGGCCAAGCGACCAGGGAATTCATCGACGGAGATCGAGATAAGCTGTCAAGTCGACGGGGATTCTACGCAGTCTAGAGACTGGCCAAGCGACAAGGACCAGGAGGGACTCACGAGATGGAAGCTGCCCTGTTATAAAGTTATGTTCCATTAAATTGTTTATGTGCTGTTGATGATTTTTTGACGCCACGATTTGTAGGCTGAATATTAAACTTTTATTTAAACTTATACAATTGTGTTCTGGTGTGGTTTTCTGATGAGGTAGCAGTGTAAATAATTAAAAAACAGTCGCTCACGTGACAATTTGGAGGTCCCACCGAGACCCAACTGCTACTTTATTGGAAAGGATTGGGAAATATTACCCTCAGTTCATATTGTGATTTATGTGAAGTGGTTCTCCCAAGGTGTGCATTGAAGCATGGTTCAAGCCTTGGTACATTATTGTGCTCTCTATACTTGCACATTAAAGCATGGACGTTAAGTCAGGCAAGGCTTTAAGCTATTGCAGTTAGGATAGGACAGTTAATTATTGACGGATTTGTCGCGCTGCGAGGATTAGGACATAGGTCGTTTGTCGCCCGAAAAGACAGCGTTTAGGTAAAGGCTAATATACAAAAAGCTTTACAGGGCTGTTGGTCGACGGGATAGCGAATGTGTCGGGAAGAACTATTGTTCTTAGTTCTAACATAATTACTGTCTATTCTGGTATAACTGGTTGATTAGCACGATGGCTAGTATTGAGAAAATCAAAGAATTTTCTTCTCTAGGTAGAGAGATCGGGCTCACTGGAAGTGAGTTGAATAGTTTCGTGTCGGCTCGTTGTAATGAGGTTACTGAACGCGAGAAAGAGGCTCTTGAACGTGAGAGAGAGCGGGAGAAAGAGGCTCATGAACATGAGAGAGAGCGGGAGAAAGAGGCTCATGAATTGCGCTTAGCTCAACTAAAGGCAGAGCAAGCGAAAACGGAAGAGCGCCTTCCAGAGTTTGGTGGGCTAAGATTGAAAGTTGGCAAATTCGATGAAAACACTGATAATTTTGATTCGTATATTACGAAATTTGAATTGATGATGGAGAGTCAACGTGTTCCTGATCATTTGAAGTGTTTGCATTTGATTGCCAATTTGACTGGCAAATCACTTGATGTTGTCAATAGGATGAGTGGTGTTGATCGCACTAACTATGGAAAGGTAAAGCGAGAGATTATGGAATATTTCCATTTGACTGAGGAGGGGTATAAGAAGAAGTTTAGGTCGGCTAGGCCGAGTAAGGATGAACGCCCCAAACAGTTTGCTGTGAGGATGAAGGGGTATTTTGACAAGTGGCTGGAAATGTCTAATATCCAGGAGAATTACGAGTCTTTGGTTGATTTGGTAATGCGAGAGCAATTTGTAAATTGTTGTCCCAGAGAGGTAGTCGGATTCTTGAAAGAGAGGAAGTGTGGAAAGTTGGATGAAATGATTGAAAGTGCTGAAGTATACGTGCATGCACATGGATTGCACACTTTCTCGAGTAATCCTAGAAGCGATAGATTCCATCCAAGTCAAAACCAGAAACAAAACCAAAGACCTGAACCTAAATCAGTCTCTGTCACACAAACAGACAAGAAAACCAAGTCTGCTAGTTCAGTGAGATATGGTAGTAGTGGTGGTGGTACAGGAGTAGAGCGTGGCTGTTACAAGTGTGGTAGCCCCAATCATTTCAAGCGGAATTGTCCGATGATGCCCATAGCTCATTCTGCTCAAGCCATGAGTGTGGAGGACACTATTCCATCTGAGAGTGTGAAGCGTGATGTGTCGGGTTTGCCATCAAATGGGGTAGATTATTCAGGGTCGATAGGAACTTTACGTTCAGACAATAAGCACCCCAATAGTCAGTCAAAATCTCTCGGGCATGTCGAGAATTCTGCGGGTTGTGCTCTGGTTGGTGTGCCATTGATTGAGTCAGAGAGTGATTTGGATGTGGAAACACTTGGTATGGCATATGATGAGGTTGGAGCGATGTTGAATGATATGCCAGTGGTTTCGGGTAGATTGTTTCCTCTGAGTACGCCCGTGTCCGTATTGAGAGACTCTGGGTGTAGTACAAGTGTGGTGAGAACGAGTTTGATGATGGACGATCAGTTCACGGGAGTAGTCCAGTTAGTTAGACTGATCGATGGTACTCTAAGGCGTTTTCCCAGGGCGAAGGTGTTAGTTGATAGTCCTTATTTCACTGGAGAAATCAGTGCATTGTGTATGCCGAACTGTCTGTGTGACGTCATTATCGGTAATGATGTGAAGGGGGCACGTGAGCCCAAAGATCCTGACTTGCAATGGGTGCCTTGTCGTGTTGAGAATACAGTAAGAAATTCCGATGTTGAAGTCCCGGTTTCGGAAGTTGAGGTTCCGGTTTCTGATGTTCCGGTTTTGGAAGTCGAGGTTCCGGTTTCGGAGGTTGATTCTCCAAGTTTGGAGGAAGCGATGGCTGTTGAGACTAGGGCACAAAAGAAGTTGAAAGCGAAACCTAATCAAGCTTTAAAAGTGAGAGACTCTGGTGTGATTGTGCAGTCAGGAGAATTTTTGCGAGAGCAGAAGGATGATCTTTCACTTCAACCCTTATGGAAAAAGGTGAATGATACAGAGTCTAAATCAAGATTCTTGTTCGTGGTGGAAAAGAATTGCCTATATCGGCAGGATAGGGATAAGAAAGATTCCCGGATAGGAGTTGGTCCGAAGTTGGTTGCTGTTCCTAAGGCACACAGGTCAGAGGTCATGCGCATAGCCCATGATTCGTTGTTTGGTGGTCATCTCGGCATTAACAATACATTGTCAAAGGTCAAAGCTCAGTTTTTCTGGCCAGGTATGTCTGAGGATGTTGCCAATTTTTGTCGATCGTGTGATGTGTGTCAGAAGACTGTCAATAAGGGGAGAGTCCCCAAGACTACTCTGGGTAGGTTACCGTTGGTTGGCGTTCCGTTTCAGCGCATTGCTATAGATCTGATGGGTCCGTTACTCCCATCTGCGCGAGGACATACACATATCTTAACAATAGTGGATTATGCAACTAGGTATGTAGAGGCAATACCTCTGAAATCAATATCAACAATCGATGTTGCCGAGGCGCTGGTAACCGTATACAGTAGGGTAGGTGTTCCATGCGAAGTCATGTCAGACTTAGGTACACAATTTGTGTCTGACTTGATGAGAAAGGTGTCACAGTTATTGTCTGTTAAACAAATAACAAGCTCTAGATACCATCCTATATGTAATGGTCTCGTAGAAAGATACAACGCAGTAGTCAAGACAGCTTTGAAGCGTCTTTGTTCGGAAGAGCCACGTCAGTGGGATAGGTACTTACCTGCTTTGCTATTTGCTCTGCGAGAAGCACCCAGTTCTAGCCTTGGGTTTTCTCCATTCGAGTTGCTCTATGGCAGACATGTGAGAGGTCCCATGGACATTTTGAGAGAGTTGTGGACGAATGAGAACATAGAAGCTGAGTTGAAAAGCGAGTATGAGTATGTGATTGACTTGCGAAAGAGATTGGTAGAGTCATGGCAGTTGGCGAAAGAGACGTTGAAGTCTTCGGCGAAGAGGTACAAGGGTTATTATGACCGGAAGGCCAAGAAGCGAAAGTTGAATGTAGGAGATGAGGTTTTGATATTGTTACCTACTATTCAAAACAAGTTGCTTGTCAAATGGCAGGGGCCATTTAAGGTTGTTGGTACCAAGTTCGACTATGACTATGTTGTCGATGTCAATGGTGTCGAGAAGACTTGTCATATCAATCTGCTTACACGATATGTTAGACGAGATGAAGAGATTGCTTCTAGTTGTTTTGAGGTTGGTGCTTGTGAGGGAGAAGTTGGAGAAGGAGAAGTAGAAATTGAGAAGGTCGATGAGTGTTTGAGAGGTCTACCTGACATGCCATGTTCTGTACAGAAGGAGTTTGTAAGTCATGTTCAGGTTGATGAGAAATTGAGTAAGGAATCCCAGGCTAAGGTCAGGAAATTGTTGTGTGAATATCAAGATGTTTTCACGGATGTTCCTAAGAAAACTTCAGTGGCTGAATGCAAGATTCATTTGACTAGTGACGAACCTGTTCGTTCTCCTCCATATAGGGTACCTCAAGCTGTAGAGAGTGAGATAGGGAAAGAGGTTGAGTCGATGTTGAAGTTAGGGGTAATCGAGCAGTCGGACTCTCCCTATGCACATCCGATTGTGATGGTGAGAAAGCCGGATGGTACGAACCGGTTTTGTATCGATTTCCGACGCCTGAACAAGATAACCGTATTCGACCCCGAACCAATGCCTAACCAGCAAGATCTATTTGCCTCTCTTGCAAAGAGTAAATACTTTAGTAAAATCGATCTTACCAAAGGGTATTGGCAAATACCAATGAGAGAGTCGGATAAAGCCAAAACTGCATTCCTTACACCGGTTGGTCAATACCAATTCAGATACATGCCGTTTGGTTTAGTGACTGCAGGAGCGCAGTTCACTAGAATGATGAGGAGAGTTTTGAAGAGCATTCCCAACGTAGTGAATTACATAGATGACATTCTAGTCCATACGGAGACGTGGGAAGAGCATGTCAAAACAGTAGAGATAGTCTTGTGTAGGTTGCGAGAGGCCAATTTGGCTGCGCGTCCCTCGAAGTGTTTCATAGGGTTTAGTTCAATAGACTTCTTAGGACACGAGCTAGGAAATGGAACGATTCTCACTAGTAGTAGACTAACTCAGAAGGCTGTAGAAGCACCTAGACCAGAAACTAAGAAACAAGTCCGTTCGTTTCTAGGTTTGACCGGATACTACAGGGATTATATTCCTGAGTATGCCGACGTAGCATTACCGCTAACGAATCTCACTCGTAAGGGTAGCCCCGGGAAGGTAGAATGGGGGCCGAAAGAAGAAGAAGCTTTCATTAAGCTTAAGGAAAGTCTTGCGAAACCTCCGGTCTTACGGCTACCCGATTTTGACAAACTGTTCATGTTGAAAGTTGACGCATCCGATACCGGATTAGGCGCGGTGCTCATGCAAGAGAGCGATGATGAAGATTTTCCTATTGCATATGCAAGCAAAAAGTTGTTGCCTAGGGAAACTAGATACTCCACAGTCGAAAAGGAATGTTTGGCGATTGTGTGGGCTGTCCGCAAGTTCGAGTACTTTTTGTACGGTAGGGAGTTTGAAATTCACACTGATCATAAACCCTTGTTGTACATACAAACCAATAAGATGACAAACAAGCGCATTATGAGATGGAGTCTAAGTCTCCAAGAGCATAGGTTCCGTCTTGTGTCTGTGAAAGGATCAGAAAATAAGGCTGCTGACCTAATGAGCAGATTGCTGTAATTTATGATGTTGTGATGGATGTTTGTTTTAATCCTATTCAAGAATGGATTACCCGTATTATTATTTTGTTAAAGATATAATACTATTGACATGAACAAAACATCTAACAACCAAGAAGTTATTACATTGTACACATCATTAGATTTGTTATGACTATTGTGTGGTTTTATTGCAAAAACTACTGAAAGTATCATTACTTTTCTTTCAGGAACCCGGTCTACCGACTCGACTCGTCTTCGCGGTTATAGGGCTTAGTTAAGAAGTAGAGTATGTGTACTTTAATGTAATTAGGACTTCTTAAGGTAGAAAATTGTATAAGCGTAAATATGTAAGCCTGTACGTATCAATTCAGTTGTCTTGCTCATTTTGTGAGACACTTGCTAGTTGTTGATAAACATATCAAGTCATTTGAGTTTTCGAGTGCTGACAATAGAAAAGAAAAAGTTAATACATGTATGAATATTAATTGTTAAAAATACAAGAATGTTGATAAACATGTTGCTCGAAGTTTCATTAGACAGAAAAAGACAAATCCAATTACAAATTTGTCATTTATGTTGTATCAAGCTGTTCCAAAAGTTTGCAAAGTGCTGAAATTATGTATAACTCACAGGTTTTAAGTTGATTTATTACTGTTCATATTCCTCTTCATGAGAGTAATTACACAATGATAAAATAGGAGTTTTATGCTTGTTGTACTATGAATAGTTTGACAATATTGTCAGTCGATAGACAAGACCACTGCCACAACATGTCTTGTGATTATTTGTTGTATAAAATTGTATATGTAAAACAAACAAAAGAGAGAAAAGAAATAATATCTAAGTAAAAAATTCATGATTTTGTGATATAATCGTGTACCCTTAGTTATATCTTAAGGTGAGGGATATTGTCATGAAAGGAATTTTTTCCAGGCGAGGAGGGAAATGTACTACTCAAAGGAAATGTACTACTCAAGGGTCAGATAGAGGTAGCCAAGCGTAGGATGCATTATTGCATACATTTGCATTTAACATGTATAGTATATGGGGTTTTGTTATGCATGATTTGGGGTTGGCTATTGATTGTAGATAGAAATAGAAATAGCTTGCATACCCAGGAGGTTTTGGATGTTAAGGACCTGGCAAAGAAAGGGGAAAGGGAAGTTGCTGTAGAATAATGGGCAGAACCCTTCAAGTCAGTGCTACGGTGCAGACGTTTAATGCACGAGGTAGTTTTTATTTATATTAGTGGGAGAAACATTATTCTTGAGAAAGACTTTTTACGTCGGGGATTCTACGCAGTCTAGAGACTGGCCAAGCGACCAGGGAATTCATCGACGGAGATCGAGATAAGCTGTCAAGTCGACGGGGATTCTACGCAGTCTAGAGACTGGCCAAGCGACAAGGACCAGGAGGGACTCACGAGATGGAAGCTGCCCTGTTATAAAGTTATGTTCCATTAAATTGTTTATGTGCTGTTGATGATTTTTTGACGCCACGATTTGTAGGCTGAATATTAAACTTTTATTTAAACTTATACAATTGTGTTCTGGTGTGGTTTTCTGATGAGGTAGCAGTGTAAATAATTAAAAAACAGTCGCTCACGTGACAATGACGTCATCCTCCACGGGATCCTCCAAGTTCGGCACCATGGGGAGTTCAGCTTTCGAGGGCTCCTGGCTTGAAGATGCCTGGCTGTCTGTGGGCTGTCTGAGGGAGAGGGGTCTCAGAGGGGCTGCTTTAACCATACACTTTAACCCTCCAGGAAACTGCACTTGGCCATGACGTACTTCTCCCGGTCAGTGAGCTTGACGGCGGCCTGCCCGGATTTCTTGAGGTGTAGCTTCCCATACCAGGAGTGCATGTGCTTCCACCATCCAAAGAGTACTTCTGCAGTGTACCCCAGGCTCTTTGCCTTGTCTCTCCAAGCTGCCTGCTTCTTCTTGGTGTCCCGATACAGTCTGTGGCCCTTTCTCCAGAGGTACTAGTTCTCCCTCAGCCATTCCAGCACATCGTCCTCATGCTCCTCGGAAACGGTGTACTGTTTCCTCTCTCCCTTCTTCTTCTCGAATTACCTCTTCCTCCCTCTGGCTGGAGCTTATTCAGGGCCTTCAGGGGCTTCAGCAGGGCCTTCATGGGCTTGAACATCAGGGCCTTCAGGGGCTTGGACATCAGGGCCGTCTGGGGCTTGAACATCAGGGCCTTGAGCAGCAGGGCTTTGAGGGGCTTGAGGGCCTTGGGGCTGGTCCACCAAAGCAGCAGCAGCTTCACCATCAGAGTCAGTGTCAGGGAGTGGGGTGCTGGTTCTGGCCTTCTTCACCTTGCCAGGGCTTAAACGAGTAGGCACAGGCTTCCTTTTCTTGCCTGACTGACGCACCATGGTGTTGATACAAGAGGTAGTATAGAGATGTATCAATGTAGCCTTCTTCAATAACGAGATGTAGTAGAGATGTATCAATGTAGCCGCCAGCACGTCTTTCCGCTTTATGCTGACTGCGTGTATGTGTGTGACCAAGGACGTAAATCTGTAATTGATACCTATTGTTCAGGGGGGGGGGTGATCTATTCATTCATCCCCCTGAACAATAGGTATTACGTAAGGATTGAGGCCCATGTGTGTATAAATTGGGTTTTTACGGACGTGTATCAATCAGATATGATTATTTGCGTCTGGGGACCGACCTTTTGTGCGTGCTGCATCCCTTTATATCCACAGAGCGGACGCAATTCATACCCCCGCATGCGCAGTGAACGGTTTGCATCCTATATACATCCGCACGGCATCCCCTTTGTTTCCGTTAGGCGTACGTGATGCATCCGTTTTATCCGCTATGCATCCGCTCTTTCCGCTATGCGTCCGCTTCGTAATTAGCTCCGGTAACCTCTTCGGAACTGTCATCCACTTCCATCCGCTTTCATCCGCTAGGCTTCCTATGAACATTCGTTTAACACCCCCGCTACATTCTACCTACGTCCGTTCTTTTCCGTTCTGTTTTCGCAAATTTTCGCAAATTTTGTCCATTTCTGGAGCGGATGAAAACGGATGGAGCCTCCCCCGAAATTGTTCGCTCGTCCGCTGTGTCCGTTATGCATACGTTTTGTGTCCATCGGCCAGTGGGACCGGGCCTTAAGAAGAAGTTAGACGGTACGAGGAGAGTAGCAACAACGGATAATTGGCAGTAGCCTACACGCAGTATCCACAATGTATAAAGAAAGAGTAGTTGCTAAAGTTAAACGAATCATGAACGACCCCACCCACCCGCTTCACACTAATTACAATTACAATAGGTCAGGCTTTGGTTTGTGTGTGCCAAGGTCTGCACGAGTGAGAACTCGGCAATCATTCATATCAAACTCCATCCATACTCGTTTCAAAACCCTTTTATCCATTTTTATTTCACTTCCGTGTTTACGGCATATATTTTCCACACCCCCGTCACAACAATCCAGTTCACTTCCTACACATCTAAGTTGCTGTTCTCACCTTCATATTTTCAAGTCCGATTACAATTCATTCACCTTCTTGATTGGCTGCCCTTTGATGTTCAAATTTCGGCTGAAGAAGAACTATTCGATGCACGTCATGCAAGATGGCGTCTATAAACACCGGGGATTCCCCTTGCAAATCCAAGGAGAATGTTCACGTATGCTTGCATGTCGTGGAGACATAGGCGGGTAGAGGGAAAATGTGCATCCTGTATTACGATGTGTGTGAGGCCGCTAGAGTATACCATCATTATAAGGGACACGTAACACAATTTTCATACAAATGTCAATGTATGTTGCTGTCTGTGCTCTGTGAAGATTTATTTTGTAATACTTGGTGCTTTTAAAGGTACTATGTCCCATTTGCAGGCCAAACAAATGAAACGGTTAAATTCCAACGGCATTTGGAAGACAATACTAATTTAGAACTTACCTAAAGATAAAAGGGGGGCTTGAAAATGTCTCTAAGTGGGAAAATAATGACTATTAGTTGTCGAATCGACTTAGGAGCTATAGAGCCAATAAGTAATACCCTCATTTTTCAGACCATTGTACTAAATGGTCGTACGTTTTATGTTGCGCAATGATTCAATCAGTTTAATTTTGGCCATTACTAAAAGTGGGTCATTGGTGTAGACAAATGCTCAATGTACCCTTTACAGCTCATTTTATGTATGTTATTACCAAAGATGAAAAAAAAAACAAGTCAGTCACTCAATAGTGTCTGACAGTGAAGTTTAGCAAGTAAACGGGTTTCCTTGTATAACTTGAATATTATGACACTGCTACCGTTTACATTTCACATATAGGACTATACATGACATATTTATAATTCATGCAACGTTCTACATAATTCGATGTTGGCTGCAAAAGGGACAATCAATTTCTCTCCCCATATAACGTTGAGGAAATGAAAACATATCATAGAAAATGCACCAAGGCGTTGCAGGTAAAGAGACGTTTGATCCACTTTTCAAGTAAAATGATAATTGTATTTCCACTCGATCCATACTTTTACTTACTCTCATTTCACACTCGTTTCATTACCGTTTCATTACATTACCCACACCCCCATCATAACGACCCAGCTCTCTTCCTACACATCTAAGTTGCTGTTCTCGCCTTCGTATTTTGAAATCCGATGAAAATGTATTCACCTCATCGATTGATTGCCTATGATGTTAAAAATTCGCCTGATGAAGAACTTGTGGATTATGTACCGGAGATTTGCTTGCGCCTTGTGCAAATCAAGAGGGCGTCTATAAACGTCGGGGATTCCACTAACACAGCCAACTATACTGTTTACGCATGCTTACATGTCGTACATAAATAGGCAAGTAGAGGAGAAAATGTGCACCCTGTATCACGATGTGTGTGTGAGGCCGCTAGAGTATACTATCATTATCAGGGACACGTAACACAAGTTTGATACAAATGTCAATGTATGTTGCAGTTTGTTTGTGCTTTGTGAAGAGTTATTTTGTAGTACTTGGTGTTTTTAAACGTCCTTGAAACTAGTCATGTTCTCGCTCTGTTAAAACCACCTTAACCCGTTGACTACTGAATTTGTTCGTTGCCATAGGCTTAATACAGGTGCCACCAGGTTCCAGGAGGCAATGGATTAACTTTCATTATTTCCACTCTTATTCATCAGTAGTCTGTTAATAGCCAAAATGGTGTTATCTCTAGCTCTGCCTTAAATTATAATAAACGCCCTTCTGGTTCCAAACAGAATTACAGTACGTACTCTTTGTTTAGTTATAGACCCTATTTATCTCTTTCTCTCTCTGTCTGTATCATCTTTCTCTATATCTCTCTCTCGCACTTACTTTCTCTGCCATTCTGTTTACACATCTTACTCCATTCACTTCTTCTCAACTCTCTCTGTCTTTGCACATATTTCTATAGTTAGTGATCCCTCTCCATTTCTCTCTCTCTCTCTCTCTCTCTCCCCTTCACTCTCCCCCCTCTCTCTCTCTCTCTCTTCCTCTTTCTCTCACACTCTCTCTCACTCTCTCTCTCACCTCCCATACACCCTTATCGTCATCCTCTTGGGGGGGGGGGGGGGGGAGTGCACCATGTGCGCCCCCGTAGCTAAGCCACTGTCCGTTGTAAAGATAGCGTTGCATAAAGCTGCTTATTTGTTAAAGAAAATGATATTGGAGTTCATGAAAGGAAATCAATATCTCAGATGGATGTATTTATTGGTATTTGTAGTTGTGGTTTCAGTTGTTAGAAGAAAAAAAAATGTCTAAAATAAGTAGTAATTAATTGTTTGTTAAGACCGAGAAGGGTGTTAAATCATATATGTAGATTGTAGAGTTTATAAATCTTTCAGGCTCCAAGTAGATGAAGCAGGAAATTATGTTGCCTTTGATCATTTCCTTTCGTAAGTTGGACTCCTACATGTATTTTCTTCTTGAAAGTTATTTGTAATTCTGCACGTGTATGAAATTTAGAATGTTTTCTCTTTACAGTGAATTGTCAATTTGTGGAAGTTGTTATCATTTTCTATGGATCATATCGATTGTCTGCATTCATTCTTTCACTGTGAATGGTTTACTGATAGATAACAAAACTGTACACATTGTTTCAAAGGTAAAGCATGCTCATTTCATTCATCCAGCACACACCAAAAATAACATACAAACAAAATAAAATACAAGAGATCAGCTCATGCAATGATACAAATGGTATTGTACATTCCATAGAATAAAAGAAAGCTACCCTACCCCGAAAACAAAAACACAAAACCATATAATAAGAAGTAGAAAATGACAAAACAACAATACAAATTCGACTGGCAAAGGAGATTAGTAATTGCGAGAAGTTGTATGTGGAGTTGTACGCAATATAATGCAGTGATCTTTGTATTGTGAGTGAGTGAGATGACTTTGTTGTTGTTATTGTTACATAATCACTTCCATCGACCTACACAACAGAGGTTAACATATCTGGTATAACAATTAACAATAAACAAAGTCAAATCGTACAAATATTGGGAATTATGATGTTATGTACAAATCATTAGCATACTTGTAATGTGAATAATTTCCTGATACATATTGATTACATACCCTGGATATACAACGCGTTGTAAGCCATCATCATCATGATGACCTTGCAGCATTGAAACATGCCTCAAAGCAAATAATACAAACAAATGTAAATGTTACAAGTAATCATTAAAATATACATGTGGTTTCGCGCCTTCTTCATTGTAATACAAGTTCTTTAATTATATTCATGTTCCTACTTATAAATTGTATTGTTTGGAAGAAAATAAATGTTGATTTGAATCGAATTGAATTGTTAGCGATTACAAACTTTGTAGCTTACATGTGCAATATCATTCTACTATCAGTTCTATCAAACTGCATATCAAAGATTGATATTTCCCATAGCAACATTATGATATCAACATTGTTGAATCTGACAAATGCCGGGTTTATGATGCTGTATATACATATCATGAGCAATCTTGTAATGTAAATAAAATGATAAATCTTGCAACCTACTTAATTATCATATGACTCATTATATAATTGTTGGATACATACAAATCAACGCGTCAAATGCCATAACGAAAATTGTATAAATAGATAATGCAGCTATTATCCTTCATTGCGTTAGAATATGTTCAATAAAAAGGACATTTACATGGAATAGATAACACATCACTTAAAAGCAAAATGTAGAAAAATAAGTAAATAAGAAAACAAATGTAATCCTTACAAAAACGCCTTATAATGCATGTACAGGTTATATGTATGAGCATGGGTGATGTGAATAGTTTCTTGACAGAAAGACTGCCACTTTTTTAGAAATTTGAAATCAATCATTTCAATCCAATTCTCAGTTGGTAGGTGACAGATCATATGACATAATGAAAAAGAAATGCTAAAAGATCGAGAGGGATAGGAAAATAATGTCGGGACTGCCCTTAGCTAAAAAAAAAAAAAAAAAATTGAGAGAGATGGCAATTTTATTTTCTAAACTGACCTAGATCAACATGTAATAAAGGAAAATGAAAAATATCTGGATTTGAATCTTCCTTAATTTTTTAATGAAGCACGAATTAACATAATTTATATCATGTAATTAGCCTCGAATTGCACTGTTATAGTATTTCAATATCATTGGTATATTTATTCCTAAAATCAATATGATCAATATTCTTCTCATGCAAATTCATGTATTGCGTTACTTTTCTTTGAAATAAAGAAATGGATACAACAATTCATATATTTTAATGGACAAATTGTGATCCTGTATATCATATAATCATGGATAATCTAGGTACATATTATAACACACATATTGAGATCTCCATGTAATTGTTGGGAAGCTGGTGAAGATATCCATATCATATGTTCATGTACATACGTGTTTAAAAGTAGTGAACATGGACAATTGTGATCAAACAGGATTTGAGTTAGAAGGTAAATCTCTTTTCGAATACGAGAATGTCTTTTCCATCGCAAGCAATCAGTTTCCCTGATGACGTCATCATCACCCGAGTTGATAGAAGGTAAGCCCACCTTTCCTTCAGTGAGTCCAGTTTTGGTGATAGAGGGAATGATGCTACTCTTCTTTTCTTCATGTCACCCCTACTCATCACCTGATCAATCACACACGTCTTGCTTTCATCATCCAATGTCACGACGTAGAGGTCGTCTGTCAAAGGATCGATGCAGGCATTCAGGATTTCATCACCATGGTGGATTACTCTTTGAGCACCCTGTCTGTCGATGATAAAAAGTCTGTGATTTGATGGTGTCGGTTGAGCGATGATGTGACCTGATAATATTAAACCATGCATCCTTATATTGTATTTACATGTGATGGTATTCATGATCTTACCATCAGCTGGGTTGATGACGAATATCTTAGATTGACCCCACTCAGCAGCGATGATCATCCCATACTGGCCAAAAGCGACATCCACCCCTGTGTCATCATCCGTTGTATGTTTAGGTATTGTGATGTCATTAATGTGCTTCCATTGTCTGTCATACACACTGATGCATCCAATCAAGCTGTCTCCTGTATCGCTGCTGTATTTACCGCACACTACCTTGTCACCATTCAGCAATGCACATGAAGCAACGCTTGATGAGTCATTACAGGTTATCACTCTCCGAGTGTGTTTAGTGTTCATATCTAACATGTACGTATGACGGCTACCTAAAAAGTCATCTGTGATGATTACATTGCTTTCATCTACGCATCCTACAATGATCGGGAATGTGAATTTATCTTTGACATTGATTGTATCAATGAGCTTCCATCCCCATCATACCAATCAATCCTCCCATCATACTTCTCTCTCCCAGCACCTTTCACAAACCTCACACCCGATATGGTATCAGTGACTCGTTTCACCTCACCCTCATCCAGTACCTTCTTTAGTTCATCACTTGTTTAGTTCATCACTCACTGATGTCTTCACATGATGCCCGTCTTTGACGACATTTTTAACATCTCTTGTAGTCTCTGTGCTTATTGTGTCATCTTGCCATGCGTTCTTTAACTCATCAATCTGTCTTTCTTTCTCTTCAGTGATGTTTTTAATGTCTGTTTGAAAACCATGTTGTTTATTGTCAATTGGTTCTCGTCTTTTCTCTGCATGTGAATGGTTTAATTCAATTTGCTTCTCTCTCTCCTCATCGTTCTTTCGAATATTTTCATTGATTTTTTGAATCTCCTCGCGAAGTTTTGTATTCTTCTCATCAATCTCCTGGTTAATTTTAGCAAAATCCTCCTTCTCTTTGTCTTTGTCTGTTTGGATCGCCTCATTGATTACCAAATCAACTTCATCTTTCAAAGCTTGTAGGTGAGTGTCGGTGTCTTTCCTAAACTGATGAATCTGATCTCCATAAACTCGATAAAGCTCCAATTTGTCCTTTGCATTTTCTTTTAGAATGTAGAGTTGTGCTCTACTATCCATGATGGCGCCCTCTATATCCTGTTGTACGCAAGACATGTCACTATGATCTATCATTGCGCACAATTGGCACACTGCTACATTATGCGTTTTACAATACAGTTTGATTTCTTCACCACCATGCTTCTCACAATACAGATTGAGCCTACCCTTTCTTGTTTTTACAATGCATTCCTCTTTGGAGGCGCAGTCATCGCAGAGCTTCTTTTCCTTCACGTAGTACGTCACATCTGTGATTGATTGACAGTCCTCTCCTTCACAGATGTTTTCTGCTGAGCTGAAGTGTGCCGCCATCTTGATCAGAGTATTGTCCTGTAGAAAGAACATATCTCAAGAGAGAAAGAGAGAGAGGGATTTGGGGTGGGGAGAAGAGGGGGTAGGGAAAGACAGAGGGGAAGGAAGGGAGAGAGGAGGGAGGAGGGAGGAATAAAGGGAGAGAGAAGAAGGAAGGGTGAGAAATAGGGGTGAAGGAAGGGCGATAGAAGAAGGGGAGGTCAAGAAGGATGGGGAAGCCACGTTAGGAGGAAGAGAAAGATGATGAGAAGAAGTGAAAAAGAAAGGGATGACAAAGGGGAGTAAAGGAGAGGGAGCGAGATATAATAAGTTTGATACTTCATTAGAAATATTTCCCCACGCACTTAAACAAAAATGAATGTTAATGCACAGTAGTGTATTTTCTTTGGTGAAATTGCTTTGAAACTGATATCTGTTTTTTATCATTCAATTAATCAAACACTTGTATGGTCACAATTTACCCATTCACATAATGGAACTACCGGCCCGATGAAGTCAGTAACCTGGAACCTCTGCACTCAACACTGCATGGGAGTAAGTTTGTGGTCAACTTATTTTATGAAACAAATCCAAGCAAACGTTTTCATATGCGCTTGTCCTGTATAGTGTAGAAGCTGTGCATTTTAAAGTGAAACTTTACAACTTGTAAACCATACAAAAGCAAGGATCCTAGGGCTGAAACAGGGTTTGTAACTTTTCCTCTTTTTTTCCTTTTTCACACCTATCTTCTCTTTTTTTATTTGTCTGCTGTAGGCTACATTAAGGACGTACATCATTAAATCGTAATCATGTAATATTGTAATGCACCTGTTACTGATTTACTTAATAGTATAATATTTTTATAGTGTTTTCAAGCAATCTATCCTCTTATTAAAATTGTTGTACGTGTTGTATTATTTACTATTTCCAATCATCTGTCATTAGATTACCGTGCCCCCAGCCCGTAGCTGCGTCACTGGTTGAAGATTAAGTTGAGCTCTGGTCATGAGATTGCATTGTGAAAGAAACGTTGTGGAATATATCGGAACAGGTTGATCATCTAGCATATGAGTAATGGTGTGTACTGCAAGGTTCTTATGTCATCAAAATGATAAGAAAATTGACTCAGTCTTTGTAAAGTTACAAACACTGTACACAGAAATATGTATCCGGGACTACACGAACATGTTGCATAAAGATCCGTCCCGATTTGTATGATGTTACATGCCATATTTAGAATATTCAGGCATTTGAAGAGCCATGCTTTTCAGGGAATATTTTTTCTCTGATGTTCTTCCACACTAAAGATACACGCTGATTACTGTATATAAATATACATGTTTCTCTCCATAACCCCTGGTTATTAGCCATTCCATACACTTGCTATATAAATATTGGCTTCTCTGTGACTGTAATCCACTTTATATAAACCTTAGTGGTCGCTATGTACTAGTTGTGGTGTAGTTGTTAGAACAACTTATGCTAACAAATGTATAGATAGGATTTGTATTAGTATCCCCTGTAATGTGAATGTGAGAATGTTATACTGCAGGTTCTATATAAAAACTATGAGAATGATAAATTTACCCCTTTAAAAAACGTATAGTAGTGGGTGATGTAAAGTGCACAGCACAGCAATATTCGTATTCACATTTCAATGTGTTCCCAACGCCACAGGAATATCATTAGCGAAGTATATCAATATTTCAACATGCAGAAGTGACAAAGGCTATTACAAAGGTGATTGCGCAACATTTTTCGAAGGAAGTTCAACAAGGTCAATTTTTGTTCGACGAGTGATTAAAACAGACTTCACAAACATTCCCACGTACTGGAATAGATTGTTGCTTCCGGAAAATTGATATGATCTTTTGACATAACATCCGGTTGAACATGTTGGTTTTGCAATTAAACATGAGAAAAAGTGATCATTGAAGATCGCTAGCATGTACACCTCTATGGAAAGGCTGGTTAAACTGTCCATTAATATTAAACATACATTTGTGCTGTACAGTGGCGTACGCAGGATTTTGTCAAGGGGAGGGGGGGGGGGGGCAGGTGGGGTGGGTAAGAGGACATTTTTTTTTTTTTTGTCCCGAAATTTGAACATTTGACCGATTGACATTCCGTTTCGTTGGGGGGGGGGGGGCAAGGGCATATTTTTAGGTCGTCCATTAGGATTTGTTTTGTTGTTTGTTGTTTATTCATAAGGGGGGGTTCTCAAAAACATACACATACAAAAATGAAGGGGGGGCGGTTAACCTCCCCCCCCCCCCCCCCACTGCGTACACGCCTGGTTCTATACGATGTATAATATTGAATTAAAAAAACGTTATATGTCTTGGTTGGTGTACATCGTCAATGATGCATGCTAGCAATTGAATGATTAAATTATAAGAGGAACTAAAAGTCTATATGAGAAATTTATTTATATGCCATTATCCCATTGAGGAAATTGTGTGACAATGAATGACATAGATCTTTATGGAGCTTTAAAGGCACCGTTTAACATGTTTAATCTGAGATGCACGTCCGTACGTGTTATCAGTGTCTGTGATATAGTACAATATTGAAGCCCTTAACAAAAGTTGCGCTACAAAATGATCAAGAAGTGCCTCAAAAAAGTAAAAATCTTTGAGAGACCGGTTTTACCATACTCGTTCACCCCAATAGACTGTAGTGTTATGACAACCGTTAGGAAAACGCAAAAATTCGGTTTCGATTTCTAAATATTTTGATAATCTTACAGGCGATCGGCTTGTAAAACTCAAGGGGTTCCTGACTGACCTAAAAGTTTATAATTATTATTGCAGTATGAGCTAAATCCAGGATTTTGTTTCAGAATCTGAGACAAAGTAACCGGATCCCTTTAAGCAAAGTCCAGAACTACTTTCATAGGTTACAGGAAAATTACATTGTAGCTTAGTGCATATGATTTAGTTTGATTGTACATGTTTGTTTATATATGATTCATTGTATTGACCTAAGGACCATGCAAGGGAGACAGTGATAATGGTCTTAAAAGGCAGGTAGTCTTTATAGACAGGTGGTCTTTCTATACAGGTTGTCGCTAAATTACGTTTCACTGTACATAATTTTATTTTATTAGTAGTGTTGTATTTCAACATGCAATTAGCTCTGCAGAAGTAATATTCGAGTCTCATATCTTGAATGTAGTATCGTGACGTAGAAACCTTTACACGAAGAGCAAAATAGTATGTGGCAATCGCTAGATGTTATTTTGTTTTGTATCTTATAAATTGTATATGGTTATATTATATTTAATTTAAACAAAATTAAAATATTACTTCTGAAAAGAGGTTTCGTAAGATATTAAAGGTTGATTTTGTACATTCTAGCTGTTTACAAATTATTTTGTAGGATGATTGATACACTTAACCTTCGAGACAGCCATACCACAATTTGTGGCTTGGCTCAATAACTTTTGATTATATTCCCTAATAAATATGCCTGAAAGGGCAAAAACGTCTGCAAACACCATTTATACGTTCATGTTATGAGTATGTGAGGAATAAAACAAAATATAAAAAAATCTTTAAATCGGCAATACCTTGAGAAATTTAAAATCATTGTTTTAAGATTAAGATTGGCCTTTTTTTCTCATTCAAATTTTAAACATGATTCTCAACCGTATAAATGTTTACATGGGATATTTCATTTATGTTAACAATGTACAAAACGAACGGAAAGTATAATGTTGCCAATTTTGAAGAAAAATATGCAATCAATGTAACCCTCAAAATAAATCCTGTCCTGAAAGGGTTAAAATATTTCATGACTGTTTCAATTACAATCTGAGGGGTCACGTGACTTGTATTCTGGATTAATGGAGAGCTAAGAGGCGTTAATTTGCCAGAAGGACATTACAACCAGCAAGACCAACACTAAACAGTATCCAGACTGAACAAAATATTAGGCATACATGAACTCCAATTGTCAAGAATCGTTCGGGTTAGAGTTGGTGTGGAGTTGGTTTGGCATTGTGACGGGTGTATACAAGCATCTGCCCTAACGTACTGTTTTTGGCACAGCGCCATCCCATGGTTAACTTGCTAACAGTGCGTAACCCAGTGCTGTCTGCGTCGCTGATATAGGACTCGATGAAACAACCAACAGCAAAGCAAGTCACGGGACTATACTGCTACAGCTGACACGAGATGGCGCTAGATGGGATGGTGCTAGTATAGTTTGGCTGGAAATGATAATGTCTTTTTGATTTTTGGTAGACTATACGTGCGGATCATTATGTGGATCACGTGTTGTTCTCTCTCTCTTTCTCTCTCTCTTTCTTACTAAAAGACGTATATTGATTGAGGCAATGGTATTGCTGTGTATATATTTGTGCTGCTGCATTTTTTTAATGTTGCATTGTTACGGGTTTATGATATTTCATTACTACCTTTTATCTTGGGTGATCTCAACATCAACCAAAGACTTGGAAGACCAGGGAGAGCAAACGTATTGGCCTAACTATGCACAAAGAAAAAAATAAATATATGACTAACTATGACACAGATGAAAACGTCGAGATAGAAGGTCAAACTTTAGAGAGAGTGAGCAGTTACACATATCTGGGACAAACTTTGAAAATGGAAAACACCACGAAAGAAGAAGTTATGACGAGAGTAAAAGCAGGATGGATGAACTTTGGAAGATACAAAGACATGTTGACTGATAAAAACATACCCATGTCTCTCAGAAGAAGCACGTTCAACAAATGCATTCCAACAACTATGACATATGGATCATAAACATGTTCATTGACAAAGGATTTGGAACAGAAGCTTATGACTACTCAACGAGCTATGGAGAGAAAGATGTCGCATTTATCTCAGCGAGACAAAATCAATCGCAAAGTCATACGCCAGAAAACAAAGGCTAAAGACATCATGGAGAATGTCAGAGAATGAAAGTGGAGATGGGCTGGGCATCCACACACAAATAATAACCATCAAACAAGAGATAAACTCATGCACAAATATAAACTACATTGTACATTCTAGAGAATAAAAGAAGAATACCCATCCCCAAAAAAAGCAAATTAACACACAAATAACATTTCAACTGGCAAAGAAGTTTAGTGATTGCGAGTAGCAGTGTGTGGAATGGGATACCACATAATGCAGTGATCTTCATATTGTGAGTGAGGGAGTTGGGAAATAACAACAACTACAACTTATTTTATTGTTATAGCATCTCCACCACCCTACACAACAAAGATTAACATATCGCATATAATAATTAGCAATAAAACAATATCTAATCTTACAAATTGTGTGATTTATACCGCTATATGTACATTTCTCGAGCATATTTGTAATGGTAATAATTTCTTGATACATGTTGATAGCATACCGGCGCTATACACTTATAACCCATCATCTTCATTATCATTCTCATGACCTTGCATCATTGTTGTTTTAGTTGATGTAATGAATATACTTTTTTTATAATATTACATATTTGTTTTTAATGTTAATATAATCATGTCCCAAAGCCAAATACAAATATACAATTTAAATGTGCAAGTAATAAGTATAATCTACATGTGGTGAATGTGAGCGATGACAACATGTGCAGCTTACATGCACGATATGATTCTACTATCTGTTCTATCAAACTACATATCAAAGATTGATATTTCCCATAGCAACCTAATGACATCAACAGTGTTGAATCTGACAAATGCTGAGTATTATATAGATATATTTGTTTAATGAGCATACTCGTAATGTGAATTAAATGATAGATTTATAAAAAATACTTAATTATCATATTATTCATTATGTACATCATCATGTCAAAAACCAAAACATAAAATCAACAAATTGTATGACACGAATACTTAGTACAATGCAGCTATGAACAGGTTGTGAGTGTGGAATGATACAACTTTGTAACTTCTTTCATTATTTTAGCATCTCTTCTATCAAATTAGATGAGTAGACTATGCAACCTATTCACTATATGAAATATACTGGTATCGTTTAAAAAAATCAACATTTCATAGAGTCAGATAAAAAAATCAACAAATTTAATCATACTAATACTTAATACGCAGTATCTGTTCTATAAAAGATTAACATATCACATAAGAAAATAACGAAATCAACAGAGTTTCATTTTTACAAAAACTGGGTATACTGTGTTATTAAGATACCATAAGCATACTTGTAATATAAATACTTCCTTGATAGATAATGAAAACTCTCCATATATATAATTGTAATATTATTCATTCTATCAAATATACTTTTTGGGTACATGAATATATTGAATGTCTCAAAACAAAATTATAACTTAACACATTGAATCTTAGACAAACTAAACAATGTACAGCCATTTACATTGTGTGAGTTTTGTTTCAATGTTATTGAATTTGACTCGGGAAAAAAATTACATTGAGCGAAATGATACAATCAATAGTGTTGAATCTTTGCAAATATTGGGTATTATTCTGCTATGTATATTATAATGAGCACAGTTTTAATGTTTTTAATTTGTTATAGATAACGAGACTTTACAAACTATTTATATGGTGTATCGTATTAGTCATTCGATCAAAAAGCACGTGTTGAATACATAATATGTACATATGCCTTATCAAATAAAGTCAACAAATTGAATCAAACGTTGCAGAAACTTAGTATTATGCAGCTATGAACAAGTTGTGCGTTAGATTAAACAAAAAACTCTGCAATAGTATAGCTTCGCTTTTTATTAAACTACATGCTACATAAGAAATAGTCTCACAGAAGGATGACAAAAGCAACAAATGTTTATCTTACAAATACTGGGTATTATGCAGCTATAAACATGTATTGTATTATATTTATGAAACTTCATTAATGTACATCAATATTCTGTTTATGAACATATAAATCACTTTACAATGTAATGTAACAAATGGATATTCTGTTTGGAAACATATATATCATATAAATCAATTTACAATGTAATTTAACAAATCAGTATTATGTTTGTAAACATATAATTATATCATATAAACCAATTTCCAATGCAGTATTTATAGCAAAATATAAGGAAATTATATTCAGCAGAAACACTATTTTTCCTTTTTGTTATAACGTGACATAATGCATAGAGTAAATAATATAATGTAATGTAATGTTCTGAGCATATTTGCTATGCGTATTAATGCATCATACATTACAATGCTATGCAATGTTAAGCGTTTATTTTAAAGGGTTTGTTAGAAATATTGAAATTTCACTACCTGAAAGAAGCGGTCAATCAATTTGAAACTATTAAACTAATATACCTATACATGTACTTGGTGTAAAACAGGTACGTACCTTTATTTATTTATTTATTATTTATTATAGTTTTATTTCAACAGGGTAATCTTATTTTAAGTTCATTTCTGGACCTGATCTCCCACAGAGCAATAAAGCTATACAACAATAAAAACATGAATTCAAAACATACATACGAAGGAAGAAATATACATGGCATATACAATAATTCAACTCTATTTAATATAAATAAGAAAACGGAAAACAAAGACTTTGCAGAGACTTACAGTTGTGAATATTACAGGGTAATTTATAATAATTTAGCCCCTAAAACCGCTAAGGTTTTCATTTTAAAATTTGTTTTACATTTTTGAATGAATAATGGACTGTTTAGAGCATAACGAGTGAAATACAATACCAGTCTTCTTCTAATACATGGATTCAGAAATGGTGGTGATAGGTCGTTGATGATTTTAAAAATCAAGATGTTTTTCTGATATTTTTTACTGCCATTAATACAAATAATAATAGAGAATATTTATGAAGCGCATAATGAATTGAAAGTTTGTCTACGCGCTTAACAATAATAACAATTTGATAACATAACAACAACATTACTACAACAATAAATAAAACATAGATAAGCAAATTACAAAAATTATTTATGGGAAAGTTAACCAATGCACCTATTGTTACACCTACATTGTAGGTAAACTAATTCACATTACATATAACAAATTCAACAAACAGACACTCATCATGTCGAATCAGCCTCCCAACCAGCAACGGACAAAGCAGCTCTAGGAGACCCTCGGAAAAAAAAGGTTTTCAGGGCTCTTCCAAAGCCGTCAGTGCTCCCAACAACTCGAAGCTGGTAAGGAAGTTGGTTCCACAAGACATGCGCTGCCGTTGAAAATGCCTGAGAACCATATGTTTGGGTCGATGTGGTAGGGACAGTCAGGAAATTCTTTGTTGAGGAGCGGAGATTTCTACCGGGTATGTAAGAGCAAATAATATCAAAAAGATAAGTCGGGGTTTTTAAGAATCATCACCTTGTGACACGACATAAACACTTCATAAACAATTCTTTCTTTTACAGGTAACCAATGAAGGCGAGTCAACTAAACATGGGTGTTACTGGATCTCTCCCCCTTGCTCGTTCAACAAGTCTCGCAGCACCTTTTTGGACAATTTGCAATTTTTTTTTATATCTTTCTTGGCCAAACCGAACATTAGAGCATTACATCAATCATTCCTAGAGGAAAAAAATGCATGAATTAATATCTCAATGAATTAATATTTCAATTTACTCATTAAATATTTTTTGAGGTAACATATTCGGCACATTTTTGTAGTTTTTGCAACTTTGTTAGATTATGTTTCGAAGTATTTCCCAATACTGAATTATTGTAGTTAAAATGCGATAGGATAAGTGAATAGTACAATGTAATCAGATTTTTACTGGAAATATAATGGCGTATACGTCTAATGCAGGCAATCGTACCCGATACTTTCTTAACAACTTATCTTACATGTAGCGACCATGATAAGATATTTGTCTAGTGTTACACCAAGATTTGCATACTTTCGACTGAGTCGAGTACATTATTACTGTAATGAATACAAGTATTATTAGTTATATTTTTTCTTTTAGAACCAACAAGTATTGTTTGGTCTATCTTATTTTAGCCATTTCAAGATACTGTAAAAGTATTTTTTGGAGATTGCATTCACAAACTTTATGATCCTTTTCATGATGAAACACTGCCGTGTCATCTGCATTGAGAAAAGCTTTGTCTTGGAGTTGCAGGTTACAAATACCATTCACATAGAGGCAAAATATTAATGACCCAGTATTGATCCTTGTGAAATTCCTGATTCCGAAGTTAGAAAATTACTTGGGTCCATGTCTTATCAATAATTTTCTTAATTTGTTTCTAACCTTCCAAAGAAGTTCTTTCCGCTTCTTAGTGAGGCTTTCATTGATGTAGACATGGTGTTTATTCTCATCGCTAAGATTCTTTAACTTGGATCGTGCACTGTAGACCTGTTCTCGGGTGCGATAGCTATTGAATTTAACAATGAAATTCCTGGGTGTGTGGCTATAGCTGGTCGTCCCGGTGCGCGGTTTCGTCGATCCATCGCTTTGGCATTTCTGCTGCCCAAGTGATTAGTCTCTTGATAGACCTTTATGTTGTAACACACATATTGAGATAAACATGTCATTTTCGGGATGCTAGTTATGATAGCCACATCAATGTGTTTGTACGTATTAAACGTGTGTGTACGTTACGGTAGTGAAAATGGAAAATTGTATTCAAAGGGGATACGATTTAGAGGATAAATCTTTTTTTGAATACGAGAATATTGTCTCCATCGCAAGCGAAAAGTTTCCCTGATGACGTCATCAACACCCGAGATGATAGAAGGTGACACTCCCTATCCTCCAGTGAGTCCAGTTCTATTGATAGAGGGAATGATGCTACTCTTCTCTTCTCGATGTCATCCCCGCTCATCACCTGATCAATCACACACGTACCATACTCCTCATCTGATGATACGATGTAGAGGCCGTCTGTCAAAGGATCGATACAGGCATTCATGATGGCATCACTGTGGGTGATTTCCCTTTGAGCACCCTGCCTGTCGATAATGAACACTCTGTGATCTAAGGGTGAGGGTTGAGCGATGATGTGACCTGATGATAGTACACCGCGCATCAATATTATGTGTTTACATGCGATGGTATTCATGATCTTACCATCATCTGGGTTGATGACGTATATCTTAGACTGACCTCCCTCAGCAGCGATGATCATCCCAACCTGGTCAACAGCTACATCCACCCTTGTGTCATCACGCTTTGTGTTTCTTGGTATTGTGACGTCATTGATGTGCTTCCATTGTTTGTCATACACACTGATGCATCCTGTCAAACTGTCCCCTGCACATCCATCACTGTATTTACCGCATACTACCTTGCTATCATTCAGCAATGCACAGGAAGAAACCAATGATGTATTACTACCTGTTATCACTCTCTGATTGTCTTTAGCGTTCATATCGAACATGCATGTATGACAGTCATCTATATTTGTGATGATTACATTGCATTCATCAATGCATCCTACAATGGTTGGCGATGTAAATGTCTCTTTATCTTCAATTGTGTCAATGAGCATCCACTCCCCATTATAACCATCTATCCTCCCATCATACTCTTTTCTCATAGCACCCTTCACAAACCTCACACCCGATATGGCCCCAGTGATTTGTTTCCCATCACCCTCATTCAGTGGTTTCTTTAGTTCGTCATTCACTGATGTAATCACACGATGCCCGTCTTTGACGACATTTTCATCGTTTTCGAGTAATGTATCGATTGTCTGTATTGTAGTCTCAGTGTTTTTTGTGTCATCTTGCCATGATATCTCCAACTTACCAATCTTTATTTCTTTCTCTACAGCGATGCTATTAATGTCTGTTTGAAGAGCATGTTGTTTATTGTCGATAGGTTCTCGTCTTTGCACTGCATTTGTACGGTTTAATTCAAGTCGTTTTTCTCTCTCTTCATCGTTCTTTCGAATCTTTTCATTGATCTTCTTAAGCTCCTCGTGAAGTTTCTGATTCTTCTCATCAATCTCATGGTTGATTTTTGTAGCATCCTCCTTCTCTCTGTCTTTGACTGTTTGGATCGCCTCATCGATTACCGACTCTACTTCATCTTTCAAAGCTTGTAGATGGGCGTCGGCGTCGTTCCTGCACTGACGAATCTGATCTCCATAAACTCGACAAAGCTTTAATTTGTCCTTTGCCTTTTCTTTCAAATCGTTTAGTTTTGCTTTATTTTCCATGATCGTGCCCGTTATATCCTGTCGCACGCTAGGCTGCTCAGGATGATCTATCATTGCGCATACATAACACACAGCTTCACCATGTGTTTTACAAAGTAGTTTGATTTCTTCATCATGCTTCTCACAATAAAGCTTGGGCCCACCCTTTCTTGCTTTTCCGATGCATCCTTCTTTTAGGACGCAGTCATCGCAAAGCTTCTTTTTCTCATTCACGTAGTATAACACATCCGTGAATGCCTTGCAGTTCTCTCCTTCACAGTTGTCTTCTCTAGAACTTAAGTAAGCCGCCATGCTGATCAGAGTATAGACCTGTAAACGAGGATAAGAACGATTCACCAGAGAGAGGTGTGAGAGAGAGAGACGTCAAGAGAGGTTTGGAGAGAGGAGGAAAAGGAGAGAGGAGGAAGTGAAGAGAGAGAGAGGGGGAGGGAGAAAGAGATAGAGAGAAAGAGAGAGAGAGCGAATGAGAGGTGCAGGGGACGGGGAAGGAGAGATAAAGGGAGAGGGAACGGAGAGACAGGAAGAGATAAGAAGGGAGAAGAAGATAGGAAGGTGGGGAGAGAGCAGGAGAGAGGAAAGCAGGATGAGGGAAGGAGGGATAGAGGAAGGAAGAGAGACGAAGGGGTAGTCAGGGGGATAGGAAAAGATCGGAGGAAGGAAGGGGGAGAGCAAAAGTGAAAAAGAAAGGATAGTGGAATATTGGGGAGTGAAGGAGATGGAGAAATAGAGGGAGGTATAGATAAAGAAAAGAAAGGAGAGACGGAGCGAGAGAAAGAGAAGACAGTGACCTCAATTAGTCATTTTACTTTGTACAAGTTTGTTTTAATGTTAATGGATGGCAGTGTATTTCCACTGGTGAAATTTGAAATAGATTAACAATTTGGAATTAAAAGTTATTTTTATCATTCATCTAAACAATCACTTGACTATAATACCATGCCCCGTGCCACATACAACTCCACGTGTCATCAAGGTAAATTTCAAAAGCGCTGGCCAATAGTCCCCCATGCGTCCCCTATGTGTGAAAGGGCCAACTAGAGGAGCAAATCTACGAATCAAATTAATAGTCGTGTTCACACGATGGCTATTTTGGTCGGCATGAAGGTCGTGCTTAGAGCTAGTCGGCGTAAATATGGTGAGGTTTGCGTAAATGTCGGCGTAGTCACGTGATCGTCTAACGAACGTCGTGTTAGCTACACTGACCTGTATATTACACCGACCGATTTAATCTTGAATATATACAGGAGTAATGCGCTAACACTACTAGAGGGTTTACTGTGTGTATGTTCTCGGAATATATGTGACCTTTCACGAGGGTTGCTTGTTTACAACCAAACATTTAAATGAAATTTCGCACGGTTTAGATACGGAAGGTGGGTTCAGGTCTACTAGTGCGGGCGACAACACTTCTAGGGCCAGATCATTTTACCTTCAGAAATGCCTCATAACGTTCCATGAGGCATATTACGGTTACAAAATATCCAGGCCCCTTTAGCGGACTCCGGACCCCCCCCCCCCACGCTGTAACAGCTACAGCAACCTTAAATCCGTACATTCCCCCCCCCCTTTTTTTTTTTTTTTAGAAAATCCTGTATCAGCCCCTGACTTATAGCAGTTGCGCTGAGTAAGACTGGGTCAGTGGAAGGTCGTGTTAAGTTAATCTTGGCAAGTTGGTCCAAGCTAGAGGGTATGGATAACTGATGTGTAAGTCAAATAATTACGAGGTATTTAATGCTGCGGGATTGATTGCGCCGACCAGGAAGCCCGCGTTTAAACTTGACTCTAAGGTTCAAATTTTTCAGGGGCCAAAAGGGCAAAGGCTTAGCACTTAGCTCTCACAATTTAATACATTTCGGAAAATCCTTGATCCGCCCCTGATATTCGGAAGATACGCTTTGGATTAAACTGGAAGGTAATGGTATTTTAATCGTGGTAAGTGGGTCCGAGTAAGAGGATATGGACAACTTATGATGTAAATCAAAATACGTTGGAGACATTTACTGCTGCAGGGATTAAACTAACGCCAATTAGGATGCCCCCGTCTGAAAGGCTAATTAAAAAGGACATTTGCGTATGTTCCCAACACCTATGATATTTCAAAGTCTTCAGACAAACACTTTACCCAATGCAGGAATGTCTCAAGTTCTATGACCCAAAGTAGCCATATTCAGAAGGGGCTTCCTAGTAGGCGTAACTTAAACGTTTCAGCAATAAATATTTCATACAAATTTGATTTTACACATCAGTTGTCCATACGCTCTTACTCGGATAAACTTGCACGTTTGTGTTAACACGACCTTCCACCGACCCAGTCTTACGCAGTGTAACTTCTGGAAGTGGCGAGACGCCCGCACTAGTCGACCTCAGCCCAGCTTCTGCAACTAAACGCGCGAAATCTAATTTCCATTGACGAATGTAAACAATCGTGCTAGCGCGTTACTCCTGGACAAATCCAGTAGTAAATCAAAGGCGTAAAGGTCGGCGTATATAACACGACTATCGTGGCCTTACCATGTTTACACCAAATAGCTGTAAACACGACCTTTACGGTGATTCTCTTCGGTATCCGTCGATTATAATTTTGCCTTTAATTTTTAGAAATCAGCTCTTTACCGTTGGAACAAGTTCTAGCAAGAAATAGCAACAATCTTGATCATGGGCAATGCATCTTCTTCCCCTCGGATTCACAACAACACTGATGAAATACTGAAGATTGTTTGCACGGACAAAGACGGCAGAGAAACAAGTCAGATTGTAAGGAAAATGGATTCGTGGCAGCCGACGATCCCGTACGGCAAGGTAACCATCTCGGTCTTCATCCTCGCCGAAGGTGTCCCGGTAGCTGGTCAGGGAGATGCCGTCCTGAATGCAGCAGAGTCTTGCTATGATTTCACTGTTCAACTTGTGAAAGGAATGGTCAATATTACACAGGATTACAGCAATCAGTCGAGGTATTATGAAAATAATGAAGATAATTATGATGGTGATGTACAGAATGATGGTGATGTTGGTAATGATGATTTTAGTGAAGGTGGTGACGATAACGGTGGTGATGATGGTGATAATGATGAAGATGGTGATGATGGTTATAATGATGACCATGATGATGGTGGTGATGTTCATGGTATTGATAATGATGATGGCGATGGTGATTATGATGGTGGTAATGGTCGTGATGATGACGGTGGTTGTGTTGGTGATGATGATGATGATGTTTGCGATGATGATGGTGGTGATAGCGATGATGATGATGATGTTGGTAAAAATTATGATAGTGGTGATGGTGGTGGTGATGATGATGATGGTGATGGTTGTGGTGGTGATGATGATGGTGGTGGTGGTGATGATAATGATGGTGGTGATGGTGATAGTGATGATTATGATGATGACGATGATGATGGCTGAGATGATAATGATGATGATGACGATTATAAAGATGATGATGGTGAATTCGGTGGTGATGATAAATTAGGATGACAAGGATGGCGATGATGAAGGTGATACTAGCCATGATGCCAGAATACTGTATTTTTTTTGTTTGTTATTCTATTTGTTGTTTCTGTTTTTAATGAAGGAAAATTGGGGATATTCCTCGCATCACAAACGCAACAAATGGAACACTGACGATCCTCTGTACGGATAAAGATGGCAGAAAGACGAGTCAGATTGTGACGTCACAGAACATGTGGCATCCGTCCATCCCGTCAGGTCCTCTCACAGTATTTGCGTCACATCTTCGAAGTGGCTTCGACAAGGACGTAGAAGGAGCAGTCTACACCGCAACATCTTCGGATAATTTTACCGTTAAACTTGTCGAAGGAAGACTCAATATTAAGCTTCAATAAAGCAAGATAGCGTTGCTTAATTAGCCATAAAATTAAAAGTCGGGGGAGGGTGGGGGCTATTGAAAATAGGAAGTGAACTGAACTGAGGATTTTATGTTGTTTCATCATATTTGATTTGTCAAGCTCAAATATACATAACACTTAAAAAGAGTAGTACGAAGTACCAACAAAAAAAGAGCACACGAGGAATTGGTATGGCCCATTAGATTTCGAGAGGTTAAACGAAGAGATCCTATAATTTGCATACATGCAAAACCTGTGTGGGTTCTTGGGTGCATGTTTTCGTGTGTGTGTCTGTGTGTAATTTGATTTTTACAAACGTGCGTCGATCGGATGTAATAGGGACTTTTAGATTTGCACGTCGACAGCTTTGACTGCAACGTGTGACGTCATTTTAAGGCACTGCGCATGCGTCACGTCGTCTCAGTCGGCGATCGCGAATGCGTCAACCTTGATTTTTGTCCTAAATCTAGTACGGTACTAGTATATGCCGCGTGCGCATAAAATATACAGTTCCTCAGGTAGACAAAGGAACATCCCTTCCCTGCTATTATGTAAAAATGTGTAAAACAGGTGTCACATGCATATTCACCTGTTTTACACATTTTTACATAATAGCAGTGAAGAGATGTTCTACCACAGCAATCGGCTTTTTTCGTAATGTAACCAAATGTAATGCATAAGTGTTTGTGAAGTGCCTCAATACAAATTATTTCATTCACCTGATAGGAATAATAGTATTTCAATAGTCAGAATGCAACTGCATATATTAAGTGTTGCTAGGTAGGTCAAGCCATAATGCTTGTCCAACCTGACAACAACTAATGTATGCAGTTTGGATTATGTATATTGAAATACTATTATCCTTATCAGGTGAATGAAATAATTTGTATTGAGCCACTTCACAAAGACGTATGAATTAAATTTGTTACATTACGAAAATGGACTATTGTTGAGGGTAGAATGAGGAAC
This sequence comes from Strongylocentrotus purpuratus, assembly GCF_000002235.5. NCBI lineage: Eukaryota > Metazoa > Echinodermata > Echinoidea > Camarodonta > Strongylocentrotidae > Strongylocentrotus > Strongylocentrotus purpuratus. Next base: position 20,196,984 of record NW_022145606.1, read on the forward strand.
TGCATATCCTCTTTCTATGTCCGTCATGTTCATAGTGTTACTTCCTGCATGCATGTATATCGTCGAGTGCAATCTAAAAGATTTCTAATTGTAGTCAATGATTACGTTGACACGTATGATCAGTCGGCATTCGTCGTGTTCTCGTCCACTCAATCTAAAAGTCCCTAATAATTTACCTCTGTGACGTGACGTCTGAGTGAGTTTGTAGGCGAGGACAGAAAGCTCACCAAGTAAACGTTGCACATCTCTTTTCCCTTCTTTGATATTACTAGTCATCGGACATTTTTTATTTAATTTTTGGTTTTTGTAATCCATTATAGAAACCAACATTTGTTGGTGGAAAAACTGCTGCAATATTTTTAAATTGCCTATACTACATAACATAATTCCTGTTTGCATTAAAAAAATCCAGGTATCACTTGTAAAGTTTGTAAATCTTTTTATTTTATAAGACAAACAAAAATAAATAATGGAAAGTAAAGATGCGGAAAGAAAATTAAAAAAGAACAATGCACTGTTGTATTTTTTCCCCGAAATTAGAATATTTTTTTGGAAAATTAAACACTGTTTTTTTCCTATGATTGAGATCATTATTATTACTATCATTATTATTATTATTATCGTTATCGTTATTGATATCATTATGATATCGGTGTTGTTATTATCATTATTAATATAATTTTTTATAATTTGTATGAGTAGTAGCATTAATAACTTGTTATTGTAATCATTAATGTTGTAGTATTATCATTATCATTCGCACATGCCTTTATAACGGATTGGGAAGAGGAGTAGGGTGTTTGAGATTATTGCCTAAAGACTATATATGTATGTATAGAATGCGGACTGGAAAGGACGGGTGTCTTCTGTTTTGATTCTTTTGCTTCTTTGTTATTTCTTTCAACGAGTTTTTCTTCAGTTCTCTTTTTTCAGGGCTACTACTATGTTTTAGTTTAAATGTATTATTTCGTTTATAAAACATCGTTTATTAATAGCAAATTTGTATTAAAAAGCCTACGTAGGTATATTACTTTTAAAAATTGTTTTTTAAATATTATTGTGGCTGTAAACAAGAAAAGGATTTTTGTAAAACTTGTTGATTTAAGTCATTTAACATATGAATGATAGGATTTGTACTAACTTTATTTTGATTTGTACTACTTCTGTTCGGAGAAATAAAACATTTAATTTAAAAAATAAATAATAATGTGAACTATAATGGAGATCTCTTTACATGCTCTTAAGGTTCGTTCAGATATAATACGGAAAAATGTACGGTCAATGTAAAAATATTCACTGAATATGCTGACCATGTGTTTGTTTCACACATCAGGAAGCTTTTGGAAGACAGCAAACGAGTTTGGGACATTTATCTTCCAAGGAGCATGTAAGGGTCTACCTTGGAAATTCGAGGTAAAGGGACAAGAAGTAGAGTCTCTGCTCAAACACAGATCCCAGTAAACTGGCAAATTTCTCAGAGATCCCACACATAGGAAAGCATTATTTGAATTTCTTTCAGATATAGTAGCCGCCACAGATTGTCCGCCTGATAAAGAGGTCTTCATAACTTCTGGCGCCAGAGTTCTTTCAAGGGGAACATATCTTACTTTGCCTATTACATTCAATCACGAGAAAGCGAATATCAGAAGACTTATTCACCTGAAAGATGCGTTGGAGAACAGCTCAACGACATGATTGGTCCTGACTGTTGAGAATGATGTTGTCATTAATCTCTTATGACCATTCCATCATCTAATGTCTGTATGTCCTACCACAGATGTATGGGTAGCTTTTGGCACTTGAAAAAGCTTTACTCCTGCAGTACCACATCAATGCAATATTCCATGCTCTAGGAAAGGACAGATCGTTGGCTTTACCCATGTTCCACAGCTTCAAAGGATGTGATACAGTATCTGCATTCTACAACAAAGGCAAACGACTAGCATGGCGAGCCCGGGAATATTTTCCTGAAGTAACAGAGGCATTCGCATACTTGGCACAACATCCCTTCACTCAGTTGGACTTTAAAAAAGACATATTCAAACTGATTGAACATTTCACCGTTGTTCTCTATGACAAAACAAGCCAGTTGACTTATGTGAACAGTGCCGCAAGGACATATTCTGTCACAAAACCAGGGCAAAATCCCTCCGACCCAACATGCCTTACTGCAACACTTGAAGCGGGCTGTGTTTCAGGCCAGCATCTGGACCACTAGCCATCAAAGTGAGCAGAATCAACCAAGTCCAGAAGCATGGGGCTGGACATTAGATAAGGACAGTGAATGCTGAATTCCAGTCTGGAGTACACTGCCTGCAGCTTCCAAAGCATGCAGTGAATTGGTAAAGTTCAACTATAAGAGGTCAACTGTAAGCGGTGCTGGTAGATATCATTTCAAGAAGGCTGTGTGGATATGCCCCGAGCTCTGTAACTGTAATTGTGACAAGTAGATTTCCTAAATGTTTGTCATCTTTCTTCAGTTGGAGATCCAGGTTAATCAATAATAGAGTATATTCGAAATTATTTGTTTGAAACTGACTAAACTGACATTGCAAAATGAAGTGCAGTCCTCAAAGTAATTAAGCAATTTGTCTAATCTGTCATGTCTAAATTTATTTTGAAGCGAGTTAAAATATCACAAATTATCCCTGTGTATTGCCGTCTGCACTGGTTTTATTGTAATTGAATATTTATTGTATCGAATTCCATACTTCACTAGATTCTTCTTTCTCTCTCTCTCCCTCTCTTTCTCTCTCTCTCTCTCTTTCTCTTTCTTTCTCTCTCTCTTTCTCTCTTCCACTACTTCCTCTTTCTCTTTTTCGTGTCGCCTTCTCCGTCTTCAGTCCCCCCCCCTCTCTCTCTATCTCTCTCTCTACCTGTGCCTACCCCTTATGTTTCCTTATTTGTTCCATTCCTTTCTGTCTCTGAACCAGTGTTTCTCTATGTTTGTCTTGCTCATATCTTTTCTTAGTTTGACCACACATTTGTTTCGTTAGACGTCCTGAATCTATATCTTCTTCGCATATTCATCCTACAAACTATTTGGTCTTAACCCTATCTTGGCAATCATTCCACACACTGAGGTTTGGCTCAATAACTTCTGATTTAGAGTCTTAGAAAAATATGCCACATTTATGTCTGAGTAGAAAGGCACCACTTCCTACATACATTGCATCTATATTTTTGTTTGTTTCACGAATATAATGCATTTGATGCCAGGAATTAAATATAAATGAAAATGAGAATTAAAATCCTTAAGTTTGCAACACGTTTATAAATTCAATGTTATTGTTTTCCGACCGAAATATGGATTTGTTTTTCCAGCGGCAATATTTGCGCCCATTTATATTGTTTTCAAAGATCATTGTTGCCAATTTGAAGAACAGTATCTCATAAATTTAGCTCTACCTATAAATCCTGTCTCTAGATGGTAAACGGCACAGCAAGGGGGTGAATTAGTGATAGAAGAACACAAAATAAGAAAGATTTAAACTCTTAAATATCTCATGGTCACTCAATCTCGCCATTTATTATTATCATGATCTTATGTCCATATACTGCTCACGCGTTATGTATTATGTTTTAGTTTTACTACCAATTACACCTGTTTACTAATTTAATGCATACATTTTTTAAAGAGACAATTATCGTGTTAAACTCCATCTTATATATCAAATACGAATACACTTCGATCGTAATCTCAGCAGATTATCTTGCTGTACATTCTGTACAAACTGGAAAATGATACTTCTTAGCATCATTTTTATAACTCAAAACATTTCAGTATATTTATAATGTAAAGAAATATGAACATCAACATTTTAAACAGTATTCAGGTGTATTCTGAAAACAAGTCTATGATTGTTCTCGTTTTTGGTCATGCAATAATTGTGTTGTACGGAAATATTAGTATATAATTGGTCTACATTTACGCAACAAGCCTAGCTTTTAAATATATTAAATTTTCATTTCCGTATTTCATGATCTATAGAATATTCTTTCATGTTATCAATTACTATGATAAAGGAGTATCTACTTCAATACATGCATAATCTGAAGAAATATCGATGCTTTGTATTGTTTGCATGCAACTATTATGCCCGTTTATTAACTGATAGAATGCTTTATATAAATATGCTTACTTTATATAAGCTAAGACTATAGAAAAATGTTTTGCATTATGATATGTACGAACAAGATGGAGTTTTGAGATATAAAACCAATTATTACAAAATCATTTCCATCTGTGTAGAATTCATCATCCCTAATAATTAGGATTAATTCTTTCCTCGATAGTTTTAAGAACGCCCTTCAGACTAATCCCTTCATGCAATAGTCTTATATTTGTCTGGATTGAGTTCATATTATTCAAGTTTTCAATTCAATGAATATAAATAAAAAATGACAATTGTCATTAATATGCACTGCACGAATCTAACGTTATTATTACTACTATTAGTATTACCATCAGCCTCCGGGGTTGTAGGTTTTGCGGGATGTCGGTTTTGCGGATTTTCGGTGTTGTAGTTTGTCCATCGATCACGATAAATCACTCAATGGCACCTTTCGGAGAAAAAGAAAGAAGCTGTTATTTATTTGAAATTGTGTTCCATATGCAGCCATCAACTGAAATAATTAAATTGATAAGTAGATTTACGATGGTAAAATTTGATATTACTACTCCATACTTGCAATGTAATTAATCTTTGTTTCCCTTTGTTCTTACAAAATAATTACTACATGTATTTATAAATACAATCTATGATTATCATTGTTTAAGGGATCCATATTTTACAAGCCCTGCTTCTCGGTGGATCCCTCAGTTTCCACAATTGTCCATTAAACTAAGCATATATAATTTACAGCAGATGTAAACATTTTCTTCTGTAATTCAATAAATGATTTGTAAAATGCAAGTGATTTATTTTTGTCCTGTTAGTATAGGAAGGTTGTGTGGGAAATGAAAATTAAACCCAAACCGAATCTGAAGCTAAAACCATGTACTTAGCCACTTTTATGACATCTACAACATTAAGAAATAAGATAGATTAGTGACAATTTAAAAATCCCTCTACAAAGAACCGAAGTGCTAACGTTATCTTCGCACTTCGAGGGAAATTTTCAGATGCTTTCTGAAGATGTCAAGCGAAGTATAATTCCTTAGAAGTAGAGGGATTTTGTTTCATAGGAGCGATGCTATAAAATGAAAGGATTTTAAGGAAGTGTGCTTGATAGAGAATTAATGCGCGATATCATGGTAAACTTGCTTACAGCGCGTAACCCAGAACCTTATTTCCACTTCGCAGACAGAGGGCACGTTGCAAGAACCATCAGCACACTTTAAGGAAGCAGCGAGTTACGGGACAATAATGCTACAGCAGACCAGAGATGGCGCTAGAGGGGATTTTAGGAACTGCTTCTAGTACAGTAGGGCTTTAAAGGTTTGAACAAGTATACTGTATAGTATTCTCTCAGAATATTAAAGCAAGTGTGGTTCGTTTTACAATATTTTACTTACCTTTTTAGGCAGCTGGACACGATCATTGTTTGGGCACATGCATACTTTACTCTGTCTCCTTACTACTCAAGCAACACTGTTAAAACAAGTATTTAAACAAAAGTTTAAGAATTTTTGATTAAAAAATGCTCAACCATGGTTATATATGTATTATTTCGTTGGTTAATAAAATTGTTGATCAAAACTATTCCTTTTAAGTTATGTTCAAGTCGTCGGAAAACGTTGTAACCCCGTATGGATTAAAAACAAATTTCCAACAGTAACGATTGCCCCCTCCCGATTAAAGTTTAATAAAAGTTGATTAAAGTACTGGTCACGTGACCCAACGGAACGAAGGGCGGATCACGAACATTAACGTATACGCTATAGCCATAGCTAGTCCTTTCGCGATCGCTCGTCACATACAATACACTTGTCTTGCAATAAAATCATAACACAAACAATGGAGGTTGTCGCGAAGACGCTGAGGACAGGCGTGGTTCCAGGATTTCTTAGTGGGGGAGGCCAACATTTGAAATCAATTTGAAATTAAGAGTGCTGAAATTTGAAAAAAAATCGTACAGGTTGATATTTCGCTCAGTGGAGGGGAGTGGTTAGTGAGCACCGTTTTTCTTTTCTTTTCGTGCCGGCCGGTATTATTTGTGGGGGGGTCTTTTTTTTGGGGGGGGGGGGCAGGGGGCAAGGCCCGTCCCCCCCTCCCCCCTCCCCCCTCCCCCCTCCCCCTCCAGGTCCTCTGTTACAAAATGAGAAATAGGCCTACTTCCTCCTCAACTGACAAGAGGCAGGGTCTCGAATTGCTTATTTTAATATATTTTAAGGAAGAAATGCCAAATAAAGTGAGCTGGGATATCATATGTATGAGTTGTTCAAGCTAATGCACAAGTGAACTCTAAATTTTCTTTGGACATATCAGAGGAGTGCATATAATTTGTTAAAGGGAAATCCAACCTAATAGCAAGTTCATTTATTAAAAAGAAAAGAGCAAAATATGAAAAGAAGATTGGTGAAAGTTTGAAAGACATCGGACAACAATACAAACAAAAAGTGCTATATATATCCCAACTGTTGTTAGCTGATTTATAAAATGCTTTAATTACCAACCAAAAGTCTGCAAAGTGTTTGTTTAATATTATACATGTATCTTACCCATTTATGTCAACGATTGCCATTAGACCATGCTTTTATTAGATAGATAGATGTACATACATATACAGTCAAACCCGACTATCAAGGTCACCCAAGAGAAACATAAAAAGCGGCCTTTGTAGGCAGTTGGCCTCTCTAGACAGGTTCATGTACAGCAAACATTTCCTTCTCGAGGGAGACAAAATATATGACCAATACCCATATGTGGCCTTTGTAGACAGGTGGCCACCAAGACAAGTTTGATTGTATATAGATAGATTGAAAGAAAGATAGACAGATAGATAAATGGTTTCAGATGGATTACAATGATAGAGTGCACTCAAAGAAGGTAACTGATCAGCATTGACAAGAAATTAAAAATTTAAAAGAAATGGTTGATATCGTTTTATCATTAATCTGTTAAAGCAATCGAAATTGTGATTGATTTTGATGAGTCCGTCCCATATACTGACCTTGGAAAATATGATGGGAGTATAAGTATGTTTCAAAACAACTTTCACTTGAATGCGCTTTGTAACACTTTGCATTGAACAATTATGTTTGTTTGTATTGAGAACATTCCTGAAATAAATTAACTCAGTGTCATTCCATTGACACCAAATAATGCGTACGTGTCACTGTTCTTACTGCATTTAAAAGGGCCAGGCCATAGGTATTTGGCCTGGATCTCTCACTGTTGAACTGTGAATTGTTTCATGAAACCATAAAATAAGTACAATTTCCAATGTGTTTCAAGAGGGTTCAATGAGATGTCGGCGAACATGTCATTATAATAATTGTACATGTGACGGTGAAAGAATCGAATTTCCATAAATTAACCCCCCCCCCCCTCCAACAAAATAAATACATTATAATAATAATAAATACAATTTTAAAAAGCAAATGAAAAGGAAAAACAATTATAATGAATAAGTACAAAAATTAAAGCCCCTCTTAAAGTGTTGGGAGCTACAAACAATTCCCTTAAATTGTATCATAATGTGAAAGAGGATGTCATTTAAGACACATTTCTGCAAGGTGCTTTTAGTCGAATATTGATGAAAGAATACAAAATGTAGGTTTTCTGAGTACAACAGAACATCCAAATTATGAATTCTTTTGTCTTCAAACACATATTTTTTTATTTTTTTTTTAGGGGGGGGGGGGTTCAGAAGTGTGTCTTAAATAAAATCCTCTTTCACATTGTGATACAATTAGAAGTCACATTTTGCCATCACATTTTGGAAAAGATTATGGGCTCCGACTTTAGAGGGGCTTTAAAGCTTATCTGCCGTAGTTTACAGGAGTGATTAGACTGCCCTGCAAGATCACTGGACAGGTGGTTATCTCATCAACTCAGCTCTCAGTTAACATAAGAAAAAGAGGATCATGGGGGACCAATGGTCACCGATTGGGCATTGTTTGTTATATAGAGGGCGCAAGTAGCTACAAGTAGTGCAGTGGGCCTTTAAAACATGATAATAAATAAATAACAAAAAATGAATACAATTTAGAAGAAAAAAAGAAATGCGGCTTTATTACAGAATCTGCTTTCATACGAAATGCATTTAGGGGATCAAAAAAGGTCGTAAGAGACTTGTTTGTTATAAAAATGTAATGAATATACTAAAGCAACCAGCATACTATACATTCACCTAGTTTTGGCCCTCAATCTCTCACCATTATTATTGTACTTTAACAATTTAGACCTCAATATTAGGCCTCTATACGGTGCGTCCCAGAAAATGCGTTTCATATGAAAACACATCACCATATACAAACTTATTCTTTGAGATCGATAATTCTCGGTTTCGTTTTTTCTGGGACGCACTGTATATATAGTAAAGTAGGTATAGCTGTGGGTTTTCACGATGAGCGAGTATTGATATCATAATGAAGAGTTCTTATAAGACCCTCATAAGCCTAGGCCCTCTCATTCTGCTTTACAACTTACAATTCATAATCAATGACAAAACGCTTATCATCAAAAAGATAAGTTTTGTAGTGCTCTTAATAACATTTACGCCTGTCATGGAGCGTTTAGCGTTATTGGGGGAGGGTTCCAAAGTTTTTGGCCCTTACATTTTGATTTGATTTGATTTGATTACTGCATTTGTCCAAAATATACCCAACTGAATAATAACCAAGAACACGTTTTTATAAACAATAAATGTAATGCTTTCTGGGAGAATTTACTGGTTGTAAGCCACAAATATGTTTAAACTATTAAAGAACATGTTTGTAAGGTAAAATACAAGCATCTTTCACATCTGAAGGACTTTTCACATTGCCATTGATGAGCATCTTTCATATCTGATGGACTATTCGCATTGCCATTGAGGAGCATCTTTCATATATGATGGACTATTCGCATTGCCATTGATGAGCATCTTTCATATTTGATGTACTATTCGCATTGCCATTGAGGAGCATATTTCATATCTGACTGACTATTCGCATTGCTAGTGATGAGCATCTTTCATATCTGATAGACTATTCGCATTGCCATTGATGAGCATGGACATGACTGGGGTATTTTATTTCGCTAAACATCGACAACTGCTCTAGCGCCATCAACAGACTATCGGTTTACAATTTCATTTTTTCTGTGAATTATTGATTTTTCATTTATTATTGTTATTTTTTACACAAATTGATTAATATTTGATTTATTTTATCATCTTTTGTCTTATTTTCATATTTATGTTACTCATAATGTTTTCATATGATTTGGTTAATTTGTTTATATTTTTTTGTTTGCTTTTGTTTTTGTTTTGTTATATTTTGTTACTGGCTTTTCTTTGTATTATTTGTTGTATTACTTTTATCAAGTTCATAGATTCCGAAAACAACCGTTTAAGGCTGAAGCGAGTTGCCGTGATTAAATAAATAAATAAATTGAGAACAAATGTCATGAATAGTTGAAAATGTCATCATCCACCAGCCTTTTACCGACTTAAACTTTCTCTACGATATTTATCACAAATATGTCAGGTGAAAGAAAGTTATTACGCATCCCTTTCCCCCTTTTATCTCTCGCACTCTCTCTCTCTCGCACTCTCTCACAATCTCCCTCTCCCCTTCTCTCTCTCTCTCTCTCTCACCCTTTCTCTCTATCCCTATCTTTCTCTCTCTGTCTCTACCTCTCTCTCTGTGTCTCTATCTCTCTTTCTCTCTCTCATCCCCTCTCTCTTTCTTTCTCTCTCTCTCTCTCTCTTTCTCTCTCTTTCTCTCTCTCTGTTCCTAGTATCACCTTGAATGTTCTCTACCTGGCATAATCACCATTCAAACCACTATCATCACCATTATCATCATCATCATCTTCATCGTTATCATCGTCGTCATCTCCTTCTTCTTCTTCTTTTTCTTCTTCTTATTCTTCTTCTTCTTCTGCTTCACCATCACAATTTCGTTCACTATCGTCGAACAAACCAACATAATATATCCCTCATGCATTACCAAAACCACAACACTCTCTTTGAATAAAACAAAAGTAAAAACATGATATTCTTTGATTTCCCACTCAGGTCATGCAGTTTTATTTCAGACTTTTTTCAACCAATGATACCCACACGGGCCACACTAACAAACGATCGCCAATGGCGTTTACACATGCACCATGTAAAAGCGTTGAGAAGGGGGCAATGCACCACGCCCTTTTGACATATTATTATGCACCTTTCATTTTGTTGATCATCAAAATAAATCATATTTAATCAAATTAAACCGTTTTGATACATTATTAAGATTGGTATTAAAGCGAAATATTGTTTGTGGATACCAGTGGAAAAACTTGCAACGCCACTCGCGATCGTTTAATAAGTTTTCTCATACTCGTTTCCCTTAATTGATAGTCATCTTCTATTTTATTTACAAGTTTGTACATAGAAGGGAGGGAAATACATCTCATCAACATTTCTGGCACATTTTAAATGTATCCGAGGTTTCCTCTGCTCTACTAACACTTAGCAAACACATAACAAATAATTTGTATGTACATTGGCATTACAGTGGTCAAAATACCAACAGAACTGTATGTATAATCGAATCGTTGTCGTTTGATATTATTTATTAGCATTTATTGTCAAAATATTACGTCATTGTATTCTACTCTCCAGCATTAAGAGGTGTCACGAACCGAATATAGTTTAGATCATTTCTAGTACTATTTCTTCTATCGTAAATCGTCACAAAAATGGAATACGCAGGAATTAGGAACGTGTATTATATTATGATCACTTAAGGAGCGTAACAGATTAGAATAATACCCAATCGTAGGCTCTTAGTCTTTCGAAAACGCTGAATGTATGTGCAATTCTTCATAAACTCATGAGCTACATTTAGTGAACAACATCATTTTAATTGATAATTATTTTGACAGGTGTCAGATAATGATTGTATTATAAATGATAACCACAGTTGTACATCTTTTCCTCCTTTACACTGAATAAATATTTTAAAGGGAATTGAAACTGAGCACGCGTCTTTCTTGGACATGATAGATACGAATACATAAGCGAAATAAGTTAGTTGATCTAATCGAGCCTGAACATGGAATGACGATTTCCTGATTCATATTACAATTGCTTCCTTAAAAGACCTTATTCATAGCAGAAACAAGTGCTGTGTTCCTCTCAGTCTGGCAAACATTGAATGAGGTTGAACTTCCTTCAAACCAGATTACAAGTAAGATTTTCTTCCATCGGAGAAGGAACTGGGCTGAGAAAAGTAGGGGGTGGGAAAGAGTCACTTCATCTGATGTCTAACCAAGTTGGCGCATAAGGCTCGCTGTTTCAGACGGCACTGCTATGACGTTGTAGTCTGAATCAAGTAATCCAAGAGCTTGCATTCGGTTCAGTTTTTCTTGGTAGTCGGCTACTTCATTGGCGTGTAGCCGTAACTCGCTCACAAATCGACTGAACGCACTGAAGGAAGACCCGTCAGATGAGACACCTGTTTAATAATAAAAACAGAAAAGAGGGAAAAGAACAAATACATTAATAAGTGATTAGGAAGGAGGAAATTCACAATTATTTCTAAACAATCCGATGAAGGTTAACATATCATTTTGAACCCTGGTAAAGAAGATGCTTATCTATTTAGAAAAACTAAAAATCATTATATTGTGCACAGTAATTGTAATGAGTGATGTCAAGCAGCGTCTTGCAGCAGAATGCACGAATGCATTGTATGATCCTGAAAAAAATACCCAGCTCTTCGTAGATGCCAGTCCAGTTGGAATCGGTGCAGTGCTGGCACAGAAAAGCAGAGATGGACAGCCCACCGTAGTTGCTTTAGATAGTCGATCACTCACATCAGTATAGCAGCGGTATTCCCAGATTACTTGGGGCATACAGCATTTTCACCTCTATCTCTATATGGCAACACGTTTTAAGCAGTCACTGACCACAAGCCTCTGGTGACTACATTCAACAATGCTCATAGCAAACCTCCAACGTGAATTGAAAGATGGATTCTCAAGATTCAAGAGTATGACTTCACTGTCGTAAAAGAGCCTGAAAAGTCCAACCTATGTCTCTCCATCCGCTGCCGACTACTGAGCGTACATGAGCCGCGAAGAGAAAACAGCAGAGTAACATATCAACTTCGTGAGCGTGAACGCAGTACCAAAGTCAATGAAGCTAAGCGAAATCCAAGACGCGACCAAACAAGACGTCGCATTGAGTCTCTGTATGCAAGCTCTCAGATCGCGAAATTTGAAAGAATTGATTGATCAATACCGCTCCATCTTCAGATGTAGCGAGATGCCTGCAGAGCTTCTACAATGTTCGCGACCAGTTGTCAATCGCACCCAGTGATGATTTTATGTTACGCGGAAATTGCATTGCCATCCCACAATCGCTATGTGATCGCGTAATCAATATCACACATGAAGGCCCTCAAGGCGTCGTGAAAACCAAGCAGTTTCTGAGCGAAAAAGTGTGGTTTCCTGGAAATAATCGCATGGTTGAGCGTAAAATAAGTCAGTAGGGCCAAGTCTTCGCGCACCACTTCAAATGTCAAATTTGCCGAATGGTCCATGGGAATAAGTCAGCGTAGACTTTGCCGATTTGCCCTCTGGAGATCATCTTTTAGTGATTATTGATGATTAAAGTCGATACCCAGTTGTAGAAGTTGTATCATCGACGTCGGGAAAAGCTACAATTCCAAAGCTCGATAAAGTTTTGTCATTGTTTGGAGTCCCGCAGATTGTAAGATCCGATAATGGTCCGCCATTTAACAACGATGAGTTTGTGCAGTTCGCAGAATACCTAGGCTTCACCCATCGCGATGGTCATGTGCAAATTGTGAGGTAGAGCGGTTTATACGCACTTTGAAGAAAGTTCTCCGCATGCACCGCACATGCCGAATCCTAATCGTGGAGCCAAGTTAGAGCTACATCGCTTTCTTCGCAACTATCGTGCAACACCGGACACAACCACAGCATCACCTCCGGCAACAATAATGTTCTCAAAACCTTTGCGCACACTGCCAGAAATATCACGTGAAGGAAGCGACTCAGAGCTACGCGAACGCGACACTCAAAGCAAAGAAAAACACCATGAAAGCTGATGCTGAACGCCACATGTCGTTCAGACGTGTTCCCCTCTGTATAGGAGACACGGTTCTAGTGAAGCGTGAAGGGTATGTTACTAAAATGATGACATCCTATGAGCTAGAGCCATTGGTAGTCACCGATGTCAAAATAATGTTCTCAAAACCTTTGCGCACACTGCCAGAAATATCACGTGAAGGAAGCGACTCAGAGCTACGCGAACGCGACACTCAAAGTAAAGAAAAACACCACGAAAGCTGATGCTGAGCGCCACATGTCGTTCAGACGTGTTCCCCTCTGTATAGGAGACACGGTTCTAATGAAGCGTGAAGGGTATGTTACTAAAATGATGACATCCTATGAGCTAGAGCCATTAATTGGTAGTCACCGATGTCAAAGGCTCGATGGTCACAGCAAGTCGTGGATCGCAAAAGATAACACGCAACACGTCTTTCTTCAAGGCCATGAAGGAAAACCTCCCAGCTGAACCAGTTTCTGTAGAAGCTGAACAGGAGCAAAAAGAACAATTCAATGCTCCTAATGACTTGTCAGATGACAATGAACAAACCAATCCAACTACCCCAAAGGTTTAGAGGTATTGGAGCCGTACTCGAAATCATCCAGCTTTCATACTTGAAAGACTACGTAACCAAAGTTAAGGTTGAGAAGTAGCGTAATACATGTTAAGACTAACATTCATCAAACGTGTAAAGTAATGATACAACATCATCCATTTTATTTTGTTAATCATTTATGTGTATGCAACAGCAGTCTGTAATCAAACAGAGATATTCAATGGTTTTAAGTTTGAAATATGTAATCTTGATGTTTACTACTATGCAGCAGGAAAGCCCATACGGTATTTACACATCATACAAACTAAAAGAACAAATGCTTTTAAAGCATATAATAGCAGGTCAGCTATTGTCACAATCAAGTCTTTGCTAATTTAGTTTTTAGTTTGACAAATCATTTCATTTTACCTTTTGGATGTTACTGACAAAATAACAACAGTATATGAAGAGTTTAATTCCAAAAGGCGCTAAATCCACTTTTGGCGTGTTCGAGTAAATCAAGGTTTTCTGTTAGACCACTTTTATTTCAACGAAACCGCCAAATTTTCACACAGTTCAAAGATCAAACTCCAAAGATCATTAAAATATTGCTTAAAGAAATCCTGCCATAGTAATTATTTTTTAATATTTTTTTATTTTTTCAATTTGTTCGGATTTAGCGCCTTTTGGAATTAAAATTTTGATGTGTCATTCCGCATTTCAATTTTTTTTTTTTGGTTTTAAGAATGATGTTCGGATGTAATAACATACTTCTTTAATTATAATTCAGGGTCTAACACACACATATCTATCCATTTAACACATTGAAAGCCTACATTATGTTGAACATACTTCTCACATCTCATCATTCTAGACGTTTTCGCTCCACACTAATTTCAATCAAAATGTTTCACATTTCGCAAATAGTTAGTACATGGGCAACTTCAATCATAAAAATGTTCTCTCTATTCAACTTGTAAAAACACACAACCACTCGGGTGACTCAGCACATTTTTAAATTGACAAAATAAACAGGCAGTAAAGACTTGTATTGTGTGAAATTTGAAAATCTTGTAAATTTGCTTTACTCATTATCTCATGTCATAAACGGTGAGTTAATTAAGACATACAAAAATTGGCAAGTACATAAATAATTAATGTACAGTTTCTTTAACAATATCATATGAATGTCAACAAGAAGATACCTTACAATGGAAATTATTCATAGTTCAATAATGTAACCGACTCCTCATAAACAGCAGATAAAAGACATACTTGAGTGCTGATTATGCATACATATTATTTGAATAATTGTTTGTTAACATCCTAATGGAAATAGGAGCAATAAAACTCTACCCATAAAATATCAGTACAATCTACTGTAAAGTTGTGAGATTAGCCACAATCTATTAGTTGTTATTATACAGTAAAGGTAGCAAAGCGCCAAATATTAATTATCTGTGTGAATGCATTCTGGTTTAGTAAATTTGCATTAATAATAACCAGCGCTACTTACAACAAAATGGATACATGGGTAATGAAACGGGATCTGATTCCAACTGCACTGCTCAATGAATGCACATTTTAAAAGCCTTCTCTGTTCTTGAATTAAATGGTTTAAACTGATCCATTAACTGTGTAAAAGGCATAAAATCAAATGTCAATCTTCATAGGAAGCAATAATGCCTTTGTCCTCATCACTCTCTACGTCCATTGCATCAGTAGGCGCGCACACCTCTTTGTAAAAGGCACCTACTTCCTGAATGAAGTTGCGTGGCCCATAACCTACTAGCAGGTCCACTTGTAGCTCCACCCCATCGCTCGTAGAAGATTTGCTACATCCTGCTGCTTCAGCAATGGGAGCTGATTGACCCAAAGAGTACTCCATCTCTTTCCTCTCTTCAATATGGTGTACTCATCTCCAGGTGCGCTATAATACTACTATAGTGACTGGGGCTGGAGCTGGTCTCACGTAGATGCGTTTGGCCTCTGTGATTTTGAATGGCAGGCGTACTTTATTAGGTTGCCCAGACGTTTCCTACCAAGTACAAGGATGGATCTGAATCTTCCGGAGCACATCTTCACATTTTCCCCTTGCTGTGTCGTAATCTGTAAATTACAAGTGAAACATTGTTAATGGACATTTCCAGCTACCTGTATTATAAATCACAAAAACCATACATGAAAAGTTTATTTTTGTTGGTTTCATTCAATCTAAATAAACAAGTTTGTAATACTAAGCATAGCCCCCCCCCCCCTCCCACCAACTGTCCTTGCCTATACTGCTTGTGCATGTTATATCTACATACAGAATTGCATTGCGCGAGTGCACATTTTTTTGCACAGTGTGACATGCAGTGTATGTTGATTGGAGAATTCGTGAATTCACTTTGACCCAGTTGTTTATGGTTCAACCGACGCTACCGGTATAAAATAAAAACATTACGACCTAGTTTGACATGTGTAACATAGATAGCATATTACACATGATAAAACATGTATGCCTCTCCCTCCCCCCCCCCCCCCCCCTCCCCCCAAGTAGCAAGAAAAAACCCAGCGACTAAACAACTCAATTAAAATTAACTGAAAATTATTGCAATGAGATAATTGGTATCAATTCTGGCAATTGTGTATGATCTGTATTCAACAATTTGATTTGCAAGCAAATGATAATTTTTGTTAATGACTCAATTAAAACTTACTTGAAATGTTGGGGCATAGTTCCGCTCTCTCCTTGGTTGTGGACCATTTCCTTGATGGTGCATGACTGGATTGAGTTGTAAGTGGCACGTGATGAATGAATCTTGCCGCGGTTGTTAGAGTCTCTGTAGCGGTCCTGGAAAGTATATGTGATGTCTCCTTCTGTCAGCAAAGACGCCTTAGAAAAGCTGTGAGGCATGTGCTGGCATCCAATGGCTGGTTGCTTCCCTATTGATAAAACGAAAGTCATCATGGTAAACATCAGGTATTCCACAAAAACAAATTCCTCAAATTTAACAAAACACCGATTATGACTGCACTCAAATACAAAATGTTTGTTACAGACTTACAGCAGATATTTTCTTAATAGATGGCAAATTATCATTACACTTATGCTATGGCATGATGTAACAAAGGCTTGTGAAATATCCATAAACTACTGCACCAGGTCCAGGGCAGATAGTGACCAAAGCCAGTGACCAGTGACTGAAGCCGCCAAGCCGGCCCGGCAAAGGCGAAGCCGTGGCGCGGCATTAACACGTAATTTACCCTCACGGCCTCAGTTTAATTACAAAATTGTATCTAGTAATTCCTTAAGCCTTGAGCTCATACTACATGCAAACAGAATTACAATAGTCTTAGTTAGACTATTACGGTAGTATTACGATTCATTCAATGCAATATAATGCCAGTGCATCTGCACTTAATTACACACTAACACAAAAAAGAGTTAGTGGGACTAAACTTACCAGGAGCGGTGTCATGATCTTCCTTGTTCTGGTTTTTGGCCCATTATTTTTCATTTCGCTTCCTTTTTCTTGGATTGTTGGTTCTCTCAACTAGCACCCCTCCCTCATCCATGTTGCTAAGTGAGCTAAAGACTGTCAAAACACTGTAAATACTGCAGAAATAGGATCGATCTCGATGAAAGCAGCAAGCTAAAAGCTGTTGTCAATCCGGGTCACTGGAACAATACTGCGCTCTGATTGATCAAATCACACAAGGTGGATATAGCGCCTTTTGGAACTAAACACTTTTGGATTTAGCGCCTTTTGGAACTAAACACTTTTGGATTTAGCGCCTTTTGGAACTAAACAATTTTTTTGTGTCAATTTTTTTCATATTTCTGAAAATCATTTTGAGAAAAGGAATGGTGATTTAAATGCGCATGTGCA
This sequence comes from Strongylocentrotus purpuratus, assembly GCF_000002235.5. NCBI lineage: Eukaryota > Metazoa > Echinodermata > Echinoidea > Camarodonta > Strongylocentrotidae > Strongylocentrotus > Strongylocentrotus purpuratus. The sequence goes on from NW_022145606.1 coordinate 20,214,612, forward strand.
ACTGGTATGTACTCATACTAATAACTCCACTTTGGTAAAAAATGGATTTAGCGCCTTTTGGAATTAAGCTCTTCATATGTAAGTGATCTTATAGCGGTAGGCTGTTTATATGTTGTTCAATAGTTTAGCTATTTAGTGTTTAGTTAAGTGTTTAACTTTTGACTCATGTTTTCAAACACAATCCACGTTTGTTTTCAGGACTGCATGCCCCTGTAAAGTTTTAAAGTTATATACCATTCAAGATTGTTAAGGGTTGATAAGGAAAACTTCGTACTAACCTCATAGCATGCCATGAGGCTGCATGCACGCTACCATTATTGTGCTTTGAACATGTGAGCTAACCATTGATTCACTGCCATGTGCGTGTAAGCACGCATTCGTATTAGCAGTTATTGTGTTTCGCACGCGCTATTCATAGAACCATCGCGTTAATCAGATTATCTCCAAAACAACCTGGCACGGGGGAATTTGAGGCTTGGCACAATGGGGATTAGCCATGTGGCATTTTTTTTCTCTTTACCTCTTCAGAGGGACTTTATTGTTCCATTTCAAAATACATATATATTATTTACAAAACAAGTAAAATGAAACATGAATTATATACAAGATCAACATAATATCTTAAAATGATCATTTTAACATTTCTAATACTTTCTTAACTTCCTCAATATCGAAGTATTTTATATTTTCTTTGTATTTCAAATAACATTTTAATGATGAAATAAAATTATTTATTAACCTCTTTGGATTGGTTGGTACTTCTCCAAAGTTCCGCTTTACGTAGTCTTTGTATATAACTAGTTGAGCATAATTTATCCAAAAATTAAGTAAAGTATATTTTCTGTTATCTATTTTATATCCAATCAATAACATTTTCATATCAATTTCAATTTCTATTTTAAAAATGAAATATATAATTCTTGAGATAATTTTCCAGAAAACTCTTAATTTCTTGCAACGAAATATAAAATGTTCAATAGTTTCTTTTTCACGACAAATTTCACATTCGTTAGACTGTACGATTTTCCATATAAAGAGATTGTCTTTAGATGGCAATATTCTATGAATTAATTTAAAATTATATTGTTTGATCTTATTGTCTCTTATGTTATTAAATTTGAACTGAAATACATCTTTCCAAACAAATGTTTCTGGTAGGCCTAAAATATTTTGCCAAAAATAGAAACCAATTTTTTTCTTTTTTCCTTTCTAGCATTAAATTATAATAACTTTTCGCCATAGTAAATTCAACGTTTATAACATCTAAAGTTGTCTCAATGTACATTGTTTCATTGAGACTTGGAGCTTTGTTTAAACGTAAATTTTGTGACCAATATTTTGGGAATGCTTTTTTTAATTTTGACATTTTAAATAAAAACAACAGATTCTTTACATCAAAATGGTTATTGAATAGAGAGTTATCTATCCATGTACCTTGATTTATAACATGTTTGATTAGACAAATTCCTTTTTTTATCCACGACGGGAAATACAGAGGTTTATTATCAATTACAATATTACTATTATTCCACAGTATTTCATTGGGAATATCTTTTACTTCAAATTTATTTACATATCGAATTTCTGACCATGTGCAAAGCAAATCCATATAAAACATTGGTAAATTTCTTTTTTTACATATCATTTTCATGTGTTTAATATGACAATTATATTGTAAACATAACGGCATCCCGCCAACTCTTTCAGTCCAAAATGAAAATAATGTCTTCCACATCGCATCATCTGCATTAAAAAAACTTATATATCCAAGATAATCTAAGTGAATTAGCTTTCAAAATCAAATCAACCATACCAAGCCCCCCTTCTCTTTCTGACTTGATACAAACATTCCGTTTTACTTTTTCACGTTTAGAATTCCATATAAATGTATATATAGTCCTATGTAAAGCCTTGCATATATGAATAGGCATTGAGACAGCTGTGCCTAAATAGACGAGCTGAGGAATTATCAAACATTTTATAATTATTATTTTTCCATAACAGGTCAGTCGTCTCATTTTCCACGTCTTAAGAATATTATTAATTTTTTCAACTTTCCCCTCCTAATTCATACTGCTAACATATTTATCATTTTTACCAACGTAAACACCTAAATGTTTAATTGGTTCTTCTGTAAATTCAATATCATATTTTGTCGTATCTAATTATTTCATTTTCATTACTTTTGTTTTATTCCAATTAATCTTTGGGCCTGCAAAATATTCAAAATCGTCTAACTCTTTCATAACATTATCTACTGATTCCATTGAATTAACAAATAATGTGGTATCATCTGCGAATTGTGTTATCTTTACTTCACTAACCCTCTGAACTTCTATATCTTTGGTTGTAATATTTATCCCTCTTATTGTATAGTTTTCTCGAATTTTATTTGCTAATATTTCTGCCACTAATATAAATAAGGAAGCAGATACTGGGCAGCCTTGGCGAACGCCCTTTTGAATATAAAAAGTTTCAGATAGCCACCCATGCTGTGACACCCTACCATGGGCATTTGTGTATAAAGTTTTAATCCATCCTATAAAGGAAACTTTGAAATTCATACGTTTCAATGTCTCAAAAAGAAATGAGTGATTTACATTATCAAATGCCTTTTTGAAATCTAAAAATAAAATGACACCGTCAATATTTGTTAATTTACAATAATCAACAACATCTTGTACAAGTCTTATGTTTTCACTTGCCATTCTACCCTTCACGAAACCTCTCTGATCGGCCGAAATTATACTTGGCATATTTGGTTGTAGCCGTATTGACAAAACACGTGCTGCAATTTTATAGTCTATATTAAGGAGAGAAATCGGTCGCCAATTATCAAGAGAACCCTTGTTGCCCTTTTTATACAAAAGATTAAGAATAGATTGACCTTGTGTGAACGAGAGCTCTTGCCTCTCATACCCTTCATTTAAACTATTTATGACCATGTCCTTTATCTGTTCCCAAAAACATTTATAGAATTCAACACTTAGACCGTCACTCCCAGGTGACTTATTTAAATTCATAGTAGACAATGCTTTCCAACATTCCGTCTCTTTTAACAGACCTTCACAGCTCTTGGCTTCCTCTTCTGTTAAACACTTCATGTTTACATTTCTGAAATAATCATCATAATTTGCTCCACTTTCTTCTATCTTACTATACATCATCTTATACAATTGTTGAATCTCTTTTAAAATATCTTCACTGTTCACAATTCTGTTACCATCTTTCTCTATATAATGTAACTCTTTCTTTTTTCCTCTCTGTTTCTCAAGCTGTAAAAAATACTTTGTACATTTTTCACCCTGTTCTAGCCATTTTTCTCTTGATCTGACGTAAGCTCCTTTACATTTCATAGTATACCATTCATCTAGCTCTCGTTTAAGGTTATCTAGTTTTTCTTTATCAGTATCATTTAAATGTTCACCTTCTACTGAACACAACTGTCTTAATTCCTTTTCCATTTTCACATAATACTGTTTCATTTTTTTTTGTTTTAATCTTGCATAACATATACTATATTCTTTTAATTTAAACTTACAAACTTCCCACTGTAGTTGTTTACTCATAGTACTTGTTTCAATCTTAATCTTCCGTATCAAGTCTTTAACATTTTGTACATACATGTTATCATCCAGCAAAAAATTATTTAACTTCCAATAGCCTTTTCCCCTTTTTTCTTGGGATATTTTGATTTTCAAAGATATTGCATTGTGGTCACATTTTAAACATGGTCGAATATCTGTCGAGAAAACTGAAAATTTAAAATCTTTTGTTATTAACCAATAGTCCAGACGAGAGTAAAGTTTTAAAGACAACTGTCGCCAAGTAAACTGTTTCTTGTCTAGAAAAAAAGTTCCTCCATATATCTAACAGCTTATTTCTTGTTTGGAAGGATTTAAAATACTTTTTGGGTAAATATGCGTGAGATATCCCGTAAGTATCTAGGGTTCTGTTCTGCACACAATTCCAGTCACCACCTGCAATCATAATACTACTATCGGGCCTATGAAGTTTTATCCATTGGTCAAGTGATTTATAGAATGTTTCCTTTTCTATACATTTTGCTGGTGAATATACATTTACACAAAAATATGTTTTTAAATTACATGAGAATTCCACAATTATCGCTCTTCCATCTCCTTTTAGATGAACATTAATTATATCAATTGGGAGACCACTGCGAATCAAAATTGCTACCCCTTTCGAGTGGTTGGTTCCGTGATCGAAAAAACAATGCCCTGACCATTCACGATTTATACTATTTTCATTGTCACGTTTCAAAAAAGTTTCTTGTAAAAGTGCGATGTCACACTTTTGATGTTTCAACCACAGAAATATCTTATCTCTTTTCAATTTATTACGCAAACCCCTTACATTAAGGGATATCAAATGTATATTTGAATTGATCATAGTTAATCAAGAACTTCTCAGCATTTTAGCCCTGTGGCATGATAAGAGTTAAAGAAACGTACTCTGAACGAAAGTCTCCAAAGTGTTCGATCCTTAGTGTTCATAAATGTATATAGTTTCCCACATTCGATTAAGATGATTATGAGAAACACGCCTGGTATTCGTTGCAACACATACAAATGTTACATAGGAAAGAAAACAGTTCACACAGCAAGTGAAAACATTGTTCTGGTTTAATTCAAAGAAGATTTAATTTCAGTTTTATATCACAATATGCTTCCTCATTTTAATGCATGTTTTCAAATAACATAGGAAGGGATGTAGTGTTCTAAGATACCATAGAATGCGGAATCGGAAATGAGCTGCTAGATTCAACAGTATAAGAATACACGTGAATAATGGAAGCTGAATAAAGTACCATGCTGAGTTCAAACTAGATTCCTTGTCTTATTTGAGTTATCTCACATACACATCTAACGGTATCAACCATGTTAGTATGTTACAACTACTATACAACAACTACTACTACACATAATTACTAGCTACTGCTAATACTACTACTACTACTACAACTACTACTACTACTAACTACTACAACTATTACTTTTACTACTATACTACTACAACTTTAAGTATATTACAGTTACAGGTTTGTATAATAATACTACTACGTTACTACTACAACTACTACTACACATAATTATTAGAAACTGCTAATACTACTACTACTATTATTACTACTACTACTACTCAGGGGCGTCGGCAAAGGGGAAGGGGTGCGACACCCCCTCCCCACCCCCCCCCCCCCCCACCCCCCCCCCAACCTGTCAGGATATTATGGGTAAAATTGCGCCGCCGTCGGAGAACATTAGAAAAGGGGGAGGGAAAATGACAGGGAAAGGGGAAAACAGAAAAAAAGAAAAGGAAAAGAAAGGAAAGAAAGGAAAACAAAGGAAAGAAGGAAAAAGAAAGAAAAGAGAAGAGGAGAAAGAAAGATAAAAACTGAAAAAGAGGGAAGAGAGGAAAGGAAGAAAAAAAAGAAAAGAAAGAGAGATAGAAAAAGGAAACACAAGAAACGGGGGATGAAGGAGAGAAGAGAGAGGGAGGTAAGAACCTGAGAAGGGAGGGGTGGGAGTGTAAGAGAGAGGGGATAGTTGGGTGGAGTCGTCTCATCGAGGGAGCAAGAAAGATATGCATAGGATATGCTGCTGTGTTGGGTCAGATGTGTCGGTATTCTTGCTCGATCCTCGTGTACTATAATCAATGCAGAAGTTTGAAGACGGTGAGATGTATAATGTCGGTCGGCCGGCAATTTTTTTTCTCGCGACTGTGACTTTTGAATTCAGACAATTAGGGTTTAGAGTCGAGACTTGTATAGCGAATTGTCTTCTTTCTCTAATATAGTTAAATGAAACTTCTGAGCTCCAGCGCTTTGCGCGGGAGGAGGGAAACTGAATTTAGACAAGGATTAAGAGCCGAGAACGGAAAAACGAATCGTCTTCTTTAAGCAGGGCTCCCACTTAGCCGAGTTGTATTCGCGAGTTAGGGCGAGTTCTGGTGAGTTGCCTCAAAGAGGCACTCGCAATATTCGCGAATAGCTCTTCTTGTAACTCTGGATAACGCGCGACACCTCTCATTACTCGTAACAAGCTTGCACTGCAATCTTCATACTCGTAGCAACTCGCCACTTTTAAGTATACGCAGGATTTTTTCAAGGGGGAGGTTTTGACATTTTTGACATTTTGCTCCGTTGGGGGGGGGGGGGGTAAGGTCACTTGTTTTAGGTCAGCCATGGGAATTTGTTTTTTGTTTTTTTTTTTTAATTTAAACAAAAACAAAAACAAACAAAAAATCCAAAGGGGGGGGGGGGGGTGTTTACACACCTACAAATTTCAAAGGGGGGGGGGGGTTAACCCCCCAACCCCAATCCCACCCCCCCCCCCCCTTGTGTACGCGCCTGGTCACACCAACCAGAAAGCCAAGAGATCGATAACAAACTTGACCCGAAATTGCATTACCTCGACTGCACAAGAATGGTCGGCTTGTAGACGATGTGCATGGAGCCAGTCAGGCGATGTAATTTGTTGAGCTACAATATATATCACACCATATGGTTTTTACTTCAAGTAGGGTCGGATCAAGGATTGTTATAAACAGAGGAATGACGACATTTTCGAGACATTGAATATTGTGTAAAGGTCTGAAAGGATAGGAGAGGGGGGGGGGGGGCTCAATTAATATATATATATTTTTTGTTTGCTGAAGGGAGTCGGAGTGGTGAGGGTTCTCGAAAAAAAAAATTCCCACTATCTTTTATTTTTGTTCTAGTTATATTACCCCCTACCCCCTTTCCCCCCCTCCCCTCGCTGTTGGTTTTTAGTCAAGGGTTCGTGGTAGAAATTTTGTTTGTGTAGGAAACTAACCGTAATTAAAAGCTAAGTTTAAACACTTCAAAAGATAACATTCTCGAAAACATAAAACTATTGAAAATTTGAATTATAGTATAAAACTAATAAAGAAAACAAAACAACGAACCATTAACAAGTAAAGACCTTGGTTTATAAAAATCGAGCTGATTCTGGTCAATATGGGGATGTCTAATTCATGGGAAATTTGTAAAAGTACTAGCTGTGAGTGGGTGAAACAAACTGCGGAACGTCGATTGAAAGATTCTCAAGCTCAGTATTGTTCTGCTTGTGGGTAAGATAATTCGCATTGTGTTAACTATCGAATCTTCAAACATTCTTTATGTTTAGAAAGATACTTAATCGATCTCATTAAAAGAGATCGGACAATATTAAGTCGTTTTTTGCCGTGGCAATCATTACCTGCCGATTGTAGCAGGTAGATATTCAAATACTCCCAGGGAAATGAGGTAATGTACGCTGTGCAATTTGCAATCGGTTGGGGATGAGTTTCATTACTTGTTTGTTTGCCCTGCCTTTCGTTCAGACAGAAAATTGTTCGTCGATAAATATTTTATTGAAAGACCAAATACACTGAAAATGGATCAGCTTTTTAACTCCAATAATGTATAAACAAACACGTTTAAATTTCTGTTGAAATATAATGCTTCGTTTTCATTAATTTAAGTATGTGCACAGAACATGTTATGAGTTCAATATTAACTTTATGTTTCTCCTTTTTGTCTTACATCTAATTATTAAAATGATATCAAGAATATTTTCATTATTAAATTCATTAATTCAAATATCAATTTACTGGTGCCAGTAACTTTATTTTTCAATTGCTTTCATTCATTTCGTCATTAATTATCGTTGTAATTATTATTATCGTTTTGTTTTTTAATGATTATAATTATCATTATCAATATTGTTATTATTATTATTATTATTATTATTATTATTATTATTATTATTATTATTATTATTATTATTATTATTATTATTATTATCATTATCATCATAATTTTTCTCACTATTGCCGGTAGTGATATTTTGTATTGATTAACATTAATTCGATTTGTATTGTATATTTTACAGTGTTAAATTGACAAATTCAAACTGATTGTAAACTTCCCCCAATACCCCCATGTGGGTAATATGAAAATAAATTGTAATTATCTTTGTCATTGTCTGATCTTTATGTGTCATTAGTTACAGTGTAGTACACTTAACGTCATTGTACAAAAAGAAGAAAAAACGCCGCGGTTTTGCAGCGTAATATTTGCACTACACCTTACGTACTATGACTGAAATGGTTTTGTGTTTGCTGAATACTTACTGACAGTCTCCTCCACGTTCAGCATAGCTGGCGCAGGCTCCTGGATTTCGCGCTCAACCGCATATTCGCCTTGAGTTTCTAGAGAAGCACTGGCTGCGACTACAACAGCGAGTAGAAGAAACATACTGATAACAGTCTTTGATGCCATTGCTGCACGGGCTTGAACACTGTGGAAGAGAGATACATTTACGGGAATGGGTCTTCAGTTTCCATGTGCAGAAGGCCATAATTAATTAATACATTTGTGTTTAAGTGTGCACACAGTAAAACAGTAGGATAATCGAGAAATGCCTTCTCGTCTCTCGGGGAATCTTCGGGCAAGGGCAAATGTAATATAATAACCCTTTGATATGGATGGTTAAATGGGGAAATGCAAAGCATTACATATGGCTTATTGGTCATAAAACTGAAGACTGATCATGTTATCGGGTAAACACCCGAACGGTGTCGAATTCTCCTTGAGAGCCGACTCAAACGCGCCTTTAATACCTGCTTCAGCGACCGCCTGTAAAGAAAGACCACCTGTCTTTAGCGATCACAGTTTGTTTTCTTTTCCTTATTGAATTGTGATATTTAATGAGGACGTTCCGCATTAACGTTCGTGCGCTCCTTTCTTGCACAGGGCCAGTTTGTTCTGTATTCACCCTGTGTCGTGACAGTTAAAGGGGTGTAGCCTGACGAAGTACTAGTTAAACCCATCTACGTCTTCTTTTGGACAACTGCACGTAAACGAATTGACTTGATTAACGGTAGTCAGCGACTTCATCTCTACATGGTCAGCGTCCCGGCCCCCCCCCCCCCCCACTCAGTGTTATTTAGGGTACGCATATGCGTGTTCCAACCGACCCCCCCCCCCTTTTCAGCAAAAGTCCGGTGTGTAAAGTCAATACGGCTCGACCTTTTTCTTTTGTATACGAGCCTTTTTCAGCATCCCCCCCCCCCTTTTCAGCAAAAGTCCGGTGTGTAAAGTCAATACGGCTCGACCTTTTTCTTTTGTTACGAAAAGGACATTTTGGCAACACGCATGCGGTCATTTTGAAACCTGAGTGGGGGGCCGGGGTCAGCGTACGCGAAACAAACCGAGGTTCTCCGCACGCTTCGGTTTCGCGTATGTTGCACGCACTGGTGATTACTGCGGTCGCGTCGTCCGTAGTCCTCGAGGCAAGCCACGGAAAAGACACGTAGTCTTGTCATGCTACACTCCCTGTAAAGGGATCGTTTAACAATGTTAAATCTGAGATGCACGACCCTACGTGTTGTCAGTGTCTGTGATATGGTGTTATATTGAAGCCCTAAACAATTGCACTTCAAAATGATCAAGAAGTGCCTCAAAAAAGTAAAAACCTTTGAGTGACAGGTTTTACCATACTCTTTTTCCCAAATAGACTGTACACTGCAAAAACCAGGGTGTTACATTTCTAACACCAGCACGGAATAGAAAAAACAACACCCTTGGTGTTAATTTCACGTCCGTTCTACACCAACAGTGTCGAATTATTGAATTACAGGTTGATGTTCCGAGTCTTGGTGTCATACATGGTGTTAACTTACGCATGCGCGTAAGTTAGTGGATTCATGCAAAATCATTGGACGACAGTTGTCATATGATATGACGTCGTATCGTGCATGCGCATGCGCGTGCTAGCAGTCAATAATCTCTTCGGGATATCGTGGCTATAGTCCGGCAGCCATCTCGATATACCTTGTTTTAGGGTCTATAGTTTTTTTTGGATTATAGTTCCTTAGACCATCAATTTGAAGAATCCGATTGCTGACACTCTGTCAGCATTGAGCAATTTGAGATATGTGACGTCATACAAAATGGCCGCCAAAATCCCCTTTTTAACCAAAATTAATGATATAAAAAGTGTTAACAGCATTTTACTACATTAAATGGCAGTCAAATATCTTGATTTTTTTCTAGAATCATCACTAAATAAAAATTGCGATGTTGTATGATCACAAATGATATGTAAATTTGCATAATTCGGAATGGCGCCCTCTATAGACACATTAACTTCCATAGTTCAAAATGATGGCCAAATACCAATTTCTAACATGAGATTATCATATGTCATGAGTCAGATGCACTGGATACAGTGAGTAAAAATTGTGCTGCACATTTATTTTTATTTTGTAATTTAATACTCGAAGTAAACACGATTGAATTTTATGCTCTCTGTCCCATAGATATGAGGTGGCATATGGTGGAAAATGCCCGTTTTCAGTGACAGCCTTAAGAAACTAGATTTTTATTCTAAGATACTAGATTCCCTTATATGAACCTAACAATTTTGAACTACAAATACGACACAGGACTATATCCGTTTATAAGTTTGCTTCAAAATCTTGAAATTTGTTTAAAGGCCCTCTAAAGTGTTGGGAACCCTAAAATATTCCATGCGGAAGAGAATGTCATTTAACACTTAATTCTGCAAAAATATTCAAAACAAATGTGTTCGAAGTGAGGTCGTGACTGTAAGGCGTACTTCCACACACATGTTTGCAAATGAGCTCTCTTAACATTTTCTACAAACTCTTCTGTAGTTTGAGGTAGTGAGCCAAGGTTTGAGGTATTTGTAGCTCGTAGTCTTCGGACCCTTGATAGCCACACGTTGATACGAGCCTCTGACATTGAGCTGGTTGTTGACTGTTCATAACATGAAGCAAAGAGTAGGTTGAGTGATGACATATGACCATGCTGCATCAAAATTGCCAACTGAGTCCTAAGGGAGTCAAATCTTCTGCTTCATCACTTTCAGCATTGTACCCTATCCAATGCCAAAGTATGCCCCAAGAGTGCCGCATCCCGTCAACGCATGTCCTGCCAACATCGATGGAATGATATGTCCTAACTTGTCTACAGTGGCAGGAACATCAATAACAGATCGCTCTTTGATGGGCGTCTCCATGGTCGTTGGCGTTTTATAAGTCCGTCATGTAGATACTGATGCAAAAGTACTACGTAGACGTCTGTGTCATCCACTAGGACCCTAACATACCTCTGCTCATTAGCAGCAATTCGAATCGCTTGCTGTACAATGATGTTGCCTGCTTCTTCATATGTTGTGGACAGACCTTTCCTTGACATGACATCACTGCCTGGAATCACTTCAACAGGAACCTTATCTTGACGGTAATGACCAGCTTGTATTTTTGCCTATTTCTGAACACCCAATCATCCTGCAGACTCGCGCATATATGGTGTCGATCAACTGTAGTTTGTTGTCACTAACAGTGAAAAAGATAGTGAAGTTTAATAGCAACACTAGAGACATGTTTAAACACATCAAGTCACTGACCAAGAAACCTACACCCAAACTTAATGTCTTGAAGGATGAAAATGGGAACATTTTAACAGATGATGAAGATATAAAGGCAAGGTGGAAGAAGTAATATTGTGTAAAACCGTATACTGCAAAAGAAACTGAAGAAGTTGATACTCATGCAGGAGTAAGCGTCGATGACGATCCCATGCTTGAACCTGACATCTTACAAAATGGAGCGAAGGAAGCAATAAATCATCTGAGACGTGGGAAAGCACCTGGTATTAAAAAATCCCTGCGAAGCTTTTCAAAGAGAGTGGAGAGGAGGGCGTAAAGCAGCATATGTGTAACAAAATATGGAGACAGAGAATATGGCCACAAGACTGGAATAGAGCTGTTTTCTCCCACTCCCAAAGAAAGGTGTTACAAATGAATGTGCCAACACCCGCACTATTTCTATTACTCCGCATGCCAGTAAGATTTTTCTTCACTTAATTGCTGAAAGAATTAGAAACAAACAGGGTTCAGAAAAGAAGGAGGGACAAGAAACCAAATTGGCAATCTCAAAAATTTGATGGAGAAAAGCAGAGAATTTCAACAACTTTTCTCCCTAGCTTTATTGATCATTCCAAAGCTTTTGACTGCGTACAACATAAACGCCTATGGAAGATTATGAGCTAGATGGGCTTTCCAGCACATATTATTCAACTCATCCAGTCGCTCTACCAAGACCCAGAAGCAACAGTAAGGTCAGAGAAAGGCTACACTGAATGGTTCCCTATTGGTCAAGTTGTCCGTCAAGGCTGCATCCTATCACCATAACTTTTCAACATCTATGCTGAATTCATCATGAGAAAGGCTTTTAATGGTCAAGTTTCTGTTAGTGGACGAACGATCACCAACCTAAGATACGTCGACAATACAACACTCAATGGCGTATTGTTGGGGGAGGGGGGGGGGGCGGCTTGGGGGGCAGTTGACCCCCAAATAAAATGCAAACTGTTTTTTTCTTCATATTCGATACCAGTGAGTTACAAATGTTGCTGGAGTGACATGAGTTTCTTGGGTTTTTCTCACTTTTTAGTAAATTATAATTTGATTTGTTAAAGCGTATGTTTGAAAATGACAAATCCCTAAATTCACAGTCAAGCAAAAAATATGCTTATATAAAAGCCTACATGTCAGGGTTCGCGGAACGGCGGGGCTCAGGGGACTCGAGCCCCCTCACTTTTTGTATAAAGTATGTTAAAGAGAATTAGAAAGAAAGAAAGAAAGTGACCCGAGGTGAAATGAGGTATCAAAATATGCTCATCTAACAGTTATTAAATGCCTAAAGCCCCTGAGCTTCCGGGGGCTGTGCCCCTTGAACCCAACCTAGGGCCTTAAGGTCGGCCCCTGCATGGATGCTCATCTGACAATTATTAGCTTCCTACAACCCCTGAGCTTCCGGGGGCCCTGCCCCCTGGACTCCACGCCAATTAGTAAATAAATGCCTAAAACCCCTGAGCTTCCGAGGCTCCCCTTGACCTCTACCGTGGTTTTGCCCCTGGATCCCAAGCCAGTTTGCGCTCCTCTCTTCCTGATCGTAAATACTTTAGCCCCCCCCCCCCGCTTTTAAGAACGTTCCGCGGGGCCTGCATGTAACATGTATGAGTGGTGGTGATGCAGATTGTTTTTCTGCCTTGCTCATTATGCCACTGACAACACTTATAACAAGAACATCAGAAAAACTACTAGAACTCCTTAAAAAAGAGTGAAGGATGCAAGTGAATAATTCGGACTCTACCTCAATGTGAAAAAGACCAAGATCATGATTGGTGGAAATTAACTACATGGTAGCTGATGGAGAAGAAGTTGATCAAGTGGACAAGTTTATATAATGTTCTTGGCCTTCGGTCAATGATTGTCAAGGAGGGTGGAAGCTCGGTAGATATCAAGAGACAACTGGCCATGGCTAAAACATCGGCCTCAACACTGTCAAATATCTGGAAGGACAGGAACCTCACCTTGGCCACTAAGATCCGTGTAATGAAGGTATTGTTTTTCCAAGTAGGAACTCTAAGGCTGCGAGACATGAGCATTAGGAAAGGCAGACAGGGGAACAATATCTGCCTTTGAAATGTGGTGTTTGAGAAAGCTACTTTGGATATCATGAAGAGATTACATCACCAATGGACACATAATGTCCATCATCGGAGATCAACCACCACTTGCTACCAGGATTGACAAGTACAAGCTACAATAGTTTGGTCACGTTAGCAGAAGATCAGGAGACACCCTTGCCAAATTATCATTCAAGGTACCTTTGAAGGAACACGTAACAAAGAAAGACTCAAGCTCAGATGAAGTGACGACCCTAGGGAAATCACTAGCCACCTTCTAAATACCAAATACCCTCTACCGGATTGCAGGAGACAGATGCCGATCGAAAGGTCTCTTTAAACGGGTCACAAGGGTGATCCATGATCTATATGACAACGACGACGACAATGACGAACAGTGAGAGATAGTTTCTTGGAGGGCAGCAGTGACGTGGGACTCAGTTGGAAGACTCTCGACTCGTTATGACCTCTAGATACTCTTGGATCTGTCAAACACCAAGCAAACATCATCAGATTTTCATCCACAGTAGAGCACAACCATAAATGACTGTACAAGGTTCTTCCAGTGTCTCATGCCTGGCTGACATCTCAACTTTTGTCAAATTATATAAGTCCGCCTTTGACATGGGAGTGCTCGTTTCCAGAATCATCAAAGAGTTCTGTTGGGACTGGTGAACATTGACCTCTCTTGAACTTGCAGTCCTGCATTCCTATTACTCTGGAGTACATCAACTTTTCATAGACTTTCGTACCCCCAACATTAATTGGCTTCTTCATGGCTGCCATGGTTTGAACTTTCTTGGAAATTGTGTCATAGAATCCACCAGGTAATTTCTTTTGAAACTCATGCATCTGTCTAGTACCGATGTCAACTGCTGTATCCACAATCACTGACGTTGGATCAATGCTGGTCTAAATAAAGCCTATCAATGGAACAATAATGTGTGCCGTAAAACCACTTCTCACCGATTTGTTGAAAAATAAATTCTTTCATGTCCATTTTTGTTTCTTGACATATGTAGAGTAGGTGTAGTGAATTGGAGACCACCAAATTTGAACCCATCACTGTCTGTCCGTGTTGGCCCTAATATTGATATAGCGCCATATGTGGCCTTTAACAACACTACTGCATATATCCAATTCATCACGAAGACTAAAATGCGTTCTTTCCCCGAGAAAATTGGCAAAATTTACAAAGAAAAGCAATTTTGATCGTAAAATTTTGCTCTGATATAAAAACACAATTTCACTGAATGTTGTGGTGTATGCAGATATTTAGGGGTGGCTCTTAAAAATTAGTTATAAAAGGAAGTTATGAAGTGTGCCAACCATCACTGAAAACTTATGGCCATTGCGTGTTGTGAATGAGTGTTGCAATGCACATTATGAATGGTGTCTGATCAGAAATGGGTGTAGGCAATGAGGGACACCAGGTCCAAGATGGGGGCCTACTTTCCCCCAGTTGTCCATTTCATGTTGAAAGGCACTGTCATGAAACATATTTGGTTGTTCGTGTCACCATTCTAATTTGAATGCATTTCATTTTAAGAAGTTTTTTCTATGCTGTAAGTTTGATCAATGTAAAAGTCACATTACCAGAACATTATTCTGAAAGTATTTGAACATAACTTAAAGCACCTTTATTACTGTAAACAAAAAACTACAGAAATATTTTAGGCCACATTGTTTTAAAATCGTTTCAAAATTACAGTAAGTTCATTGGCTGCATGTTTCTCTTTCAAAAAGTGTTTGAACTGACTATAATAATCCCATTTTCATTGAAATTGTATTTAACATGTCTTGATTTGTAACTGTCCCTTATTACCTATACAAGTACGTAATGAGAGATCTTTGGTGATGACGTCATTAATCATTGTTATCTTATTAATCAGTTACATCATGACCACAATTTTGTTACCAAATAAAGAGAAAAAGTTACTGAAGAGAATACAAAACTGTCTGTATGTGTAACATTGTTCATGTTTATGTAAATTATGCAAATGTGCTTAAGGGTCTCCAATTCCTCACACCTACCCTATCTAAATTTGGACCAAACAAGATGAAAGATGAATGCAGCACAACTGCAATTGTTGGACAAAAAAGCATTTAATATGATTTCAAAGTTACATAGATTTAAGAAATTGGCATTAGGCTGGCACACATATTTTATTCAAATTAATATGTTTATAGAGGGCGCTTTTTCAAAATAGGCAAATTAGCTGGTCATCTACGGCCAAGCAACATCACAAAACATTTTTTCAGTGATGGTCCTAGAAAGATACAGACATTTGGCTGCCCAAAATTGTAGAAAAAATCCTTATTTTATATTTATTATTCATTTTTAAAGGAAAATCATGTACTATGGCGGCCATTTTGTATGACGTCATATATCTTAAATTGATCAAGGCTGACAGAGTGTCAGCAATTGGATTCTTGAAATAGAACCTTTAGGCAATCAAAATCCATTGAAAAAAAAAACTATAGACCCTAAAACAAGGTTAGGCCAATACTTTGGATTTGGCTGCCGGACTACTATGGAATTTAAGTCAAGGACTGAATATCCTATTTCATCATCGCAATCATGCCGTTAAGTGTGAAAATTCGTTCTGCAGACCGAAAAGTTAGAAAATTATTACCACTAAATCCAACAGACATCGCAGGATTCTTTGAATTGAGTGTTAAGTCATTAGTATTGATTTTAACCAAAAAAATCAGGATTAAATTCTTCACACCACTGGTGTTGAAAGAAGTGGTGTTGGATTTGTTAACACCAAAACTAGAATTGAATTTTAACACCAAGTTGAAATAATGGTGTTAGACTTTAACACCAAAGGCGGATTTTGTCAACATCAAGAGTGGAATTGAATTGTTTAATTCCAAAACTTAGTGTTAAATAACACCAACTGGTGTTTTCCGATATAGATACAGGGAAAGTGTTAAAATAAACACCCATTGTGTTGAATTTAACACCCTTGTTTTTGCAGTGTAATGTTATAAAAAACGTTTGGCAAACGCAAAATTTGATTTCGATTTTCAATCATAAATATCTTCATAATCAGACAGGCGATAGGCTTGTAAATATCATTGCAGCATGAGCTAAATCAAGGATGTAAGACAAAGTTACCGGATCCCTTTAATGCCAAGAGTTCCTGGATTTATGCATAGTTAAAGGCCCTCTAAAGTGTTGGGAGCCCCAAATTCGCCAAAAATGTAAATGGCAAAATGTCACTTATATTGTATCATAGCTAGAGGATATCAGTAAAGACACACTTTTGCAAAGATTTCGTCCCAAAAAAATGTTTGAAGACAAATATTGATAACAGAATACATAATTTCGGTTTTCTGTTGAATGTAGAAAACCGAAATGTTGCATATTGATCCGTTTAGTCTCATTTTACAACGCCCCCTATCGTCAGAGCAGGGTCAGAGTCAGCAGCCTAACATGTTTAAATAGCCTATGGACGTTTTTTTTTTTAAATCGTTAAAAATTCATTTTTTGCTTAAACGAAAAGCACATCCACCCCGACGTACGTTATCACTAGCTCTTTCATTGGAGCCCTCATGTCTCATTGACTTTTGAAAGTTCACCCACCGTAATTTTTCAAAATAGGTTGCAAGCTCGTCATTGCCTATAATACACATGTGAAACAAGTCTAACTTTGGACTCCGTTTGCCAAGCGATTTGAAGATTATAGGTCGAGCACACAAAACATAAAAAGCATGAATTATCATAGATCACTTCTGCCTATTTCATTATGTCCATTTCATCCAATCCCCCACCGTAATTTTTCAATTTAGTAAAAGCAAACATTTAGCCGAGGTAAGCAAAAACATGAATATTCATAAACGGTCAGACAATACAGCCTTTTAGTACGTAACGTATAATGAATGGGAATGGGCGATGATCCGTACAGGAGGTAGAGGTCAGTGGTTTGTGCTGGCAATGTTCACGCGAGCGAAAATGAGACAATCGGAGCAATATGTATTCTTCCATCAATATTCGACTTCAAACACAGACAAGCGTAATTGCCAACCACAATATAAGAATGATATAAAACTGAATTGAGAACTATATTACAAAGTAGCAAAATATCACTCGGTTTTTTAAAGTTTTGTATTATGTACAATTATTTTTCGGTTCAAACATTTTAAAGAAATACGGGTTTTGATTTTCATGTTGTGTCGTGTGATGTCTAATTTTCTGTCATTAAATGATCAATGTAAGATTATATATTGTGTTACAATGAATAACACGGTCTCTACTTCAGCATTACTGTTAATTTTCAACAAAACAAATGTAACACATACTTTGTATTGTTTATGTTGAATTTTCTGACAAATAAATAATGTCAAGAAGAAAAAAAATAGTGTATACAAAAACTAAAGGTATACATTTTTGTCAATTATCATGTACAATTGTAATTCTTTTTAAAAAAAAATGAATATAAATAAGTAACGAAAAGGCGTAACTTACTAAATACAGAAGAAATAATATTACCTGAAATTTGTCCTTGGGAAAAGAGGGAAATGCTTTATTACTACTGAACGTCAAATCTTCAGTTGCCTTTGATTTGGTACGCAGCAGTTATCAGCTTTTATTACGTTTAATAGTGAAGTTTTAAACCTATTCACACCATCAAGAACGCCGAGATATCGATAACCAACCGGAACAAAATTGCATTACCTCGAATGGACAAGAGTCGGTCGGTTCGGAGTCGATGTGCCTGGGGCCAGTCGGCCGATGTGATTGGCTGAAGTACAATATGTATCGCACCATATGGTTTTTACTTAGATCAGGCAAACTTCCAAACCACATAATCATCTTCAAGTCAATAGGTATGGACAAGAGGTAATTATTTGGATAACTGCTTATTTCGTAATACCATCAACAGCGCGAAAACTAATTTATTTTGGTCAACCACATTTGATTATCAAAATACCACATATCTGTGGCTATGGAGTGAGAAGCGTAAAGAAATGAAAATAAAATCTAAAAGAATTGCTTTCATAAAATAATTCTGGTCTGCTTTGATTCGAACCCGATTGTACTTTATGGTGCTCCCTCGTAAAATCTTGTTCGGATTTTGTAATATATCATTGTCATGGTCACCCCTCCCCCTTTCTCTCGCTGCTAGTTGTGTGTTAAAAATTGCAGTTATAAATTCGCTTACAATGTGGAGGACATTAACAGAAAGTAAAGACCAAGTTTGAAGACTTTAAAGCATTAAATTCTCGAAAACTTGAAATAAATGGAAATTTAGACAATTTGAAAAAAACAAAAACGAGAAAAAAGCGAGACAAAAACACAATAAGTTAAGACCATCACCTTCCTAATAGGACTTGATTGCATGTTAGTCTTTTATTTGACTGGCTTGGGTAAAATATACTTTACAAATATAAATAATAGTAAAGATAGTCGGTTGAAAATTGCCCTTTAATAAATGCCAGTTAAATACAAATAATAATTTGATCGTGAGCCCGGCAGCGATTTTTTTATTCCCAAACAGGTTTGCAATTGCTTATATTTCCGTTCTTCTCAATGGCTGATAATTATGTTCTACGTCATGAGCAGCTTGGAAAGAGGTCACAAACAATTAGACTTTGATTTTGTATTGCTTTGCCTCACTATTTATGAAGGCAAAACAACGAAATAAACCGAGACTTGAACCCACAACTCTATGATTGTTTTACGCTGACCTTACCGATTGAGCCAACGATGGGTTGATGAAAAGTGATTCTGCATGATTTCTATAACCATATCACTCACCCTAACGGTTACGTCATTGCTAATGACGTAGCATATCAGCCAATCAGATGACCGGAAGTATTAGCATTGGCAAACCTGTTTGGGGAAAAAAAATTAGCCCCCCGACAGCCACTGAGCAGCGCCAGATCGACGTTGCTCTATCCCTTATTGTTGAACGCCAAAAAAGGTAGCAGCAAATCCCATCTTTTAACGTCTTTTGGTATGACGCGGCCGGTGTTCGAACCCACGACCTCCCGGTTGTGAGGCGGACGCTCTACTGACTGAGCCAACACTCCGGGGGAACATAGAGGAGAAGATCTATTATTTAGAGCAACAAGTCTTTCTTTCATGGGTCAATAATCACTTTGAGAATTCAGATTTTTCGAACAGGAACAGCCGGATTCAATGGCCTATTCAGACAAGATCTGGCGCTGCTCAGTGGCTGGCGGGCTAACGATCAATTGGGCAAAAAAAAATTGCATTTTCGGTTTAACTTAATACAATTTGCAGTGGACTTTTACAATTATTATTATTATTATTATTATAAGGTTACATCCATGTAATTGATGTCGATCCCGGGGGGATGGGGGAATATACCCCCCCCCACAAATATTTCAGGTGGGGGATGTAGTCGTACAATCCCCCCCCCCCTCCCCATCATTCACCATTAACATAACAAACCGGACCAAAATTGCATTACCTCGAATGGACAAGAGTCGGTCGGTTTGGAGTCGATGTGCCTGGAGCCAGTCGGGCAATGTGATTGGCTGAAGTACAATAAGTATCCCGCCATATTGTTTTCACTTAGATCAGGCAAACTTCCAAACCACATAATCATCCTTAAGTCAATAGGTATGTACAAGAAGTAATTATTTGGATAACTGCTTATTTCGTAATACCATCAACAGCGCGAAAACTAATTTATTTTGGTCAACCACATTTGATTATAAAAATACCACATATCTGTGGCTATGGAGTGAGAAGCGTAAAGAAATGAAAATGAAATCTTAAAGAATTGCTTTCATCAAATATATTCTTGTCTGCTTTGATTCGAACCCGATTGTACTTTATGGTGCTCCCTCGTAAAATCTTTTTCGGATTTTGTAATATATCATTGTCATGGTCACCCCTCCCCCTTCCTCTCGCTGCTAGTTTTGTGTTAATAGTTGCAGTTAGAAATTCGCTTACAATTTGGAGGACTTTAACAGAAAGTAAAGACCAAGTTTGAAAACTTTAAAACATTACATTCTTGAAAACTTGAAATAAATGGAAATTTAGACAATTAGAAAAAAACAAATGCGAGAAAAGAAACCCCGAAAAACCCACAAGAAGTTAAGACCATCAGCATCCTAATAGGGCTTGATTGCATGTTAGTGTTTTATTTGACTGGCTTGGGTAAAATAAACTTTACAAATATTAATGATAGTAAAGATAGTCGGTTGAAAACAGGGAGGTGAAAGAAAAGGAGGCGAAACTCTTGTAATTTATACAAACGCATTTTTGAGTTCTAAAGCGTAACAATAGGATGTGTAACATTCCACTTGGCTTTGAGGTTCCATGCTCCGAACCGCGCTTCCACTGCGGCGACTTTCGGAAGCCAAGCACCAGTTTTACATTTATTACAAAATATTAAATTACCGGCAAAATTTCAGTGTAAATCAAAAACTTTATATGGGGATTTTATTGGGAATAGTGCATCAAACAAATTTGCAAATTTGCACCTCCGTCCTTCCTTTAATTTGTGTGCCAGAGTTGGTAAAAGAAAAATTACATCCTGTCAAAAACTCAATATTCTAGGATGATGCGCTAATTTGTGCATGCTTTAATGTCCCGTTATTTGATCCATGATTTACAATCTTCAATAACATTAAGTTTGCTAATGCGTGTTTTCGCGTGTTTTTTGTATTTTTCAAGTTTAAAAAAGGATGAAATTACACAAGTTTGTGTTCGCTTGTTCTACTCTTTACACATTCAACAATGGATGAGAAATCATTGAAAGGGACAGCGAAATGTTGCTGTGATACCATTTTCTGATGTAGGAATTCTAAATCCTGAAATTTCATGCGCTCTTTTATCTCACCACCTGGTCAACAGTTGCAGATTAGCGCATAACTTTTCGGCGGCTTGGAGCATGGGGTCAAAGGAGAGCGGCTTGATTCCAGTCCTTCTCTATCACGTCCCTGGTTGAAAATGGCCCTTCACTAATAAATGCCAGTTGAATACAAGTACGGAGGACAAAAACATAGAGGAGCGGATCTGTGATTTAAAGCAAATAGTCTTACTTTCATCGGTCAATAATCACTTTGAAACTTCAGATTTCTCGAACATGCACAGCCGGATTCAATGGCCTCTTCAGACAAGAGGAAAGTTCGTATAAAGAAACGTCGGGAAAGTATCTAGTTTTGAAAAGGTCAGTTGCATTAAGAACATGGTTCAGGCTGAAGTACAATATGTATCGCACCATATGGTTTTCACTTAGATCGGGCAAACTTCCAAACAACATAATCATCTTCAAGTCAATAAGTATGTACTAGAGGTAATTATTTGGATTAATATTTATTTCTTAATACCATCAACAATGCGAAAACTAATTTATTTTGGCCAACCACACTTGATTATCGAAATACCACATATCTGTTCTGTGGCTATGGAGTGAGAAGCGTAAAGAAATGAAAATGAAATCTAAAAAAATTGCTTTTATCAAATGTATTCTTGTCTGCTTTGATTCGAACCCGAGAAGAAGGTTGCATAACCTTCTATCTATCAAGAAACTGTCCACATCACACATGCTTATATATACACATGACGTGTACATGTAGATTATTAAAGGAGTATTTGTAAGATCTAATTTGTTTTCTTGTACTCTTGTTCTTTTTTGTATAAGGTTGCGATTGAGAGATATGTTATAATATTACATGAACATTTACCCTTTTTATGGACATATCTTAAAACAATCTTACAACTACATTGTACCACATACATATGTAAATCTTGATGTACATTCCCTCCCTTTTTTCTTCTTTCTTCCTCTCTCTCTCTCTCACTCTCTCCCCTTTTACCAATAATAATTTTGTTCCACCATATTCGTATTATATCCATTGAGGGTAGTCATACTATCAAGCTTTGTTTACTTTGTCAACCCTCCTGTTTGATGTTTTCGATTAGTTACTTTATTCGACATTATATTCTTTTGAAATGTGTAAAATGTGCAATGTTTTGTTTTTTATATATATGTAAAAATGCAAAAGAAAAAGAAAATCAAACAGAAATAAATAAATCACATCAAATCAAATCAAATCAAAATGTACCCATTTGTTAAGAGAATTAGTTTAGGACAAGAAGGGTGTAAACTATGTTATTGTTCTTATATGGCTCATAAAATACAACATTTACACTATAAACGCTCATTTAGATACATGTACATAGTATATGCAAAGATATATTCGTTCAGAAATTATTTATCTTTTTTTTTCAGCAACAGAAATCAAATCATATCTATTTTTAGTCATGAGTAAACAAGATATATACCTTTTGGGGCGATTGCGGGGGGATATCAGATTAAACACTTTCCACCAACCCTACTACTTAGAACAAATTGAATAATACGAATTTTGTCTTCCTAATATCTTTAACAAGCACTTTAAAATAAAATGCTCTAGATTGTATGACATTGTTATCTATCATGCAACAATAGGCATAGAAAATATGCTCAGAAAATGTTAACATGTATATAGCTGCAGAATACCAAGTATTTTAAGATTTAATGTTGTTATTTTATGAATTTTCTATGACACTTTTTGTTATGAATGTGTAGTTCCTTAGTAGCGATGCTAAAATAATGAAATATGTTTCAAGGTTTTGTCTTTTAGTATACTCACAACTTTAAACAGCTGTATTATACTGAATTTGTGTTGTTGTATGATTCAAGTTATTTCATTTATAAATTAGCTGTGAGGCATGTTGATACATGTATATCCAACAAGTTTATTTGGTAGAATGTCTGAATAATATAACAAACAATTAGGTTGCAAAGTCTCCTTATCTATCAAAATGTATTTACATTACAAGTATTATCATGATATGTACATTGCAGTATAGTAATAAGTATTTGTACGATTTAACACTATTGATTTCATAATGTTGCAATGGAACAGGTAAACCTTAGATGCTGCTTATAAGTGTCGGTTTGCATGATGATGTAGATATACAGTAGGTTTCCGGGTGCACCATGTGAGAGAGAGAGAGAGGGAGGGTTGAGGAGTCCTGAAAAGGACTCTGACTCGGTAATCTTTCTTGAGGGTGTGTAGTCCTGAAAAGGACTGTTGTTATCTTTCTTAGCATATAGTTCTAAGGAGAACTATAGCGCTTGGAGAAGATGAGTGGCTCGACGTTTCGAATAGGATGACTATCCGTCGTCAGGAGAGGTAAACCTTTCATATATAATTTTTTGAAAGGCAAATGCTACAAGATTAAATAAGTGGCATATTTTTGACATCTAACACACTCATAAAATGTAAATAGCTGCATATAATACTATTTTGGGGTAACTTTCGATTTTCGTTTTCATTTTGCTATGAGATTTGTTGATATGTGTATAACATATCAACATAATATAACAATAAAATGAGCTGCAAAGTCATGCTATTTGTTACGAAATCATTTACATTATAAGTATGCTCACTACATGTACATAGCAACATAGTACACAGTATTAGTAAGATTCAAAGTTGTTGTTTATAACAGTTTGCTACGAGATATCTTTATCTTTTGTTGTAGTTTGTTTGAAGCGATGAATACAAATGAAATAAGTTGGAGTCTTGTTATCTAACACAATCAAAGCATTTAAATAGTTGCATAATACTAAGTTTCTGCAACATTCGATACTGTTCATTTTGTTATGGAATATGTATCCTAGAAGTATATGTGTTAGATTGAATAATACAGACAGTTAAATAAGATGAAGTTTCATTTTCTATCAAGAAAGTAATTGCATTAAAAATACGCTCATGATACGTACATATCAGCATATTATGAAATATATGTACATTTTGATGTTGTTGTTTTTATAATTTCGCTTTGGGAAATATCATTCTTTGATATGTAGGTTAATATAACAGATACCTTTATTTGAAGAAAAAAACGTGTGAGATATACAGCGGCCATCGCTCACAATCATCACATGTAGATTATACTGATTACTTGTAACATTTAAATATTTGATTTTGGTATTTTTCTTTCAGGCATGTTGGTACATACATGTAGCTTTTAAACAAATATTACTCACATAATATAACAATGATCCAAGGTCAAGAAAATGATGACGACGATGATGATGAGGTTGGTTTACAATACATGGTATTGCGATGGTATGCTATCAACATGTATCAAGAAATTATTCACATTACAAGTATGCTCAATAAATGTACACTGTTGGTCATAATGGTGGAATATTTATTTTTACCCCAGTTTAGGGAAGGATTTAAAAAAATTATTTATTTCTAATAGATCTAGATAATGACATACATTCTCAGATTTTATTGAATATTAATTTGCGAGTGTTTGTTTTGCGTGACTGCTTAATCATTTGTGTGCTACTATGCTAATCAGCTAAGGGACCTACGTCCTTAAGTCATAATTGACAGTAAAGAGGATTAATGCCTCACAAAAGGGCACTAATATGTAGCTGATCGACACGATTTTTTTCATGGGCTTCACAGTAACGAGGCCATTGCTTAGCCCCTGGATCATGACTGTACGCAGTGTTTGCTAAGGTACGCGGCCCCTTCCACAAATCCCCCAAAACGAAGAAAATGCAATAAATTGTCAAAAATTCATTGCATTTCCCCCGGCCCCCAACAGGAAAAATTCCTCTGTGTGGCCTTGCCTTGAACCATAATGCATGGCCCTACAGAGGAATTTTTCCTGTTGGGGGCCGGGGGAAAATGCAATGAATTTTTGACAATTTATTGCATTTTCTTCGTTTTGGGGGATTTGTGGAAGGGGCCGCGTACCCTAGCAAACACTGCGTACAGTCATGATTCAGGGGCTAAGCAAAGGCCTCGTTACTGTGAGACCCCAGAATAAAAATCGTGTCGATCAGCTTTAATAGTGCCCTTTTGTGAGGCATTAATCCTCATTACTGTCAATTATGATTTAAGAACGTAGGTACCTTAGCTGATTAGCATAGTAGCACACAAATGATTAAGCAGTCACGCAAAACAAACACTCGCAAATTAATATTCAATAAAATCTGAGAATGTATGCCATTATCTAGATCTATCAGAAATAAATAATTTTTTAAAATCCTTCCCTAAACTGGGGTAAAAATAAATATTCCACCATTATGACCAACAGTGTACATAGCAGCATAAATCACAGCATTTGCAATATATGAATTTGTTGATTGTTAATTATTACATGAGATATTTAAATATTTGTTATCATTGTATTATATGGTTTTGCAGTCCACATACTACTTCTCGCAACGATTACTCTCCTTTGCTAGTTAAAATGGTATTGTTGTTTGTCTTTTTATGTTTCATGATGTTTGTTTTGTTCGGGGAGGGGAATTATTCTTAAATGTATTCGATGTACAAAACCATATGTATTATTGCATGATTTTATCTCTTGTTTGTCATTTGGTTTATTTGATATTTTTAGTCTGTGGTAGATAAATATAAATGAATATGCTATACCATTGAAATAATTTAATAATTTGCACATTTATGTTATCTATCATTAGACCATTCATTTTACACAGTCAAGAAAATAGCTGTATGATAGAGTATCAAAGTATGACGTCATAATGGCTAAGTTGTAAAGGTTGCTGGTTCCAAATACTGTTGTGCGAAACAATGGCGTGGTGATCGCACCAGGGCCAGCCAATGAATTTGCCCTGCTCCAGGGCGTTGCTCAAATTTTTGGATGGCCTTATGCTTAAAGGGCAAGTCCACTCCAAATAGAACTAACTCGCAATAGAAACAGAAAAATCAGACAAACCAATCAAAAAAGGTTTGAGCAAAATCGGATAACTTAGAAGAAAGTGATGATTTTATGAAAAAAGTATGTAAAACTATGAAACAATGAGAATCACAACACAAATTGCCAATATGGTTTAGTCTGTTACGTCATGTTTTCACTATTTATCAATTGCTTTTAATCCCATTAATTTCCCTTTTTATCCCTCTTATCTTGTTTTCCCCATGCCTTTGATAAGGCTATATGATTTGTATCATATTGCGTGCTTGACATTTCACAAAATCTTTGATGAACTTTGAAGAATTAATACTATTTACGGAATATTGTATATTCATATTTATTGATTTTCATATTGCTCCGGTTGTCTTTTTTTCGATCGCTGGACGTATATAGCAGACGGCTATCGGCGGATTAGATGACACTTGTTAGTGAATTTGTATGTGAGATTGCTTTGCTAAATATAAAATACAAGAACATTTTCCATATCTTTAAAACTATCATTGATATCTGATAATTAAACAATTATTAAAATAAACCTACCAAACTACATAATACAATAAAATACTTGACTTAAAGTAGGGGAGTTTGATGTGGTGCACAATTGCACCCCTCTGTAAAAAAAACGAATAGTCCATGGTGATCATGAATATTCATGTTTTTGCTTACCTCGGCAAAATGCTTGGCTATACTGAATGGAAAAATTACGGTGGGGGATTTAGATGAAATGGACATAATGAACCGATCAGAACTGATCTATGATAATTCATGCTTATTATCCGTCGTGTGCTTGAGCTATAACCTTACAATCCCGTGGCAAATTGCGTCCAAAGTTGGACTTTTTTTCACATGTGTTATATAGGCAATGGCGAGCTAGCGACCTATTTTGACCAAATTACGGTGGGTGAACTTTCAAAAGTCAATGGGACATGAGGGTTCCAATGAAAGAGCTAGTGTCAACGTACATCGGCGTGGATGTGCTTTTCGTTTAAACAAAAAATGAATTTTTAACGATTTTGTTGTTGTTGTAAAAGTCAGTGGGCTAACATGTTAGGCTGCTGACTCTGACGATAGGGGGCGTTATCAAATGAGACTAAACGGAGCTATATGTATATAAGGCGAGGCGTCAAAAATAAATATACCAGCCAGCGGCAGCTAACTGCACTTGTGCGTCCTGGCTGCATTTTTTAAATTAGCTCAGCCGGCTACCGCTGGCGGTAGGACCCTCAATTAACTCATGATGTCATCATAATGGTCTCCGAACAAAAGCATGCGCCGGCTGCCGCCTTTCGAATGGAAACCGAGCCTCAGATCCCAGCCTGGCGCAAGCCGGCTGGGCTAATAAGTGAAAAATAATTGCCCCAGCCAGGCTTCGGCCGTAATTGCAGCCTCGATGCGCCAATACGTGAGGCGGCAGCCTGCTGGTATCGATATTTTTGACGCCTCGCCTAAATAGTTTATCAAAAATCACATTTGTCATGATTAAACTGGAACAAATTACTCTATATTAGTGCATTCACATATGAACATACTCCTATCAATCTAACTTGGATGCTAGTGTGAAGAAATAAGATTCTTAGGGAGAAAATAGGAAATGTATACTATCAATATAAATAAAATCATTAGTGGACAGTGAGGACACGACGTCACAGACTGATGAGTGAGTTGCCAATTTGCCTTGTGATTTTCAAAGTTTTTCATGTCATTAAACATTCATAACTTTCTTATTAGTTATCAAATTTTGCTTAACTCTTATCGTGCCAAGAACACTGTTCTGTGCATGCGCTGGCGTGCCACGCACACATAACTGGGTTTCTGTTGACATGCCATGCACACATAAACTCTCATCCGCTCGCGTGCCACGGACACATTTTCGTGCATAAGTACACAAGCTAATTGTTTATGCCTATTGTGCGATGCGCATTGCGTGCACGCATGAATGCTTACTGTATTTGTGGAGGGGGTTTATTGTTGTTTTGATTTTGTGTGCTTCACATATACCGTTACATTGGATTTTCCTGAGAAAATTGCGATATTTTATCATCAAATTTGTCAGTTTTGATCATGGCCCCTCAGATTGTGTGCGGGAAATGAGACAACGGATTGGTTTGACAACTCACTGATATATAGTGCTTATTTACTTTACCAAAATTACAGATTCATGAAATGATATTGGTATCAACAGAAAGAGGGTTATATTTCCTACAACTTTAACGTAGAATTCTTTTTTATACAATATACAGATGAGATGTTATAGTGGATCAAACATAGTAACAATTTAAACTACACGCACTTGAACCAACCCTAAATTAACTTGGCACACAGGAGATTAGTAGCGGGCACAATAGGGATTAGCACTGTGGCACTGCGTGCATTGTATGGGTGGCAGCTTAAGAGTTAAACTTGTTGTATTGGTTTGTCTGATTTTTCTGCTTCTATTGAAAGTAGGTTTTTTTTGGAGTGGACTTGGCCTTTAATAAAACATGTGTTACATTTTCAGAAAAATTGTTGTCATTGTGATAATCGGGTGGGAAATTAAATGAAAAAGAAGTTTGACCTGATGGGTTTGTTACAATATTTAAAGAGGGGGTCGGGGCATTGACAGGGATAGTGGCAAATAATTGACAAACGGAGAGAGGAGATAAAGAGAGAGAGAAGGAGAGAAGGAATAAAAAAAAGGGATAAAGAGAGAGAGAGACAGAGAGAGAGAGAAAGAGCGAGGGAGAGAGAGAAAGAGAGAGAGAGGGAGAGAGAGAGAGAGAAAGAAAGCTTCAACGAATCTTGAGAATTGCATGTATGACATTTCGCCCCCTCATTGCCTAGACACATGTACCAAACAGCACCTGTTTTTTGTATATATTTCATAACAAAATGAAGAAGCTAATGACATGACCAATATTTTAGGTTATTAATATCTGAAAGAAGATTAGTTAGTGATCATATCAGGTGATCATGTTTTGATTGAAATGAATGGATAAAAGTCACATATTATTTGGGACACATTAACACATTGTACATTGCAGATTTGTCTTGTTAGGTGGCTTAGCGTGTTATGTGTTAAGAAGGCACAATGCACAACCTTCAATGATCATGAAAGAATGAATGCTGACTATACAAATGATCCATGGAAAATGAGAGAAACTCCCACAAATTGACAGTTCATCGTAACAAGACATTCTTGATTTTTAACATGCATGTGCAGAATTGCAAATAACTTTCGAGTAGAAAATTTCATTCTCAAAAAACATACGGAAGGAAATGATTAAAGGCAGCATAATTTCCTGCTTCATGTCGTTGGAGCCTGAAAGATATTAACCCTACAATCTACACGTATGTCAAAGTATATGATTTAACACCCTTCTGGCTCTCAGCAGACTATTCATTACTACTTATTTAAGACATGTAGATAAATATACACGCACTTTATCATAATACATGTACAGTTAACAATTACATTATTATCATACCCTAACCCCTGCCTTACCAAGTTGTGTAATGGTTTAAGTACGAGGATTTAAGCAGTTGATTTGAATGTCCAACTTTATCTTTCTTGAGAATGTTTAGGCTTAATTAAAGCCCCACTGTCCTACTTGTAGGTACTTGCTCCCGCTATATAGAAAACTTCCCCAATTGGTGCTTGTTGGTCCCCCATGATCCTCTTTTTCTTATGTTAGTTGAGAGCTGGGTTAATGAGATAGCCACCTGTCAGTGACCTCACTGTGTGGTCTAATCCCTTCTGGCCCAGTAGTGGTGACGGTCTTTAATTTATATTTCTTGACATATTAAAGCTTCATCTAAAAGTATTCAAGAAAGGCGCTAATCGAACCAACTTTTTTCATTATCATTTTACGAAAACAAAATATTATTTACAAGGGTTATGAATATTTTAGTTCTTAATTGTATGTTTTTATGAATAATCCACGTACTTTTTATAAAAGTACATGTTCATGTTTTAGACACCCTCCTGGATCTGATAAAGAAGAAGATTTCTTCCTCATCATTGACCTGCAATTGACAAGAGACTCCAGTACGTTCATGTACTACAGTTGTTTTTTATATGCTCTCAAAAATTATCATGAAGCCATTGTGTTAGTAAATTTCACTAAATCAAGCTTTAAATAGTTTTAATTTCTTGCAACAGTTATAATTTTTACCAAAACAGACGAAGGTCTGCACCATTCCCGGTGGAAAATACTGACATAATTGTCGTTTCCTATTTACCCTCCCACCCAAGAGAAAGGGTAGTAATGACATATCAAAACCTTGTAACAATTTAAAATTTAAAATATGCAGCAACATAAATATATACACAGCAACACCATTGCCATCATCAATATATGTCTTTTAGAGAGAGAGAGAGAGAACCAAAACAATTTGAGATTTGTCCAATATTTGTAGTGATCCACATGACTTTTGTATAGTCTACCAAAACTCAAAAGGACATTATCATTTAAAGCCAAACTAGCAGCATCCCATCTAGCGCCATCTCATGTCAGCTGTAGCAGTATAGTCGCTATAATCGCTACGCTGTTGGTTGTACTGGGTTACGCACTGTTGACAAGTTGACCATGATATGACGCTGTGCAACAAACAGTACGTTAGGGCAGAAGGTTCACCTGTTCAGTGTTGCTTGTATACACCCGTCACAATGACAAACCAACTCCACATCGACTCTAACCCGAACGATTCTGGGCAATTGGAGTTCATGTACGCCTAATATTTTGTTCAGTCTGGATACTGTCTTGTGTTGGTCTTGCTGGTTTTAATGCCCTTCTGGCAAATTAACGCCTCTTAGCTCTCCATTAATCTAGTATATAAGTCACGTGACCCATCAGATTGTAATTTGATACAGCTAGTCACGAAATATTTTAACCCTTTCAGGACAGGATTTATTTTGAGGGTTACATTGATCGCATATTGTTGTTTTGTATATTGTTAACATAGATGAAATGTCCCATATTATAAACATATACACGGTTGAGAATCTTGTTGGAAATTTGAAGAAGAAAAAAAGGTCAATCTTAATCTGAAAACATTGAATGTGGATTTCTCAAGGTATTGCCAATTTAAAGATTTGTTTATATATTTTGTTTTATTCCTGATATGAAAATGTTATTTATTTATAAAATGAACATATAAATCGTGTTGCAGAAGTTTTCGCCCTTTCTGGAAATATTTTTTATGAACACGATTTTTATGAACACCGATCGACTGTATGATTATCAAAATATTTACTATTAGAAATCGAAACCGAATTTTGCGTTTTCCTAACAGTTGTCATAACTCTTCAGTCTTTTGGGGTGAACGAGTATGGTAAAACTGGTCACTCAAAGATTTTTACTTTTTGAGGCACATCTTGATCATTTTGAAGCGCAACTTTTGTTAAGGGCTTCAATATTGCAATATATGACAGACACTGATAACACGTAGGGACGTGCATCTTAGATTAAACATTGTTAAACGATGCCATTAACCCAAATAAGGCCCCTCCACGATTTTTCCGATTGCTCAGGAACGCATGTGGATTGCGCCCTGCCGCTCGCTGACTTTTTTCTTTTGAGTCTTGCGCAACTTTTTAAAGCATTTTTTGAGAATCGGACCTACGGTTACAAGGTCACGTGACCTTTTGTTTTTGCATGTCAGCCCAAAAATCGCTCATTTTCGTGATTTGTGTACAAGACATATGGAAAAGTTATTTTTCCAAAAAGCAGATCAAACGTGGGTTATTGGGTGTTGTTTAAAGTTTAGGTGGTTGTTTTGGGAGTCAAAATTGTTGAATTGTAGTAAGAAATGAAATAAAACAACAACAACAATGAAATACATAAGAAATTATCAAAACAAGGGATAACATAAGGAATCAGCTGGCTCTTTCAAATTTTGTTGTCGTATTATTTTTCAGAATGGTCCAATGAATATACGAAGTGAAAAGAATGCTTAAATATGAATAACATATGATTTATAGGTAAAAATGTGATTTTTATGACTTTATTTGCATAAACTACCATAAATATGCAAATGAGGGGACTTTTCAAAAAAATGAAATTATCGTATTATTCTATACACTTCACTTGTCATGCGTGCAAATTTTCGCGGTGATCGGCCGCTTCGCAGCCGAGATCTAAAGGGGGGCCATAATGCCCCCCCCCCCCCGGCCGTACTAAGACCTCAAATAACCCGGCCTTTTTAGGGTTATATAAATACATTTCTTATATAGACTTTTAATTCCTCTTATAATTTCATCATTCAATGACTAGCATGCATCATTGACGATGTACACCAACCAAGACATATACACAATAAGTCTTTTTTATTCAATATGACACATCGGACAGAACACATGCATGTTTTAATATTGATCCATAGCTTAACCTGTCTTTTCATAGAGCCTAAGAGGCTAACGATCTTTAAACATCACTTTTTTCTTATTTTTAGCTGCATGACCAACATTTTTCAACCGGATGCAATGTCAAAAGATCATATTAATTTTCCGGAAGCAACAATCTATTCCAGTACGTGAGAATGTTTGTGAAGTCTGTTCTAATCACTCGCCGAACAAAAATCGACCTTGTTTAATTTCCTTTGCGCAATCTCTTTTTTACCCCTGAGCTGTAATAGCCTTTGTCACTTATGCATGTTAAAATCTTGATATACTTCGCTAATGATATTCCTGTGGCGTTGGGTACACATTGAAATGTGAATACGAATATTGCTGTTCTGTGGACTTGACATCGTTCATTCCTATGCGACTATACGTTATCAAGGGGTAAGTTTATCATTCTCATAGTTTGTTATAGAACCTGCAGTATAAAATTCTTACGTACAGATTACAGGTCATAATTATAAATAGGGATTACGTGAGGCCAATTAGACCTGATAACTATCCATACATATATCTACACATTTTGTTAGCATAAGTTTGTCTACAACTACCATACAACTAGTACATAGCGACCACTAAGGTATATGCAAAGTGGATTCCAGTCAAAGAGATGCCCTTATTTACAACAGGTGTCTGAAATGGCTAATAACCAGGGGTTATGGATAGAAACATGGATATTTCAATACAATAGTCAGCGTGTATATTTAGACCATGGAGATATTCTTATATCTCCATGTTTAGACCGTACATAAGTGCGTTATTATGTACAACTTTTGTAATTTACCTTACATCTTATTTTGTTAAAGCATGGACCTATTACGGATTGACATTTATCGTTTTCTTAACGAATTCATTGTGATTGTCTCCGTCAATGTCGTCTCACTAACATGCCGTACTTGTTTCTTCACTTTGATCTCATGAAGGTTACCGCCAAAAAGCCGGGACAGAATGAAGATAGTGATTTTGAGGTTTTTTGTATGTATGTATTTTAGAGCAAACACAAACACCCCCCCCCCCCCTCGTATTTTTTTGTTTTATTACCACAAAAATAAAAAATAGTGTCCTCTTACCCCCCCCCCCCCCCCCCCCCCCCCCCCAGCTGCTTGCTGAGTCGTTGCTATTTTTGTATAACAAAAACCAAAAAGAAATGACCTCTCACCGATCACTCCTAAACTCCCCTCTTCTTCTCTCGTGCTTCCATCCTCTCTCCTTATCTTTCTCCCTTCATTTCGCCCACTGTCTTTCCCTCCTCCATCCCTCCTACCACAATTCAATACTCAGATCAGGATGGCGGCGAACTTCAGCTCTGCAGAAGACATCTGTGATAGAGAGAACTGTCAATCATTCACAAATGTGACGTACTACGTGAAGGAGAAGAAGAAGCTCTGCGATGACAGCACCTCCAAAGAGGAATGCATCGGAAAAGCTAGAAAGGGTAGGCCCAATCTGTATTGTGAGAAGCATGATGGTGAAGAAATCAAACTGTATTGTAAAACACATAATGTAGCAGTGTGTCAATTATGCGCAATGATATATCATCAGCAACCTTGTATGCGACAGGATATAGAGGGCGCCATCTTGGATATTAGAGTAAAACTAAACATTCTAAAAGAAAAGGTAAATGACAAATTGGAGGTTTGTCGAGTTTATGGAGATCAGATTCATCAGTGTAGGAAAGACACCGACACCTATCTACAAGCTTTGAAAGATGAAGTTGATTCGGTAATCAATGAAGCGATCCAAACAGAGAAAGACAAAGAGAAGGAGGATGCTGCAGAAATCAACCAGGAGATTGATGAGAAGAATCAGAAACTTCAAGATGAGATTAAACAAATCAATAAAAAGATGCAAAAGAACGATGAGGAGAGAGAGAAGCGACTTGAGCTAAACCATTATAATGCAGAGAAAAGACGAGAACCCATTAACAACAAACAGCATGTTCTGCAAACAGACATTCAAAACATCGCTGAAGAGAAAGAGAAAAAGATTGGACAGTTGGAGATATCTTGGCAAGATAACACGAAAACCACAGAGACCACAATTCAGACCCTTCATACAGTACTCAAAGATGATTCAAATGTCGTCAAAGATGGGCATCGTGTTAAAACATCAGTGGGTGATGAATTAAAGAAACCAATGAATGAGGGTGAGGTGAAACAAATCACTGAGGCTTTATCGGTTGTGAGGTTTGTGAAGGGTGCTGGGAGAAAGAAGTATGATGGGAGAATGGATGGGTATGATGGGGAGTGGACGCTCATTGATACAATCAATGTCAGTGATAAAATCACATACCCAGCCGTTGTAGGATGCATTAATGAATACAATGTGATCATCACAGATGAAGATAGCCTACATACTTACATGTTAGATATTGACACTAAAAACAGTCAGAGAGTGATAACCAGTAGTGATACATCATGGGTTACCTCCTGTGAACTGCTGAATGATGACAAGGTAGTATGCGGTAAATACGGTAAAGGGTGTACAGGAGAGAGTTTGACTGGATGCATCGATGTTTATGACAGACAATGGAAGTACATCAATGACGTCACAATACCAAGAAACACGACGCGTAATGAAACAAGGGTGGATGTAGCTGTTGACCAGTATGGGATGATCATCGCAGCTGAGTTTGGTCAGTCTAAGATATACGTCATCAACCCTGCTGATGGTAAGATTATGAATACCATCACATGTAAACAGAATATAATAATGCGTGGTGTACTATCATCAGGTCACATCATTGCTCAACCCTACCCAGAAGATCACAGAGTGTTCATCATCGACAGACAGGGTGGCCAAAGGGAAATCCCCCACAGTGGTGTCATCCTGAATGCCTGCATCGATCCAATGACAGACGACCTCTATGTCGTGACATTAGATGATGGAAGCAAGACGTGTGTGATTGATCAGGTGATGAGTGGGAGTGATATGAAGAAGAGAAGAGTAGCATTATTCTATCTAGCAACAGAACTGGAATCACTGGAGGAAAGGGGTGGTCACCTAAGATCATCTCGGGTGATGATGACGTCATCAGGGAAACTGATTGCTAGCGATGGAGACAACATTCTCGTGTTCAAAAACAAGTTTTACCTTCTAAATCGAATCCCATGTGAATACAATTCCCCATGTTCATTACGTATACACATGCATGACATACATACATGATATCTACACAATAGTATCTTGATGTACTCATTTCGCTTCAATCTTTACAGACTAGAAAACCCTCATTTGATCATGGTTCCAACAGGTTAAGTTCATAAGATAGCATGACATGATGTCATCACTAGCATCCAAATAATTGCATGCATATCTCAATTGTGTCTTATAACATGTACATAGATAAACAGGATAAACACTTTCCACATGAATAAATGAATCGTTATCATGTCTTTATTTCAAGGAAAAGTATAGCCATACATGAATTTGCATGAGTACAATTACAATTTCCATAATCAGGTGCAAGCCAAGTTTGTACTATGAATAATAAAATACAAAAAGCGGGAGAAAATCTATATATCACTGCTATCAATCTAATTGAAATCAGGTTTGATTATAATTTTCCATTTGCACTTTGTATTAACATGTATGTACATAAACAAATGGTTTGGCTATCACCACTAGCATTACAAAAATTACGTGTTTGTTATTACATGTAGCTAGACTAGATATGATTATATGATATACAGGATAGAAAAATTGTCCCATTAATATATAAAATGTTGTAATCATTTCTTGTTCTTATAAGAAAAGTGTAGCAATAATCATTACCATATTCGGTTCTAGCCAGTTTTTGCAAGTATAATACAACAAGCAAGAGGAAATCGAAAATGCAAAAAAATTGAATAAAATCATAGTGACTCTAGGAGAAAATAAATGACTTTTATTGAAATACTTTAATAATGCAATACGATACAGAGTTTCCTGTTCTGTCAAAATACTATTTGCACGACATTAGCTCATAACATATGTTAATTCGTGCATTATACAGAGATTAAAGAAGATTCAAACTTAGGCATTTTAAATTTGTCTCGTTACATGTTGATATAGTTCATTGTGTTCTGCTAAGAGCAGTCCCCACAGGAGAGCCCCCTTTAATTATATCTCTTTTCCACTCGATATTCTAGCCTTCTTCTTAATTATGTCATATGATCTGTCACATATAAGCTGAAAATTGGAATAATATTAATGTTACCAAATAAAAGAAAAAGGTTGCATAACCTTTCTATTTATCAAGAAACTATTCATATAACATGTTTATATGCTTTAATACACACATAACGTGTACATGTAGATAACTGCATTCTAAAGAGTATTAAGATTTAATTTGTTTTCTTGTTGTTGATTTTTTGTAATGATTTTGTGGTTGAGAGATATGTTAATATTATATGTACATTTACTTTTTTTATGGAAATATCTTACGACAATAAAGGAAAATTAATTGTTAATATACTACGCTGATGTAATCAGTTTAGAGCCCAAAAGGAGTAACCTCTGACTATATACTATGTTACTGTTCTTATATGGCTCAGAAAACCCAACATTTACACGATACACGCTCATTTATAGGTACATGTACACAGCTGCATTACACAAGTACATGTATAGGTATATTTGTTTGAAAACTTTTAATTTATTGATCGTTTTTCAGCTAGAGTAATCGACTAAGCTTTGTTTTCTGGTCATGAGTAAACATGATATTCCTTTTTATGACAATTATGGATACAAATATGGAAAGCAAAAACACTTTCTACCAAACCTACGACTAAGAAATAATTAATGGTACATCTTTCGTCTTGTCAATATCCAGCACACTTCTACACATATTATGCCATAAGTTGCATGTAATTTATCATGTACAAATTCGCATACAAAATGCTCACAACATGTAAACATGTATATAGCTGTATAATACCCAGTATTTTCAAGATTTAACTTTGTTGTTTCACTTTTTTTCTATGAGATTTGTTGTAATGTATATGTAGTTTAAAAGAAGTGATGCTAAAATAATGAAATATGTTGTAAATTGTTGTCATGATCGTCTTACACACTAACAACATGTAAATAGCTGTATACACCGAGCTTTTGAAAAGTAAATTTGTTGATATATCAATTTGGTTTTAGAGATTGTAATATATGCATTTATCCGAAAAGCATTTCTAATATAATGAATAATATAACAACTAAATAGGGCAAAGTCTCATTATCTATCAAGTACTGAGTATTTACATTACAAGTATGCTTGTGATATGTTCATAGTAGAAAGTACCCAGTATTTTGGTAAGATTCAACACTGTTAATGATTGTATTATTATTATATGATATATGTTAATCGTGTACATTTTTTTTGATAGAACATATACTGCGTTATATTGAGTTTGTGTATGATTCAAATTGTTTGCTTTTCATTTGACTACATATGACATGTTTATATTGTATGTATCCAACCAGTATATGTGATAGAAAAATAAATAGGTTGTATAGTCTCTGTATGTAGTTTGATAGAAGAGATGCTGAAATAATGAAAGAAGTTACACAGTTGAATCATCCCACACACTCACAACCTGTACATAGTTGCATTATACTAACTCAGTTTGTATAACATTCAGATTGTGGATTGTTCGTTTCGGTATGTGAAATGTTGATATATGTGTATCCACCAAGTATATATTAAATAATGTTATTAAGTAGGTTGCAACATAGTATCAAGCATTTTTAAGATTCAACACTGTTGATGTTATAATGTTCCTATGGGAAATATCGATGTTTGATAATAGTTTGATAAAACAGATAGTAGAATTATATTATAAGCTGCACAGTATGTCTTCTCTCACAATCACCAAATGTACATTATACTGATTACTGGCTTGTAATATTTAAATTTTAGATTTTGATTTGGCTATTGGACAAGTGTATAGATGTATACAGGTGAAGAACAATGGCGTATGTACATTTTAAAAAGGTATATTCATTACATCAAATAAAAGAACAATGCTGCAAGGTCATGGGGATGATGATGGCTCACAATGTAGTAAATAGCAAGGGTATGTCATCTTCAAGTATCAAAACATTATTTACATTTCGGGTATGCTCATGATATGTACATAGCTGCAAAATACCCAGTATTTGTAAGAATGCAATACTGTTGATTTGATAACTTTGCGATGGGAAATATCAAACTTTGATATAGTTTTCAAATGAATGGACTACGTGTAAGCTGCAAAGTTTCTCATCGCTTAAAACACCGCAAGTAGATCATACTAATTACTTGTAACATTTAAATGGTTTGTTTTCTATTTGCTCTGAGGCGTGATGATACATACATGTATCTTTCAAACAAGTGTTACAACTAATAATATAACAACGCTGCAAGGTCATGAGGATGATATGATGATGATGGCTTGAAATGTATTGTAAAGAGAGGGTTTGTTATCAATGTATCAAGAAACTATTTACATTACAAGTACGCTTATGAAATGTACATAGCCGCATAATTCATAGTATTTGTAAGATTTTTCTTGGTTGATTGCCAATTATTATATGAGATATGTTAAATTTTGTTGTGTAGGTTGATGAAAGAGATGTTATGACAGTAACATAAGCTGTGGTTTCTTCTTTCCATCTCATTCACTCACAGTATAAAGACCACGGCATGTTATGGTATCCAAGTCCGCATACTACCACTGGCAATCACTAATCTTCTTTGCCACTTGAAATGTTATATTCTTTTATTTGTTTGCTTCATTCGTTTGATTATTTTCGGGGGAGGGGTATTCTTCTTTTATCCTCTTGAATGTACAATATCGTTTGTATCGCTGCATGAGTTTATTTCTTGTTTGTTCATTTTGCTTGCTAGTTGATTTCGGTTTGCAGAAGATGAATACAATGAAAATGCTAAACGAATATACATAGTATATATACATAGTATTGTCACGCAGTTTGGTTAAGATATTTGATGTAATATTATGTATATATTTTATTCCATGCTTTAGTCTACTTTACAACTATCCATGATTATTGTACCAGTCTATGTTAAGGATGTCTTGCTATAATAACGCTATTACAAATCCAGCCAGCTCGATCCCAATTGCTTTGCATACAGCGGAGTTCTATTCTCTCCTCACTTTGACCTTGCATTCACTTTCAGAACTTTCATTCTCTCCCTTCTCACTTTGACTTTGCCTGACTTTCAGAACTTTCACTCTGTCCCTTCTCACTTTGACTTTGCCTGACTTTCAGAGCTCTCGCTCTTTCCCTTCTCTCTTGTTTGCCCGAAACTCTCATTTCAACCTTGCACTGTCCTTCAGCCCTTTCAGCTTGCTTCTTGTCTTGACTTTCTCCTGTCCTTGTATCCTCTCTCTCAATATGACTTTGAGCTCTCTATTTATGTGCTCAATGACGCCCTTCTCCCTAAATACTCCGCAGCGCGATACTTGTGACCTACATGACTGGTCTTTCTCCATCTCTCTCGAAGGGTATATAAGACAGACTGCATTCGTATCTTAGGCAGTTAGGAGCGAAGAATCTGTCAGTGAAGAGTGAAACTAGTGAGCTGTCGAGAGTTAATTGTGTCAGTTAGTGTGACAAGCCTGTCATCACAGTGTTTGAAGCGAGAGTACTTTACGAATGGGATAGAGAGCCAACCAGTTCAGAAATGGTCTCCAGTCATGTTAGTCTATCTTTTTAGCCTGTTCTAACGCCTGCTGCATTATTTTGCCTCTCTGATTCGCAAGACATTCTCTTTTATCCATCCTTGTAAATGTGTTTGGGTTTGCTGTAATAAACTCTTCAACTGTAATTCCTGCCTCTCGAGTGTTTATTCTCCCCGAATCTCGGCCATCCCTAACAACTAACCTTCAACATACAACGGGGCTATATTTTGGGACTTTTACTTCCTATATTGTCGAACAATATAAGTCGCCGTTACACTGGTGTCAGAAGTGGGATTCAGACTTTAACACGTGCTTTAAATACGACACAATGTCTCCGAGGAAGCGAAAAGCCGATCTTGAGAGAGAGATCAGGGAGTTAAAGGCAGAACTCAGCATCGCCAAGAAACAAATCGGCGAGCCGAAGGATATCGACAATGACAATGATGCTAGTGAAAATACTGAATGGAGAGATGAAAATGAGGTGTCCATTCACACTGGAGTGAAAGTCCAATTACCACCCCAAGAGCCGTATAATGGTACAGGACGATCATGGGAGAGTTTTATATCGTCTTTCAGAAACCTCGCAGCTACTTGTGGCTGGGAGGAGTCAGAGCAGCGTGTTCGTCTTCTCGCCTGTCTCCGAGGTGATGCAGCCGATTTTGTCTTCCAGCAGCTCGCCCCAGACGACATCGCTGACTTCGTGAATTTGATATCTGCGCTCGAGCATCGTTTTGCTGCAAGGAAGACGCCTTCTACGTTTGTGTCGCAGCTAGAATTACGTCGTCTTGGTCAGAACGAATCTATTGCTGACTATGCTGCAGATATTCGCCGCCTCACGACATTTGGCTACCCGACGGCGGATGCTGCAACAAGGGAAATGATCGGGACCCGCCATTTTCTTCGAGGGCTTGGTGATAGCTCTATGGCTATGGCTATAGGGATGCGAGAGCCAGCGACTCTCCAAGAAGCTCGGGAGATTGCTGAGCGATTTCACCATCTCCAAGAGGAATCCGGCAGAGGAGCTCGACAAATCCGATCGGTGTCAGCGACGTCAGAGGACGCGGTGAACAATGAAAAGTATATTGAGTTAAGGCGCCGCATCATCTCCATTGATGAGCGAATCGAACAACTAACTAAACTTTTTCAGCAGCCGCCACGAGATGATCCAGAACGACCAGTTAGACAGCCGAGAGAACAGCAACCTCGTGATCGACCACCACCTCGTTGCTATAATTGTCAGAAGCTTGGTCATCTTGCCCGTAACTGTCGTGTACCACCCCAAAATGGTGGCCAAATTCCTGTACCCCAGTATGTTAGCAGTCGACCGAACTGGGTGCCGCAACAACCGCCACCACCTCCACAATGGCAGCAACCTCTTCCTTTTCAGCCGCAACCGCCGCAGCAACAATTCCCACCACCCCGGCAATGGCAGCCACACGTACCATTCCAGCCGCAACCACCGCAGCAACAACGGGCAGCAGAACCAGCCATGGACAATACTTCGGGAAACTAAACAGGGCCGACCTCATCGACCAGGTCGAGGCCGGCCATGGAGTTAAATCGGGCCCTAGAATAATTCGCATTGATGAATCGAACGGACTAACAGCGTATATCACAGGAAATGTGAATGGGGCCTCGTGCAAACTTTTGGTCGATTCTGGGGCAGCAGTGACAGTTATGTCGATAAAACTGTATGAACAAATGCCCACCGAAACTCGCCCAAAATTAATCCCCTTGTCGGATCATGTTCAGCTCCAGTCAGCGGATAAAGGAATTCTAAATGTACATGGAATTATTGGAGCAACTGTGAATGTTGGTTCTAAAGATTTTGAATGGAATGCATTCATTGCAGATATAAGTGATGAAGGTCTGATTGGCTTTGATTTTATGCACCATTTTAATTGTACCCTCGAGGCCAGACGTGGGCTTCATATTGGTAATATTTTGATTCCAATCGAACTTCAGGACTGTAATTCTATTAGAAGTGCAGTTTATGTGAAATATGATGTTGTGGTGCCGCCAAGATGTGAGTTCATTGTACCAGGGAAGATAGACAATTGTGATATTGATTCCCAAGCATGTGCTATTATTGAGCAAACCGCTCATGAGTGGAATATAAAGAATCTTCATGTCGCGGGATGTCTCATCGATGTAACTCGGAATGATATTGACATACCAGTGCGAGTCGTTAACACATCAAGTGAAGAAATTAATCTTCATGCTGGAATGCGAATAGGTTCAATGGAATTAATCAGTGATGTATGTGATATGTGTAACAATGATGTAGTCAAGAGTTCAAACCCCAGCATTCGAACAGTAAAGGCTGATTCGAGTAAAGAGGTTTCGCAAAAGAGCTGGCCAGATGACTTACAGACATTATATCAGAAATCATGTGAAGGATTAGATCCGCATACACGGGATCAGTTATTTGCCTTGCTGGATAAACATTCATCTACAATTGCATCTTCTTCTACTGATATTGGACGAACCTCCATTGTTCAGCACAGCATTGACACTGGAGATGCAGCTCCAATCAAGCAGCGACCTCGTCGCCCACCTCGAGCATTCATAGATGAGGAGGAGAAAATAATCGAGACACAACTGCAAATGGGCATCATTCGAGAATCAACGAGTGCTTGGTCGAGCCCGCTTGTGTATGTCAAGAAGCGTGACGGCACGACCCGGCCCTGCGTTGACTACCGAAAACTAAATGACGTCACAAGAAAGGATGCCTATCCACTACCTCGCATAGAAGACTGCCTAGATTGCTTAGGAGGTGCACAAATCTTCTCAACTTTAGACTTACAGTCAGGTTACTGGCAGATAGACATTAAAGAGGAGGATCGTCACAAAACAGCATTTAGTACACGGACTGGACACTACGAATATGTCACGATGCCATTTGGACTATGCAATGCTCCTGGCACATTCGAGCGTGCAATGGAACTCATCATGAAAGGTCTTCAGTGGCGAACCTTGATTTTATATCTTGACGACATCATTGTTATGAGCTCGACTATTGGGGAGCACATCAACCGTCTCGACGAGGTTCTCGGGCGCCTTGGACAAGCAGGACTTAAGCTAAAGCCAAGTAAGTGTCATCTCTTCCAAACTGAAGTATCTTACCTTGGACATGTCGTCAGCGCGGCTGGCATCAGGCCTGACCCGGGAAAAGTTGAACAAGTGCGGAACTGGCCGACACCGACATCGATAAGCGATGTCCGTTCTTTCCTTGGTTTGTGCTCCTACTATCGCCGGTTCATCCGTGGATTTTCGACAATTGCGGCTCCTTTGAACAGGCTACTTGAAAAATCTAGTAAATTCGAGTGGAATGACGACTGTAAATCAGCCTTGGAACAATTGAAAAACGTACTGGTTAGCGACAACGTCATGGCCTACCCCGATGACCACGGCATGTTCATTCTTGATGCCGACGCATCTTCTTCGGGAATAGGCGCGGTCTTATCTCAAATCCAGTGGGATGACGTCACCCAACGAGAAGTTGAGAGACCAGTCGCTTTTGCTAGCCGGACATTGACCAAAACTCAACGCCGATATTGCACTACACGACGGGAATTGTTGGCAATCGTCTCGTTTGTTCGTCATTTTCGACATTACCTACTTGGGAGGAAATTTCTTGTGCGCACAGATCATTCTTCCCTTAGATGGATTATGTCATTTCGCGAACCTACAGATCAGCTTGCCCGGTGGATTGAGATTCTCAGCCAGTTCGACTTTGACATCGAACATCGTGCTGGCAGGAATCATGGTAATGCAGACGCAATGTCTCGAATACCATGTGATCCAGAATCATGTGACTGTTATGACAAAGAATCTATCATTGAACAATTGCCATGCGGTGGATGTACAACATGTGTGAAGCGGCACAAGGCCTGGTCACAGTTCTTCGACGAGGACGACGATGTTGTTCCTGTTACCCATATGAGAGTGCAGCAAACACGCTTGAAATCAGTAAGTGACTACAGCGACCA
The DNA here is from genome assembly GCF_000002235.5 of Strongylocentrotus purpuratus. Lineage (NCBI taxonomy): Eukaryota > Metazoa > Echinodermata > Echinoidea > Camarodonta > Strongylocentrotidae > Strongylocentrotus > Strongylocentrotus purpuratus. Next base: position 20,258,884 of record NW_022145606.1, read on the forward strand.
GACGCCGCCATTGAAACCAGAGGACTCGAGCCATTCAAGTCGACTCTCTAATATCGTCACCATGATATTAGTCGTAGTCGTATTCGTGGTTAAGATGTTTTGTCGACTTCCGAGGATTGTTTTGGATTTTATCTTATATATTGTTGTTTTAGAGCTTAGAGGATTACGTTATGTGAGAGATGGATTTGATGTAATGAAGAGAGGGAATTGGCCATCCCCACTTAGAGTTTCAGTAGTGAGAAATGCGTCGACATCGAGATTGAAGTCGAGAACTAAACATTCATCGGTTAATGACAGAGCGAGTGATAACCTGCCCTGCGCCTCGGACACAGGTGCCATCGCTGGAGGAAACTCTGGGCAGCGGGAAGTCCTGCGTGATAATTTTGACCGAGAAACTTTGTTGACAATGCAACGTGACGACCCCGACGTCGGCATAATCTACAAATGGATTTCGGAGTCTCCTGAAAGACCTAATCGAGCCTTAGTTCATGACAAAAGCCCAATCGTCAGGAATCTATGGCTCTTATGGACTCAGCTTGAATTAATTGACGGTGTTTTATACAAACGGCATGTCACTAATCATAAATTAACTACTACTAGACAACTCGTCGTCCCATTCATACTGCGTGATCAGATCTTGGAGTCTAATCACAAGTCTGTGCTATCAGGGCATCTCGGGGTTAAAAAAACTTTCAGTAGAATCCAACGATTTTACTGGTTAAATATGAGAGAATCTGTAAAACTTTATATTGGTAATTGTGTAACATGTGGTGCCCGCAAGCGTCCGACATCAAAACCAAAGGGGCCTCTTGGTAAATATAACTCGGGATTTCCTATGGATCGTGTCGCTCTCGATATCATGGGTCCATTTCCCATCAGTAACCAAGGTAACCGTTATGTTTTGGTAGTGGGAGATGTATTTACCAAATGGATCGAGGCCTATGGGATTCCTGATCAAACAGCTCGTACTGTCGCCAACATCGTGGTGAATGAATTTATCGCTAGATGGGGCATACCGTTGGAAATACATTCAGACCAAGGCAAAACATTTGAATCACAACTTTTCCAGCACGTTTGCCAGCTACTGGAAATAACGAAAACAAGGACTACACCATACCACCCGTCATCCAACGGTATGATTGAACGATTTAATCAAACACTTGTTAATATGATGTCTGCTTATGTTGACAAAAAGCAGGAGAACTGGGACTTAAATTTGTCGCTCTTGACATCAGCCTATCGAAGCACTATTCATGAGACTACTGGATTTTCACCAAATTTTCTCATGTTAGGGCGTGAGGTTAGAACCCCAATTGAAATAGCACTTGGTGTAGACAAGCCCGACATCAATGACCAGGACTATCATGAATACGCCGCCAACATCGTCTCAACGATGAAGGAAGCATACAACTTAACCCGTGAGCATCTGGCCTCACAAACTCAGAGACAGAAGAGAGATTATGATGCGAGACTATCAGTAAACACCTACAGACCAGGGGATTTAGTCTACTATTTAGACACAACTAGAAAGAAGGGACTTTCCCCAAAACTGAAGTCTGCTTTCTGGGTTGGTCCATGTGTGGTGACCAGAAAAAATGAGTGACTTAGTGTTTGAGATTAAAGCGCAACAACAGGGAAAAGTCAAAGTCCTCCATCATGATCGTCTTAAACCCTTCAAATCTAATGACATTCCACAATGGGTAAAGGAACTATCTAAGAAAGTTCGTAATAATGTTTCTTTTTCTAATACTTGTACTACTGGTACCCAGACTAGCCAGAAAGACACCTTCTCCCCTCGCCGCTCTTCGCGAAGATCTATAGCCCCTGACAGATTTGTATACTAAATTACCATAGATGACATACTCCAGGCATGAACTTGTTGATTCCGTCTAAATGCCTTGTGAAATGGTGTGCTGGCCTCCACGATAAATAACCTTTCCCAGACTATATTTCTTTTGGCAGACATTGAGTGCCTTAACTTATATCGGAGGACTTGTTTAGGACGAACTGTCAGTTTTATATTTAATGGAACTATGAGAGCTCCATAATGATTACCATGCGTACTTTCTATAATTATTTGGATCTAATTATTTTGTCTCTTCAATAATTGTTCGTACATTGCCATTGCCTGTTTTCTACTGTACTTTCCGTTTCTCTATCTAACCTCCCTACCTCTCTCTCTGTGCCTATCTCTCTGTCTTTTTCTCTTATCATCTATTTGAGAATTATGTGACTGGGTGGAGTTATTGCCACTGTGTTTACTCTTAGTACTCTTTCAGATGTTATGCTATTTTCAATGTTTTACACCATTTGCTATTTAATTTCTGCCACATTACATAGGGTGTGCCCTAACTTTTGTATCTACTTGCGGGAAAATGTACTACTCGAAGTTTTCGGTATGTTTTAAGTTCCTTCACATTATCATGAAATTATACTGCTTGTCGCAAATTCGCTGTTCTTACCTTTCTTAATTGGTTACATCCTGCTACAATGTTTTTGTTTTGTTGCGCCATATAGCGCACGATGTACTCATTTATTTTTTATGTATGCATTTTTAATAGTCAGATTAGGTCAGATAGTATTTTGTATCTTCGTTTATCTTTAATTCATTATACATGTGTACCTGCAACTGTTAATATATGAGTAAAGGTCACATTCCTTTGTTTTGTAAGTCTTCTCTTTTTTTGGGGGTAATGTATATACATCTTCTTAGAGGCTCAGGCCATTGGCTTAATTATTTTGCCTGTTTCTTCCATGCAATCTTTGCATTGTTATACGGTAGGGAACAAACTTGAACTTGTTGGTTGTGTACATAAGGCTCCTTTTGACAAACAACGCTCCCTCTCCTTTCCTGATTCTTTCTCTCTCTCTCTCTCTCTCCCTCTATCGCTTTCTCTCTTGTCTCTTTCGCTGTCATCACCTTGCCTTCTCTTCTCTCTCCATTCCTATAGTCTCTCTTTGGTTTCCTTTCCCCATAACTTGTTTGTTGTACTATAGATGTTAAGTTATGCTTTTGTATCATTGCGTCTGTTGTGAGAGTTCGACTTTAAGGACATTTGTATTTATCCTACATTTTACTATACCGGTGCATGTTGCGCATTCGTTTTTCGATATTTGCTTTATTTATCATAATTTTACTGTTGCTTTTGCTTTTCTTTCCTATCCCTTTCTTATCCTTCTCTTCTGTTCTTCTTGCTATTTTTCCTTCATTCTCCTTTTCATCGCTGGGGACAGCGATATCTTCCGTAGGGGGAGGATAGTGTCACGCAGTTTGGTTAAGATATTTGATGTAATATTATGTATATATTTTATTCCATGCTTTAGTCTACTTTACAACTATCCATGATTATTGTACCAGTCTATGTTAAGGATGTCTTGCTATAATAACGCTATTACAAATCCAGCCAGCTCGATCCCAATTGCTTTGCATACAGCGGAGTTCTATTCTCTCCTCACTTTGACCTTGCATTCACTTTCAGAACTTTCATTCTCTCCCTTCTCACTTTGACTTTGCCTGACTTTCAGAACTTTCACTCTGTCCCTTCTCACTTGACTTTGCCTGACTTTCAGAGCTCTCGCTCTTTCCCTTAATTCTCTCTTGTTTGCCCGAAACTCTCATTTCAACCTTGCACTGTCCTTCAGCCCTTTCAGCTTGCTTCTTGTCTTGACTTTCTCCTGTCCTTGTATCCTCTCTCTCAATATGACTTTGAGCTCTCTATTTATGTGCTCAATGACGCCCTTCTCCCTAAATACTCCGCAGCGCGATACTTGTGACCTACATGACTGGTCTTTCTCCATCTCTCTCGAAGGGTATATAAGACAGACTGCATTCGTATCTTAGGCAGTTAGGAGCGAAGAATCTGTCAGTGAAGAGTGAAACTAGTGAGCTGTCGAGAGTTAATTGTGTCAGTTAGTGTGACAAGCCTGTCATCACAGTGTTTGAAGCGAGAGTACTTTACGAATGGGATAGAGAGCCAACCAGTTCAGAAATGGTCTCCAGTCATGTTAGTCTATCTTTTTAGCCTGTTCTAACGCCTGCTGCATTATTTTGCCTCTCTGATTCGCAAGACATTCTCTTTTATCCATCCTTGTAAATGTGTTTGGGTTTGCTGTAATAAACTCTTCAACTGTAATTCCTGCCTCTCGAGTGTTTATTCTCCCCGAATCTCGGCCATCCCTAACAACTAACCTTCAACATACAACGGGGCTATATTTTGGGACTTTTACTTCCTATATTGTCGAACAATATAAGTCGCCGTTACAGTATTATACATACATTATTAGCTATCAAGAGACCGTTTATATTACACAGTCATGAAAATAGCTATCACATAGAGTACCACAGTATGACTTCATACTGGCCACGTTGTCAGGTTCAAAGCAATTTGTGCTCAACAGTGGTGTGGTGATCAGACCAGTCCCAACCACTGAATGTTCCCTATCCCAGCAGGAAGCCTGGATGATTTCACGGTGAACCTCATACGCAGGCCCTGACTGTTGTTTAGAACAAGTATAAACCAATACGACGAGCAAATATGATGTTAGCACTTCGGTACTCTGTCTTGTGTACTACTGGATACCATGGAAATCTATTGAGAGTTTGCTAGAAGATGATTATAACAAAGGCAATGTGTGAATGTGTGCCCTGTCAGTTCAGTTTTGGAACATTTGATAAGACATTAATCAGTTTGACATAACCACATTAAGGGGAAATTGCAGTTGATATTGTGTTGTTAAGTCATCATTAAAGTTTCCGTTGGTTATGAACATATTTTAATGTCTATAAACAATTTTCTTTATGCTTCAAACGTGTCTTCTAAATTTAAATGGTTATCTTTGTCAGTTTCATGAGAGATATCAAAATTAGAGGTAATCGGAAGGAAAATTAGATGAAGAAAAGGTTTAAAGTGATGGGTTTGTTACAATATTTTAAGAGGGGTAGGGGCATTGACCGGGATAGTGGGTAATAGTTGACAGGAGAGAGGGTGATAGTAGGGAACATGAGAGAGAGAGAGGAGGAGGAGGAGAGAAGTGAGTATTAGAGAGAGAGAGAGAGAGAGAGAGACCGAGACAGAGAGACAGAGATAGAAAGAGAGACAGAGGTGGTAAGGAAGAGAGAGACACGGAAACCTTCTTGCTATAACGAATCATGAGAAATACATTCATGAACATTTTTTTCTGAATGGCATGTTCCCTAAGTCCATGTTGCGCCCCCCCCCCCTCATTTCACTGGTACTCCCTCATTGGCTGGATCCATGCTACAACATTGTACCTATCTTTAAATGTTCTCATTATGATTATCTATAATCATTTCTCTTAACTCCCCCGTCCCTTCTGTCTCTCTCAGATACAAACACTCATTTTCCTCCCTTCTCTCTTTCCTTCATTATCCCCTCTCTTGTCTGTTTTGTCCTCTCTTTCTCTCTCTTTCCCATTCCCTCTTTGTCTCGCTATCCTCTTTTCTCACTCTTACCTTCTCTCTTTCCTTCATTATCCCCTCTCTTGTCTGTTTTGTCCTCTCTTTCTCTCTCTTTTCCACTCCCTCTTTCTGTCGCTATCCCATTTTTTCACTCTTACCTCCTTTCTTTCCGTCTTTGTCTCCCCTCTCTATTTACTTCTTCATCCCCGATTTACCTTATCCTTTCACCCTTTATTTCCATATTTCACACTATCTACATCTTTTATTTCTGCCTTATCGTCTCTCTTACTATTTCCCTCCTCCTCCCCTACTTAATTACACTGTTTTCCTCAACCCACCCCCTCTCAATTATATTTTTTGCACAAAAAAAGAGTGAAAGTTTCAGATTATGTTATGCATATTTGATATATTCCAATGTTTATACAGAATACTTTCATAATACATATGTTTATACATGATCATGCTGCAAAACATTACACTTTGTCTCGCACCACAACAGTGTATGAAGCACTATCGATTATACAGAAATGTACTGCTACTTTCAATAAAGTATTGTCTGCAAAATCAGGGGGCGGCCCCGATATTGTATTAATTGCAGGAGGGGTTCAATTCCTCCAAAATCTACGGGGAAAAATGTAAGAACAAACTATATGGCAAATATAGGGGATCATTCATCCAAAACTTTATGATTTATATGAAGCATACAAAAATGGCACACAAAAAAAGGAGAGTTCCAGCGCCTAGTTTGCCCCCTGGAACCACCCCTGCAGATTGTGCCAGGAACACATATTGCTCCTCTTCCCATGAATATTCATGAGGGAAACGCTGCTTCAACTTACATAAATATATTATGTACTTTTCATACATTCTCCATATTCATTAAGAAATATGTTCATGTGTTTCAAACAAGCTGTTTTGCATATCGATTTTACAATAACTCATGAAAGAAAGAGATCATATTATAAGGTTACATGTATGCAATATTTTGCATCAGTTTGAAATAGATTTAATTCAAAATTTGGTATTAAGTTTGAATTTCCCTTTAGATTCAACCACATCTAAACAAGCCTTAAAGGCACACTGTCCTACTTGTAGCTACTTGCTCCCTCTATATAGAAAACTTCCCCAATCGGTGCCTGCTGAAGTAGTAAAGCCTACCTTTAAGAGATAAAATAATTGGACAAGCTTATGTGTAATGCTTTCAACATAATGTTCCAGGAGTTTCATTTTTGACAGACATGGCGCATTATAAATGTTCACTATTATTATTATTGCTGCATGAGATTATATCTTGTTTGTTATTTTCTCTGTTGTTTATTTCTGGTGCGCGGTATACAATAACAAAATAAACATGCAATACCATTTAAATAATTACACCGTTTTGTTATTTATCAGGAGACAATTCATATTACACAGTCATAAAAATAGATGTAGCATAGAGTATTCGGCCGTGATCTGGCAAAACAACGTATGTCTGTTTCGGTACTTCCGAGATATCAAAGATTTTGAATTTTACAGTTAAAAGTGTTTTCATTTCTCTCAAGTTGAATAATTTTGTTTAATATATTGTCTACATGTACCGGATAATATTCTTTTACTATGTAGGGTAAAATTGTTCAATAAAACACTTTCTTTTTCAATCTATCAATGATTTTGTAGAGATACGTTGTTTTGCCAGAACACGACTTTATTAACGTATGACGTCATAATATTTAAATTGTCAATGTCGCAGGTTCCAATCGCCCCCCCCCCCCCCCACTCCGTGAACGGAGGATACTTAGTCCAGAATCTGGCCTATTTAATTTTGATCTCCACCATGCACGCTAACGCTACCTCTCCCTACTTACTTGCTACCAGCCGATGATGGCGTGATAGAGGGGTGTTTTCAAACGGAGGGAACATGCATATGCGTACCCTAAAAACCACTGAATGTGGGGGGGGGGGCGGGGTTCCAATCAAAGCTGTGCTTAACAATGGTGTCACCGTGTGGTGATCACGCCTACGTCAGGCCAGGGAGGTGAAAGAAAAGGAGGCGAAACTCTTGTAAACGCATTCTTGAGTTCTAAAGCGTAACAATGGGATGTGTAACATTCCACTTGGCTTTGAAGTTCCATGCTCCGAACCGCGCTTCCACTGCGGGGACTTTCGGAAGCCAGGCACCAGTTTTACATTTATTACAAAATATTAAATTACCGGCAAAATTTTAGTGTAAATCAAAAACTTTATATGGGGATTTTATTGGGAATAGTGCATCAAACAAATTTTCAAATTTAAAACTCCGTCCTTCCTTTAATTTGTGTGCCAGAGTTGGTAAAAGAAAAATTACATCCTGTCAAAAACTCAATATTTTAGGATGATGCGCTAATTTGTGCATGCTTTAATGTCCCGTTATTTGATCCATGGTTTACAATCTTCAATAACATTAAGTTTGCTAATGCGTGTTTTCGCGTGTTTTTTGTATTTTTCAAGTTTAAAAAAGGATGAAAGTGTTCGCTTGTTCTACTCTTTACACATTCAACAATGGATGAGAAATCATTGGAAGGGACAGCGAACAGTTGCAGTGATACCATTTTTTGATGTAGGAATTCTAACTCCTGAAATGTCATGCGCTCTTTTATCTCACCACCTGGTCAACAGTTGCAGATTAGCGCATAACTTTTCGGCGGCTTGGAGCATGGGGTCAAAGGAGAGCGGCTTGATTCCAGTCCTTCTCTATCACGTCCCTGGTCAGGCACTGCCCTGCTCCAGTGCGTTGCTTGAATGATTTCACAGTGAACCTCATACGCATGCTTTGTTGTTAAGAACTAGTACCCTGGATTAAGAGCAAATATGACATTAGCGCTTTGGTACTATATGCTGAGTACTATTGAAAACCTGGAACCTGAAACCTGAAGCTAGAATATGTAAAGGCACTCTCAATCGTTAAGCAGAATGTAAGTATTGGTATTGATATATCTAAATGATTTCAAAATCAAATACTCTAGGAACACTTGTGCAAGAGATGAACACAACTGTAGCGAAAAAGAGAGAAAGATTGATTTTAAGCCAAATCATACAGATACTGTACATAAAAATATTATGTATACTTCAACTGATCTGCTACTTTTGTTCCACAGTAAAGGCCTTGCATTAGCAAAAGTTCTCTCTTCTCACGTTGACTTCAACATGGAAGAACACGTTATCTAGAGTTGATGGAGTTTCATGATCTTTCTTACCCTTATGGAAATATTTATCTAATCAATTAATCCTTCGACATTGGATAGAATGGCAATACAAAGTCTTGTGACCGAAATATACCTCTGAAGAAATTTGTCTAATTTGTCTGCATTGTATATAACTCTTCCTAGCAAAATAAAAAGATTTGTTTCAAGGGAGGTCGGCATAATCATACTTCTCCCCCCCCCCCCCCCCCCACTACACGTCCACGAACCCCTGTAACGCTTCTATAGCCATAACAAGGAACGTGAATGCATTCATCCTATGCTAGACTGCTATGATTCATATTCATATTAATCTATTCACAAAGACCAACGGAGCACATCCTTTTTCAACGCTCCTACATTGTGAGTTTGGGGGAGGAATTCGTTTGCAAATTTGTACCTAGTGAGCATCAGTTTGACGTGGGATGGTATACAAATAGACGCCATCTTGATTGGCACCAGATACACATGTTACACGAGGTTGGATGCATTGTGCTTCTTCAAACAGTTTCAATCATAAAAAAAGCATCTAGATAATCAGCTTTCTGTCTGACTTCACATTACGAAGATTTGAATTGCAACATACCGGTATTAAGGTGAGCTTAACGTTATATGTAGGTCATTTTGCTGTGAAAAAGTTCGGTTTCATACAAGGAAGTGGATGAAAAATACGTAACTATGCGATAAAAGGAGAAACAGAGGTATTTATGCGGGATGGGGTATGTTTATCTTATCTGGAGGAAGAAATATGAGAATACAAAGTTAAATTTATGGGATAGCAACCTGTCTTTTTTGTTCATTTGCTTTACTTTTCACAAAATTGATAAATCAGGATGATTCCTGGCAACGAAATGACTGAATACATTGTTTTCTCGCTTTTTCACAATATTTAACAAATCTAGATGATACATTTGTGGGTGTGAGGCTTTTACCACCAAAATATGTCTATTTGTACAAGAATTGGAAAACAATAATCTGATGCATTTTGGATAATGGTGACGTGAAACAAAGAAACAGAGCCGCTTGGAGGGGGGGGGGGGGATTAGATGGAAACGGAGTTTCAAGTTGCGGGTTCGTCACAATATGTTTAAGAGGGAATATGGGTATTGCAAGGAATAGTGTGAAAGGAAGCGATAACAAGGGAGTGGGAGGGAGAGAGGAAGACAGAGAGGGAGAAAGAAAGTGGGGAAGAAAGAAATTGATATAGAAAAAGAAAGAGAGAGAAGGGGAGAGAGGGAGAGAGAAAGTTGGGAAGAAAGGAATCGACAGTAAAAGAGAGAGAAGGAGAGAGAGAGAGCAGGAAGAGACAACTAATGACAGATAATTTTAATGATTTTAAATGTTTGCACTTTATAGCATTGGTCCAGCCAATGAGGGGGCATCGGTGAAATAGGGGGTGAAAAAGAGAGGGGAGGATACGCAACATGCACTTTAATAGGGTACATGCCATAAAGTTAAATGTCCATGCATGTAATTCTCAAATATTATTGCAGTCAGAATCTTGAAATGAGTTGAATATCACATACTCAAGGACCATCATTCTTGCAGGAGATGAAATAACATACAAACACTACACAAGACTATAGTGGAAGAAAGAGAAAGAATGATTTAAAACAAACAGATACTAGTCTTGTTCAGACGGAGGCAAGTTACCCTGGGGTAAAGGTCGTGTTAAGAGCTAGTCAGGGTAAATTTGGTGAAGTAGGTGTAAAGGTCGGAGTAGTGAACGTCCGGACGATGGTCGTGTTAGCTACGCCTACCTTTACCCCGACCTATTTACTCCTGGAAAAATCCACGACCATAGGGTAGCGTAAGTTGTCCGTATGGATGCTCTCACTTACACCCGGAAGTATCTGTGACTTTTAACGAGCCATCTATACACAGAATTTGGCCAACTTGGTTTAACTGGGCCACAACGTGGAGTATATTCTTTTGTTTTGTGCTTGCCCAACAAAACAGTAGTCGCCATATTGGCCAGATTTCACGAATAAGGTTTGTCGATAATCCTAGGTTTATGTGCGTCATATGACGCGTTTCGGACCAAGGTTTGTCTGAACCTTGGTCTGAAACGCATCGAAACGCGTCATATGACGCACATAAACCTTGGTTTGTCTACAAATCTCCTTTGTGAATTGGGGCCATTGTGTCCAACTCAAACCAGGTTGGCCAAACTCTGTGCATAGATGGCTCTGAGTAAGGTCGTGTTAACTAAATCGTGGCAAGCTAGTATAGTAAGAGCATGTGGACAACTTATGGTGTAAGTGAAATATACATGAAAATGTCCTGATGCAGGGATTAGCTTACGCCGAATAGCAAAACCCCGTCTGAACAAGACCTATGTAGTTTAGAGTATTATTTATACTTCAACTGATCTGCTACATTATTTTGCTCCACAGCTAACGCCTTGCATTAGCCAAGATTCTCTCCACTCACTTTGTCTTTAGCATTGAAAGAACACGTAATCCAAAGCTTTTAGAGATTCGTAATCTGTCTTCTCCTGATGCAAACATTGATATAATGACTTTATTGCTTCTACCTAGGATAGAACAGTGGTACAAACTCATGTGACCGAGATATAACTTGTAAAAGAACTGTTTCTAACTACAGCTGGTTATTTCCATTTAGGGGTTAGGATAAGCAGCCCCCCCCCCCTGAAACGATTCAATGGATTTAGATCACAAGGAATGTCAATGCATTCATTTATATTCATGATAAATATTTCACCGATAGAGCAACGGAGCACATCTTTTGTCAACACTCGTTAATTGTGTGTTTTGGGGACAATTACTCTGTTTTTCTACTTGACATATGCATGCACTGTATGCATGCATGAGTGAAAAATGGCCATGAATGTGTGTGCAAATTTGGGCCAAGTTAGCATCATAGACGCTGTTTGTAAGTGTCGGCTTGCATGGTGACGTAGATATACAGTAGGCTTGCGGGTGCACCATGTGTGAGAGAGAGAGAGGATTGAAGAGTCCTACAAAGGACTCTGACTCGGTAATCTTTTTTGGGGTGTGTAGTCCTGAAAAAGACTGTTTCAATCCTCTCTCTCTCTCACATGGTGCACCCGCAAGCTTACTTTATAAAGTTAGCATCAGTTTGACGTTGGATGACATACAACTAGAGGCCATCTTGATTTGCACTTAATACAAATATTACGATGAATACAGGTTGGAGGAATTTTATATCAGCTTTCTTTCTGACCTCATATTAGGTTAAAATCGCAACATACTGGTATTTAAAGTGAGCTGTAAATTGAATGTATATAATTTTTGCTTTGAACAAAGCTGGTTTCATAATAAAGAAGGGGATGACAAATATGTAAAATTGTAATAATGCAATAAAAAGAGAAAAAGGTGTATGCATATGAGATGGGGTATGTATGTCTTATTTGAAAGTAGAAAGATGAGAATTCAATTCAAAAGACTTTATTTCCATTAAAAAACATACAAATATATACATGTGATAAAGTACAGACAGTTTAAAATATACAAATCATGAGCATTATGTTGAATTAATTTAAACAAACTGTGAACATGAGTAGAAGGAAAAGGGAGCACCTGTAGGAAGCTTATGTTAGCTTGTTGATTCAGGCGTCCAAATGAATAAAATAATTACACAGATATAATAACATAATAATGAGTATTGCGCATGTATTTGTTCTACCCCTCCTTCCCTCCCCACCCCATCCCCCCCCCCCCCCACCACCTCCCCACTCCCCCTTCTTTCTCTCTTATGGTAATTTACAAATTGTATTTTATTTTAAAAAAGGTATTAAACTAAAACAAATTATAGGGATAATAGATATATTTTAAGATTTTTCTTGAATGAGTTTAAGTAAACATATTGAGTGAGAGAGGATGGAAGAGAAATCCATACTGTGGGCCCTGTATACCTTACCGATTGTTTCATATACTGTTTATCAATATTCCAAATGTGTAACTTTAGACTATTTCGAGTATTATATTTATGAATTTTAGAGTTAGTTTGGAACATAGTGACAAAAGATGATGGTGCATTACCTTTAATACATTTGAATACAATCACAGCATTTTGATATTTATTTAGGCTATAAATATTGAGGGTATTTAACTGTTTAAATAAGATTGAGAATGGGCCAAATAATGAGAGTTTGTACAATATCGTAGACAACGCTTCTGAAGTAAAAATAAGTGTTTCAACTTAGAAGGACTTGTATTTGCCCGCACGATGTTACCATATGACAAATAAGAGAGAATGAGTGAATTATAAATCATAAACAATACATTTCCTGGTAAATAATATTTCAGCTTTGACAATAATCCTGTAGTTTTACTAACCTATGTAGAGATCATGGCAATATGGGATTTCCATGACAATGTTTCATCTATGAGAATACCTAAAAATTGAATATTTGAGACTTTTTCAATAATTGTTTGATCAATATATAATGGTGGAACTTGATTTTTCAATTCTCTTTTGTTGCACTGAGCTGTTCTAAAAAGAATACATTTGGTTTTGTCTAAATTAAGCGATAGTTTATTTACCTTTAACCACAGAGATACATTCTTCATGTGTTCATTAAACTGGTCTATCAGTGAGTATAAGTTATTATGGCTTAAGAACAAAGAAGTGTCATCAGCAAACTGTACAAATTTTAAGGAATGAGAAAAGTTGCATATGTCATTTATACATAAAATGAAAAATAGGGGCCCTAAATTTGACCCTTGAGGAATTTAAGATTTAATCAGTAATTTGGTAGAACTGTATACATTATATTCAGTAAATTGGTACCTTTGTGAAAAATAAGTCTTAATCCAATTCAACGCAATACCTCTGATACTATAATTAACTAATTTCTTAAAGAGAATGGAAAAATCAATGGTATCAAACGCTTTACTCAGGTCCATAAAGACACCAAATATAAACTATTTTGAATACAAGGCATTAACAATGATATCATGAACAGATATTAAAGCATGGTCAGTAGAATAATGGGTTCGAAATCCAAATTGATTATCATGTAATATATGGTGTTTAGATTAAAACCATAAGCTAAAGGTTTTGTAATAACATATCTGACATACTTAACAATATCTGGACTAATATCATCCCATCCACACGACTTTCCATTTTTAAATGAGTACATTATTTTCGAAATTTCGTCTTCATTAATAGGTTTCAGAAATAAACTTTCCTTTATCAGAGGTATCATACAAGAGGAGAAATTTAAATCTTTACAAGTAGTTGCATCAATGGAAGAAGCTACTTTTGGTCCAATATTGTTAAAATAATCGTTAAAAACACTGGATATCAATTGCAGATCATTTAGTGTTCTTCCTTCGTGTATAAAGTGTTATGGTACGATGGGTTTTCGTTTTTTAAATATACTACTAATCAATCGCCATGTTTTCTTGAGGTCAGTTCTACAATCATTAAACCTTTGATAAAAATACATTTTGTTTGCCTTTCTCAATTCAGATGACACAATTAAAATTATGAATCCACTTTCAAGAAAGCTTTCAGAAATATAAAGTCCTACAACATGAACAGAAATGTTAATAATATCTCACACTGTATGTCTTTTTTTCGTTCTTCTTTTTTCTATCTCTCACTGGTCGAAACGCGTCATGATTCGGGCAGTATGGCACCCGAATATAACCTTATTTATTGTATTTCTATATCGAAATTAAATGTATGCCACAACAACATTTTCTTTTTGTACCACTCGTGGATTTAATTATCGAAAAAATGATAAATCATATTGATTCCTGGCAAAGGAGATGACTAAAGACAATGTTTTACTCGATTGCTCGCAATATTGGGGACCCGGGCAATATCTTTTCAGACGAGAGACCATATTTACAATGGAAAACACATTAAAAAGGGATGAACATTATTAGCTAACGTACTGCATAAAGGATAACAATATTTACTTTGAAGTTAAAATTAACCTCATGGGATAAGACTAGATGATACTTGGTTGTTTCCATTAATACAATTATAATTGTTCAAAACCAAGAATGAGAAATGGTTTAAACATCACAATACTAACAGTGCCGTTACTCTTTTTCTATGAATTTTTTTATTCTCATATATTCCCTAAACATTAAACAATATAATACTTTTATGTGAGTATCATAATTTAATCAAACAATTTATGGTTATATTGACGGAATGGTTTCAATATATTTTAATGTAACACTACATTGTATGATGTGTTGGAGTATGAGGTTGTTAATGCTAACTATAAAATGCGCCGTAACATTGGTTTAAAAACAGAAAGTAAGGGGTAAATCTGATCCAATCCAAAAGGTTTTTCATTTTATTACACCTTTTTCGTGAAGTTATAACATACATCCCCCTTATATTATGGTTCGGCCACTTGATAATATCACTTTTCAAGACCACTGCCATTAAAGCGTGCATACGATCCTAAACATATGTAAAGAACAAGATCAACATGTCAATGTTGCTTTCAATCATTAATTCTGCAATTGTAATAATACAAATCATATTACTAAATTGTGAAGTCCATTTTGTCTTATCAATAGAAAGCCTTTCAAAAATACAAATGTTTTGGGCAATGCATGTATAATATAGGTCACGACCACTTTAATACTGACACAATATATATATTTTAATTATTTTGTTATTTGCTCTCAGTGCATATTTGTTTTTTCAATATATACATAGGTTATCTGTTGATTTTGCAGATGCGCATCGGCAATGTTCAAAATCATACAAGTGTTTGAATAAATGAATGCAAAAATAGTAAATGACCTTTGTATATCAATTGCAAAGCAATTTCACTGAAGGAAATACATTGGCATTCATCAACATTCTTTGTTTACATTTTCATGAGGACATATTATTTAAATAATGAAAGTCATTTTACTAAACATATTTTATTCTCTTCTTTTCACTTTGTCTTTCCCTTCTTCCTTCTTCTTCAATCCCCTCTTTCAATCTCTTTCTCTTTCACTTTTTCACATTCTCTTCCTCTCCCTCCGTGCCTCCCCCATCCCTCCTGACGTTCCCTCATTCTTTCTCCCTTCCTTTCCTCCCTGTATATCCCTTCCCCGTTCATCCAACCCATACTTTCCCCTCCCCCCCCTCCCTCTCTCTCTCTCTCTCGCTCTATGTTTCTCTCATCATAATTGTTCTTTCTACAGGTCAATACTCTGATCAGGATGGCGGCACACTTCAGCTCTGAAGGAGACATCTGTGAAGGAGAGGACTGTCAATCAATCACAGATGTGACGTATTACGTGAAGGAGAAGAAGAAGCTCTGCGATGACTGCGCCTCCAAAGAGGAATGCATCGGAAAAGCAAGAAAGGGTAGGCCAAATCTGTATTGTGAGATACATAATGGTGAAAAAATCAAATTGTATTGTAAAACTCACAATGTAGCAGTGTGTCAATTATGCGCAACGATAGATCATCGTAACATGTCTTGCGTACAACAGGATATAGAGGGCGCCATCATGGATAGTAGAGCAAAACTAAACATTCTGAAAGAAAAGGTAAATGAAAAATTGGAGCTTTGTCGAGTTATTGGAGTTCAGATTCATCAGTGTAGGAGAGACACCGATACCCATCTACAAGCTTTGAAAGATGAAGTAGATTCGGTAATCAATGAGGCGATCCAAACAGACAAAGACAAAGAGAAGGAGGATGCTGCAAAAATCAACCAGGAGACTGCTGAGAAGAATCAGACACTTCAAGATGAGATTCAGAAGATCAATACAAAGATTCGAAAGAACGATGAAGAGAGAGAAAAACGACTTGAACTCAACCGTACAAATGCAGAGAGGAGACGAGAACCCATCGGCAATAAACAGCATGGTCTTCAAACAGACATTAAGAACATAGCTGAAGAGAAAAAAGAAAGATTAGTGAGTTGGAGAAAGCATTGCAGGGTAACACAAAAACCACAGAGACTACAATACATACACTTGATACAGTACTCGAAAATGATAAAAATGTCATCAAAGACGGGCATCATGTGAAGATTTCAGTGAGTGATGAACTAAAGAAGCCACTGAACGATGATGAGGTGAAACAAATCACTGATACCATATCGGGTGTAAGGTTTGTGAAGTGTGCTGGGAGAGAAAAGTATGATGGGAGGATTGATGGGTACGTTGGGGAGTGGAAGCTCATTGATACAATCAATGTCAGTGGTAAAATCACACCAACAGACGTTTTAGGATACATAGATGAATGTAATGTGATCGTCACAGATATATTAAGTGAAAGCCGACA
The DNA here is from genome assembly GCF_000002235.5 of Strongylocentrotus purpuratus. Lineage (NCBI taxonomy): Eukaryota > Metazoa > Echinodermata > Echinoidea > Camarodonta > Strongylocentrotidae > Strongylocentrotus > Strongylocentrotus purpuratus. Next base: position 20,275,753 of record NW_022145606.1, read on the forward strand.
TATTTACATGTTAGATATGAACACTAAAAACAGTCAGAGAGTAATAACCAGTAGTAATGCATCACGGGTTATCTCCTGCGCATTGCTGAATGATGGCAAGGTAGTATGCGGTAAATACAGTAAAGGGTGTACAAGGGACAGTTTGACTGGATTCATCAGTGTGTATGACAGACAATGGAAGCACATCAATGACATCACAATACCAAGAAACACAACGCTTGAGTGCGCAGGGGTGTGTGTAGCTGTTGACCATGATGGGATGATCATCGCTGCTGAGTGGAATCAGTCTAAGATATACGTCATCAACCCAGCTGATAGTAAGATCTTGAATACCATCACATGTAAACAGAATATAATGATACGCGGTGTACAATCATCAAGTCACATCATCGCTCAACCCTTTCCACGAGATCACCGACTGTTCATCATCGACAGACAGGGTGCCCAAAGGGAAATCCCCCACAGTGATCGCTTCCTGAATGTCTGCATCGATCCCATGACAGACGACCTCTACGTCGTGACATCAGATGATGAGAGGAAGACCTGTGTGATTGATCAGGTGATAAGTGGGGAGGATATGGAGAAGAGAAGAGTAGCATCATTCCCTCTATCAACTAGACTGGGTAATAGGATGACTCACCTTCTATTATCTCGGGTGTTGATGACGTCATCAGGGAAACTGATTGTTAGCGATGGAGACAACATTCTCGTATTCAAAAACAGATTTACCCTCTAAATCAAATTCTGTTTTAATAATCACAATTTTCCATGTCCACTACGTATACATATGCATGTACATAAACACATGATATCTACAAAATATTATCTTGATTTACTCATTTCGGTTCAATCTTTACAAACTAGAAAACCCTCATTTGTTCATGGTTCCAACATGTTGGCCCGAATTCACAAAGGAGGTTTGTCGACAAACCTTGGTTTTCGTACGTCATTTTACGCGTTTTTTTTTTTTTTAAACATGGTTTTTAAAAACGCGTCAAAACGCGTCATATGACGCAAGAAAACCAAGGTTTGTCGACAAACCTCCTTTTCTAATTAGGCCGTTAAGTTCCTTATATAGGATGACATGATGTCATCACTAGCATCCGAATAATTACATGCACATTTAAATTTTTTCTTATAACATGTACATAGATAAACAGGATAAACACTGTCCACATGAATAAATGAATTGTTATCATTTCTTTATTTCAAGGAAAAGTATAGCAATACATGAATTTGCATGAGTACAATTACAATCACCACAATCAGGTTGAAGCCAAGTTTGTACTATGAATAAGATTACAAAAAGCAAGAGAAAATATATCACTGTTATTGATCTAAATCAAATCCTGTTTTATTACAATTTTCCATGTGCACTTTGTATTTACATGTTTTTACATAAACAAATGATATGACTATCACCACTAGCATCACAATAATTACATGTAAATCTAAATATGTTTGTTAATACATGTAACTAGATTAGATATGATTATATGATATACAGGATAAACAATTTTCCCATTAATAAATAAATTGTTATAATCATTTCTTTTTTTATAAGAAAAGTGTAGTAATACATGTATTTGCATAAGTATCTTAACCATTACTATATTAGGTTCTAGCCAGGTTTTTGCAAATAGAATACAACAAGCAAGAGGAAATACAAAAATGAAAAGATGGAATTAAAATCATAGTGACTTTAGTAGAAAATAAATGACTTTTATTAAAAAACTTTAATAACGAAATACGTTACCGAGTTTCCTTATCCGCCAAGATAATATTTACACGACATTTGCTCATAACATATGTTAATTCGTGCATTATACCAAGATTAAAGAAGATTCTAACTTAGACATTTACATTTTTTCTCTGTTACATGTTGATATAGTTCATTGTGTTCTGCTAAGGGCAGTCCACACAGGAGAGCCCAGGCGCGGATCCAGGATTTCTTAGGGGGGGGGGCCCAAATTTGAAATTATGCGAGTCAAATATTTGTAGAGATAATCCCGGTGGCAGCTATCATACAGCGTACGTAATGGTGACCAACAGTGACGTAGTGCGGGGGGGGGGTCGATGCAGGGAGGGGCGAGTTTCCCCCTCCCTCCTCCGCGAAACGCGGAAGCTTTGACGTTTCATTTAATTATTAGAAAAAGAAGACGGTTCGTTGTACCGTTCTCGAAAATAATTCTCGTCTGAATTTAGTTTTTCCCCTCTCGCGCGAAGCGCGAATTTTTTTAGGATTTATTAAATTATTAGAGAAAGAAGACGATTCGTTGTAGAGTTCTCGACTCTAAATTCTCGTCTGAATTCAGGTTCCCCCCCCCCCCCTGAAATGAAGCTGAAGCTTTTAAGTTTCCTTAAATCATTAGAGAAAAAAGACGATTCGTTGTACCGTTTTCGAAAATAATCCTCGTCTGAATTTAGATTCTCCCCCCTCCCACGCGAAGCGCGGAAGCTTTTACGTTTCATTAAACCATTAGAGAGACAAACACTTCGTTGTACAGTTCTCGAAAATAATTCTCGTCTGAATTTAGTTATTCCCCTCCCGCGTGAAGCGCGAAAATTTTTAGGATTTATTAAATTATTAGAGAAAGAAGACGATTCGTTGTAGAGTTCTCGACTCTAAATTCTCGTCTAAATTCAGGTTCCCTCCCCCTCCCCCCTACCGCGCGAAGAGCGGAAGCTTTTAAGTTTCCTTAAATCATTAGAGAAAAAAGACGATTCGTTGTACCGTTTTTCGAAAATAATCCTCGTCTGAATTTAGATTCTCCCCCCCCCCCCTCCCGCGCGAAGCGCGAAAGCTTTTACGTTTCATTAAATCATTAGAGAAACAAAACGATTCGTTGTACAGTTCTCGACTCTTAATCCTCGTCTGAATTCAGTTTACCCCTTCCGCGCGAAGCGTATAAGCTTTTACGATTCATTAAATCATTAGAGAAAGAAGACGATTCGTTGTACCGTTCTCGACTCTTAATCCTTGTCTAGATTCAGTTTCCCCCCCCCCCCCTGCCCTTCCAGCGCGAAGCGCGGAAGGTTTGACGTTTCATTAAACTATAAAAAAAAGGAGTCGATTCGTTGTACCGTTCTCGAATCTTAATCCTCGTCTGAATTCATTTCCCCCCTCCCCCCCCCCCCCCTCCGCGCGAAGCGCGGAAGCTTTTATGTTTCATTATATCATTAGAGAAAGAAGACGATTTGCTGGACAGTTCTCGACTCTTAATCCTCGTCTGAATTCAGGTCCACTCCCGCCCTCCCGCGCGAAGCGCGGAAGCTTTAAACTTTCATAAGATTATCAGAGAAAAAAGACGATTTGCTGTTCAGTTCTCGACTCTTAATCCTCGTCTGAATTCAGGTTCCCCCCTCGCGCGCGAAGCGCAGAAGCTTTTAATTTTCATTACATCATTAGAGAAAGAAGACGATTCGTTGTACTGCTCTCGAAAATAATCCTCGTCGGAATTAAGTTCCCCCCCCCCCTCCATCCCGCGTGAAGCGCGGAAGCTTTTACGTTTCATTAAATCATAAAAGATTGATATTACCGTTCTCGCCTCTGAATCCTTGTCTGAATTCAGGTTCCCTCTCTTCACGTTTCATAAGATTATGAGAAAAAGAAGACGATTCGCTGTACCGTTCTCGATTGTTAATCCTTGTCTGGGGCGGCGGCGAAGTTGGCCCCGGAAGCTCAGAGGTTTTAGGCGTTTAATAAAGGTCATATGAGCATATTTTTTGTTGTATACCTTATTATTTCGTGACACTGGCAGGTAACTATTTGGCGTTGGGTCTAGGGGGCGGAGCCCCCCAAAATCAAGGGTTTTAGGCATTAAATTACCGTCAGATGAGCATCTAAGGGCCCGCCGTAGGGCCCTAGGTGGGATCCAGGGGGCAGAGCCCACGGAAGCTTAGGGGTTTTAGGCATTTAATCACGGTCAGATGAGCATATTTTGATGCCTCATTATTTGTTACACTGGCAGTTATTAAGTATTCTTTCTTTCTTGCTCTCATTCTATTTTATTTCTCTTTAATATACTTTTTCAAAAAAAGTGGGGGGGGGGGGGGGGGGGAGCTCGAGGCTCCCGATCCCCGCCGTACCTCGGGCCCTGACATGTAGGAATCCCATGAATCATATTTCTTGCCTGGCTGCAAATTTAGGAATTTGTCATTTTCCAACAAACACATACAAACGTATAATTTACTAAAAAGTGAGGAAAAATCTCGGAAATGATGTCATTTCAGCATTATTTGTAATCCACCGTTGTGGAATTAGAAATAAACTACGTTTGAATTTGATTTCCACTAAGCCCCCCCCCCCCTATCAGTACGCCAGTATATCCTCTTTTCCTTTCCCTTTCCTTCCTTCTCTCTTATTTTGTTTATGGGGGGAGGGGGGGGGGGGGTCAACAGCCTGGGAGGCAAGGCCCTTTCGGCCCCCCGATCTCCTTCTTCCCCCTTTTCTTTTCTTCTTCCTCTTCTTTCTTTCCCTTTCTCTCCTCTTTTCCGTTCCCTTCTTTTTCTTTCTTTCTTCTCTCTCTTTTTTTTTTTTTTTTTTGCGGGGGGGGGGGGCAAGGCCCGCTCGCCCCCCCCCCCCCCTGGATCCGCGCCTGGGAGAGCCCCCTTTAATTATATTTATATCCAACCCGATATTTTAGCCTTCTTCTTCATTATGACTTATGATCCGTCACCTAACAGCGGGAAATTGGAATAAAACAAATGTTATCAAATAAAACAAAAGGTTCCACAATCTTCTTATCTATCATGAAACTTTTCACATCACACATGCTTATATATTACTACACAAAACGTATGCATGTAAATAACTGCATTATGAGGAGTATTTGTAAGACTGAATTGGTTTTCTTGTTCTTGTTCTTTTCATTTAGCTATTAAGAGATTTGTTAATCTATTGTATGTACATGTTCTTTTTACTTAACATATCCTACACAATGAAGGATGGTTTACCCCTTTGCTAAGAGGGAACATGTATATCATCCGTTTAGAGCCAGAAGGGAGTAAACTCGGAGTATATAAGTTACTTCCCTTATGGCTCCAAAAACACGACATGTACACTGTACACGCTCATTTATAGGCACATGTAAATAGCTGCATTACATTAAATACATGTATAGGTATATTTGTTTGAAAAAAAATAGTTTGTTGATCGTTTTTCAGCTAGAGTAATCGAATAAACTTTGTTTTATGGTCATGAGTAAACATGATATTCCTTTTTATGACAATTATGGATAAAAATATGGAAAGCAAAAACACTTTCTACCAATCCTACGACTAAGAACTAATTAATGGTACATCTTTCGTCTTGTCAATATCGAGCACACTTCTACACATTGTATGCCATAAGTTGCATGTAATTTATCATGTACAAATTTGCATACGCAATGCTCACAACATGTAAACATGTATATAGCTGTATAATACCCACTATTTTCAAGATTTAACTTTCAAGTTTCTCTTTTTTTTGTAATGAGATTTGTTGTAGTTTAAGAGAAGTGATGCTAAAATAATAAAATATTTTGTAGATTGTTGTCATGATCGTCTAACACACTAACAACATGTAAATAACTGTATAACACCGAGCTTTTAAAAAGTAAATTTGTTGATATATCCATTTGCTTTTAGAGATTGTAATATATGCATTTATCCAAGAAATATTTATAATATAATGAATAATATAACAACTAAATAGGGCAAAGTCTCCTTATCTATCAAGTAAGTATTTACATTACAAGTATGCTCGTGATATTTTCATATAGCAGAAAGTACCTAGTATTTTGTTAAGATTCAATACTGTTGATTGTATTATTATTATTATTATTATGAGATATGTTAATCGTGTATATGTTGTTTGATAGAACATATACTATGCTATATTGAGTTTCTGTATGATTCAAATTGTTTGCTTTTCATTTGACTACATATTACATGTTGATATAGTATTTATCCAACAAGTATATGTGATAGAACAATAGATAGGTTGTATAGTCTCTTTATCTAGTTTAATATAAGAGATGCCAAAATAATGAAATAAGTTACACAGTTGTATAATCCCATACACACACGACCTGCACATATAGTTGCATTATACTAACTAAGTTTTTATAACATTTTTATAAGATTGTGGATTGTTCTTTTCGGTATGTGACATGTTGATATATATATATATATATATGTATCCTGGGGGGTGTTTCATAAAGCTCTTCGTAAGTTTCGCACGACTTTACGCACGACTGGAACATGCTCTTGGGTGCTAATCAGATTCTCAATCATTTACATGTAGCACAAGAACATATCACCAGTCGTGCGTAAAGTCGTGCATAACTTACGAAGAGCTTTATGAAACACCCCCCAGGGCTGTATGTATCCAACAAGTATATATTGAATAATGTTATTAAGTAGGTTGCAATATAGTACCCAACATGTGTAAGATTCAACACTGTTGATGTCATAATGTTCATATGGGAAATATCGATGTTTGATAATAGTTTGATAGAACAGGTAGTAGAATTATATTATAAGCTGCACAGTATGTCTTCACTCATAATCACCAAATGTACATTATACTGATTACTTGTAATACTTAATTTTTTGATTTTGATTTGGCTATTGGACAAGTGTATAGATGTATACAGGTGAAGAACAATGGCCTATGTACATTTTAAAAAGGTATATTCATCAAATCAAATAAAAGAACAATGTTGCAAGGTCATGATGATGATGATGATGGCTTACAATGTAGTAAATAGCGAGGGTATGTCATCTACAAGTATCAAAACATTATTTACATTTCGAGTATGCTCATGATATGTACATAGCTGCAAAATAACCAGTATTTGTAAGATACAATACTGTTGATTTGATAACTTTGCAATCGGGAAATATCAAACTTTGATATTGTTTTAAAGAATGGACTACGTGTAAGCTGCAAAGTTTGTCATCGCTTACAATCATCGCAAGTAGATCATACTAATTACTTGTAGCATTTAGATGGTTTGTTTTTTATTTGCTCTGAGGCGTGTTGATACATACATCTATCTTTCAAACAAGTGTTACAACTAATAATATAGCAATGCTGCAAGTTTGGATAATGATGATGGCTTACAATGTATTGTATAGAGAGGGTTTGTTATCAATGTATCAAGAAACTATTCACATTACAAGTACGCTCATGAAATGTACATAGCCGCATAATTCATAGTATTTGATTTGATTCGATTTGAGTTTCTGCATCTTTTTTCTTGTTTTCATCATACATTTTCATGAACATAATATGGTTTGATACAATATTTTAAGTGTATATAATTTGATACAGATAATAAACGAATTTAAACAAATATATTGAATGCATAATTAACATACATTAGATGCAGGAGGGCTATAGAAATAAGCAAAGTAGCTTGACGTGCCCACAGCCCTCAACTTAGAAACAACAAGATTTGTACGATTTATATTTGTTGATTGCCAATTATTATATGAGATATGTTAATTGTTGTTGTGTAGGTTGATAGAAGAGATGTTATCACAGTAACATAAACTGTGGTTTCTTCTTTCCATCTCATTCACTCACAATATAAAGATCATTGCATGTTATGGTGTCCAAGTCTGCATACTACTACTGTCAATCACTAATCTTCCTTGTCAGTTGAAATGTTATATTCTTTCATTTGTTTACTTCATTCGTTTGATTCTGTTCGGGGGAGGGGTATTCTTTATCCTATGTAATGTACAATATCGTTTGTATCGCTGCATAAGGCGAGGCGTCAAAAATAAATATACCAGCCAGCGGCAGCTAACTGCACTTGTGCGTCCTGGCTGCATTTTTTAAATTAGCTCAGCCGGCTACCGCTGGCGGTAGGAAATGGCATTCAAAAGCATGCGCCGGCTGCCGCCTTTCGAATGGAAACCGAGCCTCAGATCCCAGCCTGGCGCAAGCCGGCTGGGTTAATAAGTGAAAAATAATTGCCCCAGCCAGGCTTAGGCCGTAATTGCAGCCTCGATGCGCCAATACGTGAGGCGGCAGCCTGCTGGTATCGATATTTTTGACGCCTCGCCTAAGTTAATTTCTTATATTTTTTTTCTCATTTTGCTTGCTAGCTGATTTCGGTTTGTAGAAGATGAATACAAATGAAAATGCTAAACGAATGAAATAAGTTACATAGTATTATTAGCTATCAAGAGACCGTTTATATTACACAGTCTTTAAAATAGCTGTAGCAAAGAGTACCGCAGTATGACCTCATACTGGCCACATTGTCAGGTTCAAAGCAATTTGTGCTCAACAATGGTGTCGTGATCAGACCAGCCCCAACCACTGAATGTTCCCTGCTCCAGCAGGAAGCCTGAATGATTTCACGGTGAACCTCATACGCAGGCTCTGACTGTTGGGTAGAACCAGTATAAACCTATACGATGAGCAAATATGACGGTGGCACTTCGGTACTCTATCAGCAGTACTAATGGAAACCATTGAAATCCATAGAAAGTTTGACAGAAGATGACTATAACAGAGCAATGTGTGAATGTTTGCCCTGTCAATTCATTTGTGGGGAATATTTGATAACACATCAGTATGACATTTATACCAAATTGAGGGAAACAATAGCAGTTGAATAGATATATATATTGTGTTGTAAAGTCATCATGACAGATTCCATTGGTTATGAACACCATAAATTGTCAATGAAAAAACTAAAACAAATCTAATTGGTTATCGTTGTGAGTAGCATCAGAGATTTCAGATTTGAAGGTAATCGGAAGGAAAATGAGATGAAAAAAAGTTTAAAGTGATGGGTGTGCTACATTATTTCAAGAGGGGTTGGGGGCATCGACTGAGAAAGCGGAAACTAATTGACAAGCAGGAACGAGAGGGATATAGTAAGGAATGGGAGAGAGAGGAGGAGGAGAAAAGTGAATTATTAGAGAGAGAGAGAGAGAGAGAGACAGAGACAGAGGTGGTAAGGAAGAGAGAGACACAGAAACCTTCTTGCTATAATGATGGGTTTGTTACACTATTTTACAGGGGGTGAGGGCACTGACTTGGGTAGCGGGAAATAATTGACAAAGCGGGAGAGAGGGAGATAGTGGAGAACGGGAGATAGAGAGGGGGCGAGTCATGACTTATTAGGGAAGAGAGAGAGAGAGAGAAAGAGAGACAAAGGTAGTAAGGAAGAGAGTGACAAAGAAACCTTCTTGCTATAACGAATCACGAGAAATACATTTATGAACATTTTTTTCTGAATGGCATGTTCCATAAGTCCATGTTAGCCCCCCCCCCCTCCCTCATTTTACTGGTGCTTCCTCATTAGCTGGATCCATCCTACAACATTGTACATATCTTTTAATGTTATCATTTCTCTTTACTCCCCCGCCCCCTCTGTCTCTCTCACATACACATACTCATTTTCCTCCCTTTCCTCTTTCCTTCAATATCCCCTCTCTTGTCTGTGTTGTCCTCTCTTTCTCTCTCTTTCCCATTCCCTCTTTCTCTCGCTATCCCTTTATCTCACACTTTCCTTCTTTCTTTCCTTCTTTTTCTCCCCTCTCTATTTAATTCTTCATCCAATATTTACCTTATCCTCTCACCCTCTATTTCCATAACTCCCACTACATCCTTCTTTTATTTATGCCATATCGTCTCTCTTACTCTTTCCCTCAACCCACCCCCTCTCAATTATATTTTTTGCACAAGGACAAAAATAAGAGTGAAAATTCAGATTATGTTATGCATTTTGATATATTTCAATGTTTCTACAGAATACTTTCATAATACACATGTTTGGACATGATCATTCAGAACATACACTTTGTTTCGCACTACAACAATGTATGCTTCAATGAAGCTATATAGATTACACAGAAATTTATTATTACTTTAAATAAAGTATTGTTTGCAAGATCAGGGGGCGGCCCCGATTATTTATAAATTGCAGGAGGGGGTTCAATTCCTCCAAAATCCCGTGAAGAAAAAATGAAAGTAAAAACTATATGGCAAATATAGGGGTTCATTCATCCAAAACTTTATGATTCATATTAAGCATACAAAAAAGGCAGACAAGGAAAGGAGAGTTCCAGTGCCTACTTTGCCCCCTGGAACCACCCCTGAAGATTGTGCCAGGAACAAATATTGCTCCTCTTCTCCCATGAATATTCATGATGGAAATGCTGCTTGAACTTACAGAAATATATTATGTACTTGTCATTACCATACATTCTCCATATTCATTCAGAAATATTTACAAGTGTTTCAAACAAGCTGTTTTGCATACGATTTTACAATAACTCATGAAAGAAAGAGATCATATTATAAGGTAACATTTATGCAAATATTTTGCATCAGTTGGAAATAGATTTAATTCAAAATTTGGTATTAAGTTTGGATTTCCCTTTAGATTCAACCACATCTAAACAAGCCTTAAGAGATAAAATAATTGGACAAGCTGATGTGTAATGCTTTCCACACAACTGTGCCAGGAGTGTCATTTTTGACAGGCATGGCGCATTATAAATGTTCACTATTATTATTATTGCTGCATGAGATTATATCTTGTTTGTTATTTTCCCTGTTTGTTTCTTCTTTTTGGTCTGCGGTATATAATTTACAAACATAAACATGCAATACCATTGAAATAAGTTACACAGTTTTGTTATTTATCAGGAGAAAATTCATATTACACAGTCATGAAAATAGATGTAGCATAGAGTATTAACGTATGACGTCATAATGTCTAAACTGTCAAGTTTGCTGGTTCCAATCAATGTTGTGCTTAACAATGGTGTCACCGTGTGGTGATCACGCCGGCGTCAAGCACTGCCCTGCTCCGGTGCGTTGCTTGAATGATTTCACAGTGAACCTCATACGCATGCTTTGTTGTTAAAAACTAGTACCCTGGATTACGAGCAAATATGACATTAACGCTTCGGTACTTTATGCTGAGTACTATTGAAAACCTGGAACCTGAAACCTGAAGCTAGAAGATGATTATGTAAAGGCACTCTCAATCGCTAAGCAGAATGTAGGTATTGGTATTGATATATCTAAATGATTTCAAAATCAAATACTCTAGGAACACTTGTGCAAGAGATGAAATACAATAAAAGAACTGAACACAACTGTAGCGAAAGAAAGAGAAAGATTGATTTTAAGCCCAAAAATAGAGATACTGTGCTTACAAATATTATGTATACTTCAACTGATCTGCTACTTTTGTTCCACAGTGAAGGCCTTGTATTAGCAAAAGTTCTCTTTTCTCACGTTGTCTTCAACATGGAAGAACACGTAAACTAGAGTTGATAGAGTTTCATGATCTTTCTTACCGTTATGAAAATATTTATCTGATCACTTAATCCTTCTACATTGGATAGAATGGTAATACAAAGTCTTGTGACCGAAATATATCCCTGAAGAACTGTGTGTAACTACGGTTGATTATCTGCATTGTTTATAAATCTTCCTAGCGAAATAAAAAGATTTGTTTCAAGGGGGGTCGGCCAAAAAAAAGTTTCTCCCCCCCCCCCCCCCCACACTCCACGTCCACGAACCCCTGTAACGCTTCTATTGACATAACACGGAATGCAAAGGCATTCATCCTATGCTAGACTGCTATGATTCATATTCATCTTAATCTATTCACAAAGAGCAACGGAGCACATCCTTTGTCAACGCTTCTACATTGCGTGTAAGGGGACAATTAACATTTTTCTCTACTTGCCAAATTCATGCAATGCATGCATGCATGAGTGAAAATGCCCATGAAATTGTTTTCAAATGTGTGCCAAGTAAGCATCAGTTTGACGTGGGATAGTATACAAATAGACGCCATCTTGATTGGCACCTGATACACATGTTACACGAGGCTGGATGAATTGTACTTCTTCAAACAGTTTCAATTATAAAAGGAGCATCTAGATGATCAAATTTCTTTCTGACTTCACATTACGAAGAATAACATTGCAACATACCGGTATACAAGGTGAGCTTTACATTGTATGTAGGTCATTTTGCTGTGAAAAAGTTCGGTTTCATACAAGGAAGTGGATGAAAAATCGTAATTATGTGATCAAAGGAGAAACAGATGTATTTATGCGGGATGGCGTATGTTTATCTCTCTGGGGGAAGAAATATATGTTTTAATGTAACACTACCTTGTATAATGTGTTGGAGTATGAAGTTTTTAACGCTAACTATAAAATGCTTCGTAATATTGGTTTGAAAACACAAAGTAAGGGCAAAGTCTGATCCAATCCAAAAGGTATTTGATTTTATAACACCTTTTTCTTGCAGTTATAACGCGTTGCATCTATTGCCCTTATATTACGCTTCGGCCACTAGATAATATCACTTTTCAAGACCACTGCCATTAAAGCGTGCATACGATCCTTAACCTATGTAAAGAACAAGATCAACATGTCAATGTTGCTTTCAATAATTAATTCTGCAATTGTAATAATTTATACAAATCATATTACTAAATTGTGAAGTCCATTTTGTCTTATCAATAGAAAGCCTTTCAAAAATACAAATGTTTTGGGCAATGCATGTATAATATAGGTTTGCTCTCAGTGCCTTATTATTTTATATAGGTTTTATGTTGATCTTGCCAATGTTCATGACCATACAAGTGTTTGATTAAATAAATGCAAAAACAGTAAATGACATTTGTATATCAATTTCAAAGCAATTTCACTGAAGAAAGTACATTGGCATTTATTAATCATTCTTTGTTTTATGTGCATAAGGACATATTATTTAATAATGGAAGTCATTTTACTAAACATATTTTATTCTCTTCTTTTCCCTCTGTCTTTTCCTTCCTCCTTATTCTTCAATCCCCTCTTTCAATCTCTTCCTTTTTCACTTTGTCCTCGTCCTCTTTCTCTCCCTCCGTGGCTCCCCCATCCCTCCTGACGTTCCCTCATTCTTTCTCCCTTCCTTTTCTCTCTGTCTATCCCTTCCCCGCTCATCCAACCCATAACTGCCCCATCACCACCTCTTTCTCTCTCTCTCCCTCTCTCTCTCTCTCATCAGAATTGTTCTGGATACAGGTCAATACTCTGATCAGGATGGCGGCGAACTTCAGCTCTGCAGGAAACACCTGTGAAGGAGAGAACTGTGAGGTCATCACAGATGTGACGTACTACGTGGTGGAGAAGAAGACGCTCTGCGATGGCTGCGCCTCCAAAGAGGGATGCATCGGAAAAGCCAGAAAGGGTGGGTTGAATCTTTATTGTGAGGAGCATGATGAAGAAATGAAACTGTATTGTACAACGCATAATGTAGCAGTGTGTCAATTATGCGCAATGATAGATCATCGTGACATGTCTTGCGTGCAACAGGGTTTAGACCGCGCCATCATGGAAAGTAAACGGAGCCTAATCACTCTAAAAGAACAGGCAAAGGACAAATTGAAGCTGTGTCGAGTTTATGGAGATCAGATTCATAAGTGTAGAAAAGACACCGACACCCATCTACAAGCTTTGAAAGATGAAGTTGATTTTCTAATCAATAAGGCGATCCAAACAGACAAGGACAAAGAGAAGGAGGATGCTGCAAAAATCAACCAGGAGACTGATGAGAAGAATACAAAACTTCACGAGGAGATTGAACAAATCAATGAAAAGATTCGAAAAAACGATGAGGAGAGAGAAAATCTACTCGAATTAAACCGTTCAATTGCAGAGAGGAGACGAGAACCCATCGAAAATAAACAACATGGTCTTCAAACCGACATTGAGAACATCGCTGAAGAGAAAGAAAGAAAGATTGGTGAGTTGGAGAACGCTTGGCAAGATGACACAAAAACCACAGAGACTACAGTACATACACTTGATACAGTACTCCAACATGATGAAAATGTCGTCAAAGATGGGCATCGTGTGAAGACATCGGTGAGTGATGAACTAAAGAAGCCATTGAATGAGGATGAGGTGAAACAAATCACTGGGGTCATATCAGGTGTGAGGTTTGTGAAGGGTGCTATGAGAGAGTATGATGGGAGGATTGATGGGTATAATGGGGAGTGGAAGCTCATTGATACAATCTATGTCAGTGATAAAATCGAATTCCCAGCCGTTGTTGGATACATAGATGAATGCAATTTGATCATCGCAGATATAGCATTAGGAGGCACACATACATACATGTTAGATATGAACACTAAACACAGCCAGAGGGTGCTAACCGGTACTAATACATCATGGGTTTCTTCATGTGCATTGCTGAATGATAGCAAGGTAGTATGCGGTAAATACAGTGAAGGGTGTACAGGGGACAGTTTGCCTGGATGCATCACTGTGTATGACAGACAATGGAAGCGCATCAATGACGTCATAATACCAAGAATTACAACGGATGATAGTACATGGGTGGATGTAGCTGTTGACCAGGATGGGATGATCATCGCTGCTGAGGCGTGTGAGTCTAAGATATACGTCATCAACCCAGCTGATAGTAATATCATGAATACCATGACATGTAAACATAATATAATAATGCGTGGTGTTCAATCATCAGGTCACATCATCGCTCAAGCCTACCCACTAGATCACAGAGTGCTCATTATCGACAGACAGGGTGCTCAAAGGGAAATCCCCCACAGTGGTGTCATCCTCAATGCCTGCATCGATCCTATGACAGACGACCTCTACGTCGTGACATCAGATGGGGAATACAAGACGTGTGTGATTGATCAGGTGATGAGTGGGAGTGATATGAGGAAGAGAAGAGTAGCATCATTCCCTCTATCAATACGACTGGATGATAGGACGGAATACTTTTTAACATCTCGGGTGATGATGACGTCATCAGGGAAACTGATTGCTAGCGATGGAGACAACATTCTCGTGTTCAAAAACAAGTTTACCTTCTAAATCAAATCACATGTGAATACAATTCCCCATGTTCATTACGTATACACATGCATGACATACATACATGATATCTACACAATATTATCTTGATGTACTAATTTCAATGCAATACATGTATTTGCATAAGTACAATTACCATAACCATAACCAGGTTCCAGCTAGGTTTGTGCAAATAGAATACAACAAGCAAGAGGAAATACAAAAATGCAAAAATGGAATTAAAATCGTAGTGACTTTAGGAGAAAATGAATGACTTTTATTGAAATAATTTAATAATGTAAAACGATACAGAGTTTCCTGATCTGCCATGATACTTTTAACACGACATATTAGCTCGTAAAAAATGTTAATTCGTGCATTATACCAAGATTAAAGAAGATTCAATTTAGACATTTTTACTTTTTCCTTGTTACTGTTGATATAGTTCATTGTGTTCTGCTAAGGGCAGTCCACACAGGAGAGCCTCCTTTAATTATATATCTATCCAACCCGATATGTTTGCCTTCTTCTTCATTATGACTTATGATCCGTCACCTATCAGCTGAAAATTGGGATAAAATAAATGTTACCAAATAAAATACCTTACTATCTAACAAATAACTATTCACATCACACATGCCTAAATTCTAGTATACACATAACGTGTACATGTAGATTACTGCATTATAAGGAGTATTTGTAAGATTAAATTTCTTTCTCTTGTTCTTTTTTTTTTAATTCATTTTTGCGATTGAGAGATATGTAAATCTATTGCATGTACATTTACTTTGAAGGAACAATGAAGGAAAATGTTCCAATTTGTTAAGAGACTACGTTAATGTAATCAGTTCAGAGCCAGAAGGGAGTAAATTCTGACTATAACTATGTAACTGTTCTTATATGACTTAGAAAAACACAACATGTACACGAAACACGCTCATTTATAGGTACATGTAATAGCTGCATTACACTAAGTACATGCAAAGGTATATTCGTTCAATTTTTTTTTTCAGCTAGAGAAATCAAATCATATGTGTTTTTAGTCATGAGTAAACAAGATATATATTTTTTTTACGATTGTGGGGGGGGGGGGTGGTAGCAGGCCAAAACACTTGCTAGCAATTATACTACTGATAACAAAGTGAATGATAAATCTTTCGTCTTGTCGATATCTTTAACAAACCGTTAAAAATAGTATGCTTTAGATTGCATGGCATTGTTATCTATCATGCAGGAATATGCATTTTAAATATGCTCAGAACATGTAAACATGTATATAGCTGCATAATAACCAGTATCTGTAAGATTTAACATTGTTATTGTATGAATATTCTATGACACTTTTTACTATGAATGTGTAGTTCCTTAGTAGCGATGCTAAAATATCGAAATAAGTTGCATAGTTTTGTCTTTTAACATACCCACAACTTGTAAACAGCTGTATTATACTGACCTCTTGTTGTTGTATGATTAAATTTGATTAATGTATAAATTTGCTATAATTTATGTTGATATATATGTATCCAACAACTTTATTTGTTAGAATGTCTGAATAATAAAACAATCAATTAGGTTACAAAGCCTCCTATCTATCAAAATATATTTAAATTATAAGTATGCTCATGATATGTACATAGCAGTATAATGATAAGTGTAAAATTCAACACTGTAGATTTCATAATGTTGCAATGGAACATGTAAACCTTTGATATCTAATTTCTGAAAGGCAAATGCTTCAATATTAAATAGGTTGCAGACCTTTGTCATCTATTAAACACACTCATGAAATGTAAATAGCTGCATAAAATATAATTTTGGGCAACTTTCGATTTTCGTTTTCATTCTGCTATGAGATATGTTGATATGTGTATCCAACAAGTATTTTCAATAGAATAATTAATATAACAATCAAATGAGCTGCAAAGTCGTTGCTATTTGTTACGAAATCATTCACATTATAAGTATGCTCACAACATGTACAAAGCAACATAATACCCAGTATTTTGTAAGATTCAAGGTTGTTGTCTATATCGGTTTGCTACGAGATATCTTAATCGTTGTCT
Organism: Strongylocentrotus purpuratus; assembly: GCF_000002235.5. NCBI lineage: Eukaryota > Metazoa > Echinodermata > Echinoidea > Camarodonta > Strongylocentrotidae > Strongylocentrotus > Strongylocentrotus purpuratus. The sequence continues at coordinate 20,292,669 of NW_022145606.1, forward strand.
GTATTTTGATAGAAGCGATGCTTTAAAAATGAAATGAAGAAAGTTGCAGTCTTGTTCTATAACACACACAGAGCATGTAAATAGCTGCATAATACTAAGTTTCTGCAACATTTGATTTTGTTATTAACTTTTCATTTTGTCATGAGATAGAAGAAGTATATATGTTAGAATGTATAATATTACAATTTAATAGAGCGAAGTTTCATTATCTATCAAGAAGTAATTACATTACTAAAACGCTCATATATAACGTTCATATCAGCATAATATCAAGTACATGTACATTTTGATATTGTTGATTTTATAATTTCGTTATGGGAAATATCATTATTTGATATCTAGTTTAATAGAACGGATACAATAATAAAATTAGGTGTAAGCTTTACAGTTTGTCATCGCTCACAATCGTCACATATAGATTATACTGATTATGGTTCATTTGTGTATTTGCTTTGAGGCATGTTGGAACATACATGTTACTATCAAACAAATATTATACAAATAATATAAAAATGCTGCAAGTTAATGAGGATGGTGATGACGATGATGGCTTACAATGTATTGTATAGCGATGGTAAGCTAACAACATGTATCAGTTACTTAATATTCACATTACAAGTATGCCCAATAAATGTACATAGCAGCAGAATTCACTGCATTTGTAAGATTCAACTTTGTTGATTGTTAATCACTAAATAACATATGTTGATCGTTATTGTCTAGGTTGATGGCTGTAAAATAAATTGTAGTGTTGTTTTGTCTTTTATCTCACTCACTCAGAATATGAATATCACTGTATTATATGGTATGCTAGTCCACATATCATTACTCGCTACCAATACTCTCCTTTGCTAGTTAAAATTTAATTGTTGTTTGCCTTGTTATGTTTCATGTTGTTTATTTTGTTCGGGGGAGGGGTATTCATCTGCTATTCTATGTACAATATCATATGTATTATTGCATGATTTTATCTCGTGTTTGTCATTAGGTTTATTCGATATTCTTAGTCTGTGGTAGATAAATAAAAATGAACATGCTAAATCATTGAAATAATTGCACAGTTTTGTTATCTACCAGTAGACAATTCATATTATACAGTCATGAAAACAGTTGTAGAAGAGAGTACCAATGAAAGTCTGACGTCATAATTTGCTAAGTTGTAAAGGTTGCTAGTTCAAATACTGTTGTGCTAAAAAAATAGCGTGGTGATAACACCAGGGCCAACCATTGCATTTGCCTTGATCCGGGGCGTTGCTCAAAATATGTATTAGCCTTGTGCTTAAAGGGCAAGTACACTCCAAATATTACTAACGTTCAATATAAGCAGAAAAATCAGACAAACCAATCAAAAAAAGTTTGAGCAAAATCGGATAACTAATAAGAAAGTTATGATTTTTTTGAAAATGTATGTAAAAACTATGGAACAATGAGAATCACAACACAAATTGCCAACATGGTTTAGTATGTGACGTCATGTTCTTACTGTTTATCAATTGCTTAATCCCGTTAATTTCCCGTTTTATCCTTCAAAACTTGATTACCCCATGACTTTGATAAGGTTATATGATTTGTATCATATTGCGTGCTTGACATTTAATAAAAATATTTTATGAACTTTGAAGAATTGATACTATTTTCTGGATATTGTATATTCATAATAATTGATTTTTATATGAAACGTTTATCAAACTTCACATTTGTTATGATTAAACTGGAAAGTGCATTCACACAAAAACATACTACTATAAATTTTACTTGGATGCTGGTATGAAGAAGTATGATTCTTAGGGAGAAAAGTTATCCAATTTTGCTCAAACTTGTTTTGTTTACTTTGTCTGATTTTCCTGATTCTATTGATGGTACGTTATTTTTGGAGTAGACTTGGCCTTTATTAAAACGTGTCTTCAAATTTTGAGAAAAAAATGTTGTCATTGTGAGTTTCATCAGATATTTTAAAATGGACGAATTCGAATGGGAAATTAACTGAAAAATAAGTTTGACCTGATGGGTTTGTTACAACATTTAAAGAGGGGGTCGGGGCATTGACAGAGAGCGGCAAATAATTGACAAACGGAGAGAGGGGGTAAAGAAAAAAAAAAGAAGGAGAGAAAAAATAAATAAAGGGATAAAGAGAGAGAGAGAGACAGAGATAGAGAGAAAATGGGCGAGGGAGAAAGAGAGCGAGGGGGAGAGAGAAAGAGAGAGAGAGAAAGAAAGCTTCGACGAATCTTGATAATTGCATGTATGACATTTCGCCCCCTCATTGACTGGACACATGCTTCAACAACATTGTTAATAAATATGTGCAATGTGTACCAAACAACACATGTTTTGTTTATATATTTCATAACAAAATAAGAAAGCTAATGACACGACCAATATTTTAAGTTAGTAATATCGGAAAGAAGATTAGTTAGTGATCATATCAGGTGTTCATGTTTTGATCGAAATGAATGGATAAAAGTCACATAGTATATGGGACACATTAACACATTGGACATTGCAGATTTATCTTGTAAGATGGTTTAGCATGTTATATGTTAACAAGACACAGTGCATACCCTTCAACGATCATGAAATAATGAATGCTGACAATAAAAATGATCAATGGAAAATGAGAGAACTCCTACAACTCCCACAACAGTCCATCGTTTCTAAAATACATGTGCAGAATTGCATATAACTTTCGAGTAGAACAATTCATGTAGAAGTCCAACATACGGAAGGAAATGATTAAAGGCAACATTATTTCCTGCTTCATGTACTTGGAGCCGGAAAGATATTAACCCTACAATCTACATGTATGTCAGATTATAAGATTTAGCATCCTTCTGTCTATCAGCAGACTATGCATTACTATTTATTTAAGACATGTCGATAAATAGTTAACAACCAAATTATTATTTTACCCTTACTCCTGCCTTACCAAGTTGTGTAATGGTACGATGATTTAAGCAGTTTATTTGAATCTTTCTTGAGAATGTTTAGGTTTAATTTATAAATCTAAAAGTATTCAAGAAAGGCGCTAATCGAACCAACTTTTTTTCATTATCAATTTACGAAAACAAAAATATTATTTACAAGGGTTATGAATAATTTCGTTGTTAATTGTATATATTTATGCATGTATAATACATGTACTTTTTATAAAAGTATTATGTTCATGTTTTAGACACCCTCCTATATCTGAAGAAGCAGGAGATGTCTTCCTCATCATTGACCTGCAATTGACAAGACACTCCAGTACGTTCATATCATGAAGCCATTGTGTTAGTAAATTTCACCGAATCAAGATTTAAATATTTTTCATTTCTTGAAACTGTTATAAATTTAACCAAAACAGACGAAGGTCTGCACCTTTCCCGGTGGAAAATATGTCAAATACTGACATAATTGTCGTTCCTATTTACCCTGCAACACCCAAGAGAAATGGTAGTAATGAAATATTATAAACCCTGTAACAATTTAAAAATGTTAACAAAGCAGCAAAATAAATATATACACAGCAATACTATTGCATTCTTCAATATATGTCTCTTAGAGAGAGAGAGAGAACCAAGACAATTCAAGATTTGTCCTTTATTTGTAATGATCCACATGTATAGTCTACAAAAACTCAAAAGGACGTTATCATTTCAAGCCAAACTATACTAGCATCATCCCATCTAGCGCCATCTCGTGACAGCTGTAGCAGTATAGTCACTATACTCGCTGCGCTGTTGGTTGTACTGGGTTACGCACTGTTGGCAAGTTAACCATGATATTGCGCTGTGCAACAAACAGTACGTTAGGGCAGAAGCTTCATCTGTTCAATGTTGCTTGTATACACCCGACACAATGCCGAACCAACTCCACACCGACTCTAAGCCGAACGATTCTGGGCAATTGGAGTTCATGTATGCCTAATATTTTGTTCAGTCTGGATACTGTCTAGTGTTGGTCTTGCTGGTTTTAATGTCCTTCTGGCTCTCAGCTAATATATTTGGCAAATTAACGCCTCTTAGCTCTCCATTAATCTAGAATACAAGTCACGTGACCCCTCAGATTGTAATTTAATTCAGCTAGTCACGAAATATTTTAACCCTTTCAGTAGAGGATTTATTTTAAGGGTTTCATTGATCATTTGTTGGTCTTAATGGTTTTAATGTCCTTCTGGAAAATTAATGCCTCTTAGCTCTCCATTAATCTATAATACAAGTCACGTGACCCCTGAGATTGTAATTTAATACAGCTAGTCATGAAATATTTTAACCCTTTCAGTAGAGGATTTATTTTAAGGGTTTCATTGATCACATATTGTTCTTCAAATTGGCAACAATTATACTTTTCGTTTGTTTTCTACATTGGTAACATGAATGAAATGTCACATAAAACAATATACACGGTTGAGAATCTCAATGAAATATGAAGGAAAAAAGGCCAATCTTAAAACAATGATTTTTAAATTCTCAATGTATTGCCAATAAAGCATATTTGTGTTGATATTTTTTAAATCCCTGACATCAAATGTTATATATTCATAAAATGAATAAATAAACGGTGTTTGCAGAAGTTTTTGTCCTTTCTGGCATATTTTTTAGGGAATTGAATCAAAAGTTATTGAGCAAAACCACAAATTGTGGTATGGCTGTCTCGAAAGTGTTAGTGTATCAATCAACTAACAAACAAAATTGTAACCAGCTTCAAAATCAACTTTTAAACAACTATCTTACAAAATCTCCTTCCAGAAGTTATATTTTAAGCTTATTTATTAAATATAATATTACCACATTAAATGTATTAGATACAAAACAGAATAACTTTGGGTGATTGGTACACTTGGAAGTGTATCAAACACCACATACTATATTGCTCTTCGTGTAAAGGTTTCTACGTCACGATACTACATTCAAGAAATGAGATTCGAATATTACTTCTACAGAGCTAATTGCATGTTAAAATACAACGCTCCTAATAAAATAAATGGATGTACAGTGAAATGTAATTTAGCGACAACCCGTATATAAAGACCACCTGTCTATAAAGACGGCCTGCCTTTTAAGACCATTATCACTGTCTCCCTTGCATGGTCCTTAGGTTAATCCAATAAATCATATATAAACAAACATGTACAATCAAACTAAATCATATGCACTAAGCTTCATGTAACTTTCCTATAACATATGAAAGAAGTTCTGGAGTTTGCTTAAAGGGATCCGGTAACTTTGCCTCAGATTCTGGAACAAAATCCTGGATTTAGCTCATACTGCAATGATAATTATAAACTGTTAGGTCAGTCAGGAACTCCCTGACTTTTCCAATCCGATCGCCTGTATGATTATCAAGATACTTATGATTAGAAATCGAAACTGAATTTTGCGTTTTCCTAACGGTTTTCATAACATTACAGTCTACTGGGGAGAACGAGTATGGTAAAACCGGTCACTCAAAGATTTTAACTTTTTTGAGGCACTTCTTGATCATTTTGAAGCTCAATATGTTAAGGGCTTCAATATTGCACCATATAACAGACACTGATAACACGTAGGGGCGTGCATCTATGATTTAACATTGTTAAACGATGCCTTTAAAGCTCCATAAAGATCTATGTCATTCATTGCCACACGATGTCTTCCATGGGATAATGACGTGTAGATACATATCTCATATAGACTTTTAATTCCTCTTATAATTATAATCATTCAATGGCTAGCATGCATCACTGACAATGTACACCAACCAAGACATATACACATTGGCCCGAATTCACAAAGGAGGTTTGTCGACACACCTTGGTTTTTGTACGCCATATGACGCGTTTTTACGCATTTTTTACAAACTTGGTTTGTAAAAACGCGTCGAAATGCGTCTATGACGCATGAAAACCAAGGTTTGTCGACAAAACTCCTTTGTGAATTCGGGCCATCAAGTCTTTTTTATTCAATATGATACATCTTACAGAACACATGAATGTTTGAAGATAGATAGCCAAACCTGTATTGCCATGATCCCTTTTTTCTCATATTTAACTGCATGACCAACATTTTTCAACCGGATTCAATGTCAAAAGATCATATCAATTTTCCGGAAGCAACAAGCCATTCCAGTACGTGGGAATGTTTGTGAAGTCTGTTTTAATCACTCGTCGAAAAAAATTCGACCTTGTTAAACTTCCTTTGAAAAATATTGCGCAATCACTTTTTTTCCCTAAGCTGTAATAGCCTTTGTCACTTCTGCATGTTGAAAGTTTAAAATACTTCGCTAATGATATTCCTTTGGCGTTGGGTACAAATTGAAATGTGAATAGGAATATTGCTGTGCTACTATACGTTTCTCAAGGAGTAAGTTTATCATTATCATAGTTTTTTATAGAACCTGCAGTTTAACATTATTACATTCACATTATAGGGGATATAATGGGGATATCATGAAGCCAATATGACCTGCATACTAATTGTATCTATACATTTGTTAGCATAACTTTTTCTACAACTACACTACAACTAGTACAGTACATAGCGACCAGTAAGGTATAAGCAAAGTGGATTCCAGTCATAGAGATGCCCTTATTTACAACAGGTGAATGGAATGGCTAATAACCAGGGTTATGGATAAAAACATGTATATTTAGACCGTACATAAGTGCGTTATTATGTAAACAGATTGTAATTTACGTAACATTTTATTTTGTTAAAGATAAAGCTGAGTTCTGGTTTAAAAACAAAAATGAATTCTCAAAATTAGCTAGGAATAACAAAGTTCTGCTTGTTTAAATTTGCCCTAACATTTTCATAATTTTAGCAAACAAATTAGTTTTCACTGGCTGCCTGTCAAGCAAAAAGCAGAATTGACAAAAGACTTAACTCCGTTTCGTTGACAATCAGTTATGCATGAAGTCTTTCGTCTACGGCTGATTGTCAACGAAACGGAGTTAAGTCTTTTGTTAATTTCGTTTGTTGATACGGCAGACGGCCAGTGAAAACGAATTCGTTTAATTAAATTATGGAAATGCAAGCACTACTTTAAACAAACAGAACTTTGTTATTCTTAGCTCATTTTTCCTGAATGAGGTGTAATATGAAAGGGCAGAAACTCAACTTTCTAGAAATGTGATTTCCTCTTTGAAATTCAGATACCGCCCGCCAAACGACCTTTAGGTTTCCTCTCTTCAAATTGATGTTAATCACTCATGCGTGAAATATGCATCATAATGAGTTGCATTAACCCTAATAAGGCCGGGGGGGGGGGCCATTATGCCCCCCCCCCCTCCACGATTTTTCCGATTGCTCGGGAACGCATATGGATGGCGCCCCGCCGCTCGCTGACTTTTTTCTTTCGAGTCTTGCGCAACTTTTAAAAGAATTTTTTTGAAAATCGGACCTACGGTTAGAAGGTCACGTGACCTTTTGTCATTGCATGTCAGCCCGAAAATCGCTCATTTTCGTGATTTGTGTACAAAACATATGGAAAAGTCATTTTTCCTAAAAACAGATCAAACATGGGTTATTGGGTCTTGTTTAAAGTTTAGGTGGTTGTTTTGGGAGTCAATATAGTTGAATTGTAGTAAGAAATGAAATAAAACAACGAAAACAATGAAATACATAAGTTAAAAAAACAATGAAATACATAAGAAATTATCAAAACAAGGGATAACATAAGAAATAAGCTGGCTCTTCCAAATTTTGTTGTCATATTATTATTAAGAATGGTCTAATGAATATATGTAGTGAAAAAGAATGTTTAAATATGAATAATATATGATTTATGGGTAAAAATGTGATTTTTATGACTTTATTTGCATAAATTACCATAAATATGCAAATGAGTGAATTTTTCAAAAAATTGAAATTATCATATTATTCTATACACTTCACTTGACATGCGTGCAAATTTTCGCGGCGATCGGCCGCTTCGCGGCCGAGATCTTAAGGGGGGGCCATAATGCCCCCCCCCCCCCCCGGCCATACTAAGACCTCCAATAGCCCGGCCTTATTAGGGTTAAATGAAAGAGGAGGATCTAAGCTTTCCAAATATATGTCATTTATTAATTATAAATTTGATTGAGTTATGATAAAACATCGATATTCTCGGTTTCGTTTTTATCTGGGACGCACTGTACATCTTTATGTGAACAGTGCATGTAACTTTACCAAGACTGGGCCAAATGTATTACCATGTTGATGATTCCAGAACCTAGCAGTACACACCAATATATATCCTATAATTATGATCAACCTTTTCTGATCGATTCCATAACGTTTGTCATAATATTGGTTTAACCAGTGGCGCAGCTACGGGCTAAGAAGGACGGCAATCGAATGAGAGATGATGGAAAAGGGGGGGAATACAAATAGCGTGAGATCATTTAAGGAGATAGATTACTTTAAAAATACTCTTAACAAATTATAATATTATGTGAATCAGTAAATATTATCATGAAGTGCTTTGCGCCCTTAATGTAGCATACAGCAAAGAAGAAGAAAAAAAGAAGATAGACGTGACAGATACAAAACATATAAGAACAAAACACAGAGAGAGAGTATGTATGTGTGTCTATTTATCTTTAAGAGGCACAGTTTGTTCCACTCTAAAGGAGCAAGGGGTATATTTACCTCCCGACTTGGTCAATCTTCTCCCTCAAATTCGGGCCTTTTTCCGTTACATGTTTAAACCACTTTAATATGCCACACCGTATTAATATTAAGTGTCCATTTGTATGCCTTTTCATCTTTTGTTACTAAATTAATTTCACTAGCATTAAAGGCAACATAATTTTCACAATACAACCCTTGGATAACAAAACATGTAGTTGATGGTTAAAAGGCTGAGGGCAATCATGTGACTTATATTGGTCCGAAAACTTGGAGGCTGGTGCAACAAAAATCAAATGAAACTTGAGACACATTTTCTCCATATGTTTCCTGTCTTCAGCTGTTATAGTTAGCTCCTCAAATGACATTCCAGTCAACTGCTTGATGCTATTACTCTTCCTCCTCCCATTGGATCGTCAAGATCATTGTTGTTTGCCAAACTATTCTTTCATCTAGTTGCATACTCAAACACTTTATAGCTGTCTTCTTTCAACAATTCAGAATGTTGGGTTCTTTATCATGCCATATCTTAACAAGCAATCGAGATTGGTACAACGATTCGTCTTCTTTCTCTAATATTTTAATGAAACGTCAAAGCTTCGCGAAAGAGGGGGGGGGGCGAATGAATTCAGACAAGGATTAAGAGTCGAGAATGGTACAAAGAATCGTCTTCTTTCTCTAATAATGTAATGAAACGTCGAAACTTCCGCGCTTCGCGCGAGAGGGGGAGGGGACTGAATTCAAACAAGGATTACGAGCCGAGAATGGAAATACGAATCGTCTTCTTTCTCTAATAATTTAATGAAACGTCAAAGCTTCCACGCTTCGCGCAAGAGGGGGGGGGACTGAATTCAGACGCGGATTATTTTCGAGAACGGTACAACGAATCGTCTTCTTTCTCTAATAATTTAATGAAACGTCAAAGCTTCGGCGCTTTGCGGAGAAGGAAGGGGGAAATCGCCCCTACCTGCATCCCCCCCCATTACGTCAATGCTGGTACCCATTACTTAATACTATTATTTGGCTCGCATTATTTCAAATTGCCCTACCCCCCCCCCCCCCCTGAGAAATCCTGGATCCGCGCCTAATTGGGGAGAACGTTATTGGTAAAACCGGTCAGTCAATGATTTGTACTTATTTGAGGCACTTCTTGATCATTTTGAAGCCCACCTTTCTAAGGGCTTCAATATTGCACAATATCACAAACACTGATTTCACGTATAGGACGTGCATCTCAGATAGTGATACCTGTCTATTCATAGAGCCTAAGAGACTAACGAACTTTAATGATCACTTTTTTCTCATATTTAACTGCATGACCAACATTTTCAACCGGTTTCAATGTCAACAGATCATATCAATTTTCCGGAAGCAACAAGCCATTTCAGTACGTGGGAATGTTTGTAAAGTCTGTTTTAATCACTCGTCGAACAAAAATCGACCTTGTTAAACTTCCTTTGAAAATTATTGCGCAATCACTTTAGCCTTTAGCAATAGCCTTTGTCACTTTATGATGAAATATTGATATACTTCGCTAATGATATTCCTGTGGCGTTAGGAACACATTGAAATGTGAATACGAATATTGCTGTGCTGTGGACTTTACAGAGCTCATTTCTAAGCAACAATACGTTTCTCAAAGAGTAAGTTTATCATTCTCAAAGTTTATTATAGAACCTGCAATATAAAATTATTACATACAGATTACATGTCATTAAAGGGGTTTCATGAGAACAATAAGACCTGAATACTAATGTTATCTATACATTTTAGCATCAGTTTTTCTACAGCTACACTACAACTAGTACATAGCGACCACTAAGGTATATGCAAAGTGGATTCCAGTCATAGAGATGCCCTGATTTACAACAGGTGTCTGGAATGGCAAATAACCAGGGGTTATGGATAGAAACATGAATATTTTAATACAATAGTCAGTGTGTATATTTAGACCGTACATACGTGCGTTATTATGTAAAACTTTTGTAGTTTACCTTACATTTCATTTAGTTAAAGCATGGACCTATTACGGATGGACATTCCTCGTTTTCTTTAACGAATTCATTGTGATTGTCTCCGTCAATGTCGTCTCAATAACATTCCGTACATGTTTCTTTACTTTGATCTCATGATGGTCACCAACAAAAAGCCAGGACAGAATCAAGATAGTGATTTTACACATGTTAATATAAATGCGCAGAAGATAATAACTCGCTTAAATCATGGAAAATCGATGTGCAGTTATGGTTTATAATCGGAAATTGTTGTTCCGTGTACTGTATATTATTTTGAAAAAAAATGTTGATATTACCAGATAAAGTTTATTTAAAGTTTAAAGTTAATTTGGATTAGTTGTGATTTAAAATCCCGTTTCCCCCAATTTCCTCATAATATTCCAGAGTTACAACGCACAGGACTTGTAAAGATCATGGCCTTCTAATTGCTTTATAAGGTCATGGGTGTGTGCGAAAGTGTGCAAATCAGTAATAATACATTTCATATCACCACATCGTCTGCTTTTCAATTTTGCTGATCCCCATTGGGGATGTTTTTATGTAAGACACTCTCTTACAGTTCACACCAACCAAACAAAACCCAAGAGAGGAAAACTGCTCCTTTGTCAATCACCGCAAATGCTTACGCATTCGTCATTGTTAAAACAGCTGAATGTTCTCATTAAGATGCACATAATCAGGAGGCGGTGACTATCATTGGATCAAAGAAAGAATCACGTTGAATGTCCATCCGTAATAGGTCAATGGTTAAAGGTACTATGTCCAATTTGCAGGCCAAAAAAAGGAAAGGTTAAATTCCAACGGCATTTGAAAGACAATACTAATTTAGAACTTTCCTAAAAAAGGGGGGGGGGGGGCTTGAAAATGTCTTGAAGTGGGAAAATAACGACTCTTAGTTGTTGAATCGACTTAGGAGCTATAGAGCCAGTAAATTAAAGTCTGATTTTTCAGACGATTGTACCCGAATGGTCGTACGTTTTATGCTGCATAAAAATTCAATTAGTTTAATTTTGGCCATTAAAAAAGTGGGTTATTGATGTAGACAAATGCTCCTGTAACCTTTACAGCCCATTTTATGTATGTTATTACCAAAGATGAAAAAAGCCAGTCAGTCCCTCAGTAGTGTCTGACAGTGAAGTCTAGCAAGTAAACGGGCTTCCTTGCATAATTTAAATATAAGAACACTGCTAACGTTTACATTTCACAAATAAGAAATACATTACTTATCCATAATTCCTGCAAAATTCTACAGATTTTGATGTTGGCTGCAAAAGGGACATGTATCTTTAATTGATACTTGCATATCAGCACTGGAGGCACATGCCACTCAAATCTATGCCACTAGAAGCTAAAAGCAAATGGTTCATATGATTCACCTCTGCTCATAGAGATGTCACGCAATTAACTTATTCTTGTAAGCCTTAAAACTGATATTTTCATTTTAATTAACACTTTAATATACATTAACATTTACATTTACTTTTTACGTAATCTCATTTTGTTATCAGTTCACTGTCGATTCGGATAAAATAATGTTTAATGTTTGCACAAAACAGACTCGAATAAATTCATGTATAGAATACAGTCATCAGTGCAGGGAGTGCAAGCACCAAAGATACATGTCAAGACTTGTTCATCTTCCCTTTTAACAAAATTCCCGAACATGGAATACAACAAACTTTTCAGAATACAAGATACAAGATACAAGATATTTTATTTGGTCTTTGCCAACAAATTGCATAGAAATTTAATTTCCAATGGCGTTACAGTAATATTCAGGAAAATACACAATTACAAGAAGCAAATACACGGCCCGGGCTTACAAAATAAAATGATAGTTAAAAAGCCAAAGTCAATTACACTGATGATACACGTAGGAATAACCATCATTCCCTCGCCCTCTATCACTAACAGGAAAGTCATAACTGACACGGAGAGGTACAAAGATTGGGCTAAAGATAAGAGAGTCAATAAACATGACCATTAACAACTATATACACCAATCTGAGATATTAATTCCTTCCATACACTCCAATATAATTTACTTCAACTGATATATATCAAAATAATACTATAAGTTGAATCATTGAGAGGTGCATTAAATGATTACGATTTAATGATTTACGTCTGCAATGTAGCCTTCAGAAGACATGAAAGAAAAGAGAAGATAGGAGTGAAAATGGAAGAAACAAAGGAAAAGTTACAAACCCTGTTTCAGCTCTAGGATCCTTGCTTTTTTATGACTTAAAAGTTTAAAAGTTTCACTTTAAAATGCACAATGTTTACACTATAAAGGGCAAGCGCGTATGAAAACGTTTGCGCCGCATACATTGCCCCTGTTTCGGCCACTTGATGATATCACTTATTAAGGACACTGCTGTTAAAGCGCTCATCCAATCCAAAACTTATAGAAAAAACAAGATCAACATGTCAATTTCGCTTTAAATCGATTATCAATGTTGTAAATTATTAAATTCCGAAATCCATTTTTTCTAATTACTAGAAAGCATGTTGAAAGTAAAATTGCTGTGGGCAATGCATGGACATGTATAATATAAATCACGAACACTTGTAATAAAAGAAACCATTAATTTAATATCTCTATTATTAGCTCTCAATGCTTTTTATGTTAAGTATGCAGGTCATTATTGTTATTGCAAATACCCATCCCCAAGTTTCAAAACCATGAACGTGTTCGGTTAAATGAATGTTAAAATAGTATATGACCCTTAAATATCGATTCCAAAGCGATTCCCCCTGAAGAAATACACTAACATCCATTACTAGTATTTTTGAAAATGGGCGTGAGGAAATGATACTTATAAAGGTCATTGTATTATATTTGTATTCTCTTCCTCTCGCTCGGTCACTCCCTTCCTCTCCCTTTTTGAATACCCTCTTTAAATCCCCTTTTCCCACTTTTTCTCACCCTCTTGTTCTCACCCTCTTTTTCTTCCTCCTTACGTGGCTCAACCATCCTTCCTGACATCTCCTTGTTCTCTCGCCCTTCCTTCATTCCTTCTTCTCTCATCCTTCCTGCTTTCTCCTTCCTTTCTACCATCCTCCCCCTCTGTCTTTCCCTCCGTAACTTTTCTACCCCTTTTCTACCCACTCCCTCTCTCTCTCTCTCTATCTATCTTTCTCTCTCCTGCTCTCTTTCTCTTTTGCTCTCTCTCTCTTCAGAATTGTTCTTCCTACGGGTACATACTCCGATCAGGATGGCGGCGAACATCTGTGAAAGAGAGAACTGTCAGTCAATTACAGATATGACGTACTACGTGAAGGAGAAAAGGAAGCTCTGCGATGACTGCGCCTCCAAAGAGGGATGCATCGGAAAAGCAAGAAAGGGTGGGTCCAATCTTTATTATGAGGAGCATGGTGAAGAAATCAAATTGTACTGTAAAACTCATGGTGTAGGGCTGTGTTATTCATGCGCACTTATATATCATCAGCAGCCTTGCGTGCAACAGGGTTTAGACCGCGCCATGATGGAAAGTAAACGGAGCCTAATCACTCTAAAAGAACAGGCAAAGGACAGATTGAAGCTGTGTCGAGTTTATGGAGATCAGATTCATAAGTGTAGAAAAGACACCGACACCCATCTAAAAGCTTTGCAAGATGAAGTTGATGTGGCAATCAATGAGGCGATCCAAACAGACAAGGACAAAGAAAAGGAGGATGCTGCAAAAATCAACCAGGTGATTGATGAGAAGAATCAAAAACTTCAAGATGAGATTAAACAAATCAATGAAAAAATGCAAAAGAACGATGAGGAGAGAGACAATCTACTTAAGCTTAACCATACAACTGCAGAGAAAAGACGAGAACTCATCAACAACAAACAGCATGTTCTGCGAATGGACATACAAAACATCGCTGAAGAGAAAGAGAGAAAGATTGGACAGTTGGAGATATTTTGGCAAGATAACACAAAAACCACAGAGACTACAGTACAGACACTTGATACAGTACTCAAAAATGATTCAAATGTCGTCAGAGATGGGCATCATGTAAAGACATCAGTGAGTGATGAATTAATGAAGCCACTGAATGAGGGTGAGGTGAAACAAATCACTGATACCATATCGGGTGTGAGGTTTGTGAAAGGTGCTGGAAGAGAGAAGTATGATGGCAGGATAAATGGGTATGATGGGGAGTGGAAGCTCATTAATACAATCATTGTCAAAGATAAGGTAACATACCCAACCATTGTATGTAATGTAATGTGATGTGATCATCACAGATAGAGTATTGTGTAGCAAACATACATACGTGTTAGATATGAACACTAAAAACAGTCTGAGAGTAATAACCGGTAGTGATACATCATGGGTTTCTTGCTGTACATTGCTGAATGATGGCAAGGTAGTATGCGGTAAACGCAGTAAAGGGTGTGCAGGGGACAGTTTGAATGGACTCATTAGTGTGTATGACAGACAATGGAAGCACATCAATGACATCACAATACCAAGAAACACAAGGTGTGATGTCACAATGGTGGATGTAGCTGTTGACCAGGATGGGATGATCATCGCTGCTGAGTGGGATCAGTCTAAGATTTACGTCATCAACCCAGCTGATAGTAATATCATAAATACCATCACATGTAAACATAATGTAATGATGCGCGGTGTATTATCATCAGGTCACATCATCGCTCGACCCTCACTACCAGGTCACAGATTGTTCATCATCGACAGACAGGGTGCTCAGAGGAAAATCCCCCACAGTGATGTCATCCTCAATGCCTGCCTCAATCCTATGACAGACGACCTCTACGTCGTGACATCAGACGATGAGTACAAGAAGGAACATCATGACTGAAGCGTAAGAACGTGTGCACGTGGGAGCTCTTATAATACACAGTAATCAGTATGGCCACGAGGGATAACCAATCAACCATGTATTTGAATCTTCGGAGCGGACCTGTCGCTAAGCAAGTCCCCGGAGTCTCGGGGGACTCTAGTCCACCAATCCCCTCTTCAACGTATGTGGATTCGAGTAAGTCGGACTTTGAAGATTTCGTTAGAAAGGGGATAACTGACATCAAGGCCACTCTAGGAGGATTTGAAGAAGCCCTGGAATTCCAGGGAAAGCGTACTGCTGATTTGGAGAAACGAATGGACCCACTTGAGAAGAAAGTTGCAATGTTGGAGTCCAAAATTGAGCAGCATGATCAACGTTTGATGCAAGCTGTTGTTGCTGAAAACAGGTTAGAGCGGTTTTCGCGCAGAAACAACTTTCGTATAGTTGGGCTACACCAAAATGCAAATGAAAATCCAATGGAGGTTACTAGAAACTTCCTTAAGCTTCACTTTGGTCTGGAAGGAGGGATAGAGAGGGCTCATCGAGATGGTCCTAAGATAAGAGATTTTCCTCGACATATGCTGGTGAAAATGCTGTCATACCAGGATAAGCGATACGTCCTTTCTCAACAAAGGTTGAAGTTACAGAAGGTTAGCATGTTTGTGATTGATGATCTTACCAAGTCAGATCGAGATGAGAAAAAGAAATGGAAGGATACAGTACAAAGAGCATTTCTCAACAAAGTGCGTTACCATTTTTCTGCTGGTAAATGGAGAGATAGCCGTGGAATGCTTGCCCCTTTCTATACCGGATCCCCAACCCCGGCCCCAGTTGCAACACCCTTCCATGAAGGCACGTCTACACAACACGCATCTCCTCCTCACGACCGAAGTCTAGCTACCGACACCACGCAGAGCCCACCCGCTGACCTGGATTTGAGCAGCAACCTGGCCCAGGCCCTTGCAGCTACCGACGATATTGTGAGCCAACAAACGTTTGTCCAAGATCACTCTTCAAGAAGTTCGACTCGCGTAGTTACTGCTCAAGTCCACTCAGAAGATCATGCGAACACCAATGATGGTCCCTAACTTGCTAGCATATTTCTTATCACAACACTTTGGGTCTAATTATAGCGCAGTTCAAGGATTGAGCTCCCACAGATGATCTGAGAAATCGCTCAGCACCATGTTCTTTTGCTTCGCTTTGTTTATTTTTGAATTATATGTGATTTTGTTGCAGCAATGTGTACGAAACAACAAGAATTTTTTCATTTTGAAGCATATATCATTAAGTTATCAAGTGATATGCCTATATATATTTTATTTTCATGATTTATTACAGATTGAAGTTATTGAACCAATGTTCATGTATTTTGACCATATGGAGGAAAAATGTTTCATAGAAGCTCTTACAGGACTTTTTATTTTGCATACATGTGTTGCAAGTTGGATGGTTTTTATACAATTTTTCGTCAACATGATGTTTATCTCTTGTAAGATAATATTTTGCTTAATGATGAGTAAACATTTATTTTGTGTATTTAAGAGAGTTTTATTACATAGTACAAATAACGAGTTGTTATGTGTCTTGTCTTTATGCATAGGAGTTATACATCTAATTTCATTAATGCAAGAATTCATTTGTTCAAATATAAAGCAATTTTCGTCTTTTTTCATGATGCATACAGGTTTTAGCACCAGAGCACAGATTGGCTTAAGATTCAATCTACTTGAAAATTTTTATAAAGGCAAGAGACAAAATGAAAAGGATAGATTCCAAAGGTATACACTATGCATGTTCTTATATTTCCAACTACTTGACACAAATTTTATCAAGTATATTGACCATATTCGATGTTTCAGAAGAGTTCTTAAAGGACTTGTTTTGCAAGCATGTGTTGCAGGATGGATCATTTTGATACAATCTTTTTTCAGCATAATGTCTGTCTCTCGTAGGATATTTTATAACTTTTGTTTGTATGGCTTTATGATGGATATAAATTATTCTTGTCAGAATATTAATAGGAGAGCTCTATCTGAACGCAATTTATATAAACATTTCTTATGTGTCTTTAGTTTTTACATAGGTATTAAACACCTAATCATATTAATACAAGAAAGCATTTGTTCGAATGACAGGTCATTGTCCTCTTTTGCCATGATGCATATTGTGTTTTGCACTAGACTACATTTCAGTTCAAGATTTAACTTATTTGAATATCTATGTAAGGTCACTATACAGTACGCTAATGACAAGGAGCAGACATTGTTTGCCTCTTGGCCAGGAATTAAGAATGTAAGCCAGCTTTGTAATATACAATTACACTGTAAGTTACGAGAAAGGAATGTATACATCTTACAATTTCGTTTAGTTAATTTAGTATGTGTGTTGTGTGAGCTGTATGTGAGTGTTAATTGCATTGCCTACGTAGTTGGGGATCTCGACCAGTATGCTGATTTTGTTAGTAATTATATATTATTGAGCCTGCTTCTGCCATCCTGTGTATTAGAACCTTATATAGGGAGGAAAGAATACATGTTCATATTCATATATAGCTATGGAAGGTAAAGATATTTTTATCAAATGTAATCTTCTTTCTTTAAATGTCAAAGGAATTCGAGAAAAGTCAAAGAGGGCAAAAATTTGTGCGTGGTGTAAAGATAAAGGTGCTGATATTGTTTTTTTACAAGAAACGTATAGTACAATTGAAGTGGAGGAGACTTGGAAATTGCTTTGGAATGGGAGTTCATATTTTAGTCATGGGACAAACCATAGTAAAGGGGTGCTTATTTTAATAGATAATAAATTAGATATTCAGATGTTAAATGTTATTTCAGATAATAATGGTAGATATGTTATAATGGAATGTATTATTCAGGGGATGAAATTGATAATGGCTAATGTTTATTTGCCAGTAAGAGGAAGGGAATCAGAAAGGATTGATTTTTTGGTCAATTTTGAAAAAATAGTAAAAGAAATTAATAAAGAAAATAATGCAATCATTATTGGGGGAGATTTTAATATTATTCTAAACAATGATTTAGATTATTTTGGAAGTAGTAAACACCATGTTCAGTCTCGATTTCATATTTTATTTGAACAATTTTTAGATAGATTTGAGTTGCTGGATGTTTGGAGGGTAAGGAATGGATTGAAGAAACAGTTTACGTATAGGCAAGTAAATTCATGTATACAAAGTAGATTAGATTATTGGTTTGTTTCTAAGCAAATAGAACATGTAGTATTAAAATGTGATATAATACCTTCTACGGCTCCGGATCATTCAGCCATTCAATTGCAATTTTACGATAAGTTAATGTATTCATTTAAGTTTCAGGGATCCTATTGGAAATTAAATAATAGTTTATGTCAAGATAATGAATACATCAATTGTATTAAAGAGGAAATTATTAAATTAAAAGAAGAATTTCGAACAGAGATAGAAGATAAAAGAGTTTTATGGGATTTTTTGAAAATGAAAATTAGGAATGTTAGTAGAAAATATTCAAAAGAAAAGGCGAAACAACGAAAACAAAGAATTGAAAATTTGGAAGAAGATATTTTGAAGCTGGAAAATGAATTGCTGAATGGAATAGACCAGCAAAAAGTTGATGACTTAGAACGAAACAAAAAAGACTTACAGGATTGTTATAATTATATAAATGAAGGTATTAAAATTCGTTCTAGAGCATCACACTATGAATGCGGAGAAAGAGACACTGGGTATTTTACCCAATTAATGAAGTCTAATAAAAAGAAAACATTGATAAATAAACTTTATATTGGTGAAGATATAAGTTTTGATCAAAAAAATATTATGCAAGAAATATATACATTTTATAGTAAGCTTTATGCTCAATCAGAAGAGGAAATTGATTTTGTGGATGATTTTTTTCAGGACTTACCAAAATTAAATTCAGATTCGCGTGCATTATGTGAAGGTAAAATAACAAACGGTGAATGTATTGCAGCCATGAAAGAAATGGCATTAAATAAATCCCCGGGGAATGATGGATTAAGTGTTGAATTTTATATACTCTTTTGGCCATTGATAGGAAATTTAGTTGTAGATTCTGTAAATTCAGCTTTTGGAAAGAAGGAACTTTCCTCATCACAAAAGCAGGCGGTCATTAGTTTGATTCATAAAGAAGGAAAAGATCCCTTATTTATAAAAAATTATAGACCAATATCTTTATTGAATGTAGACTACAAAATTTTGACTAAAGTGCTTTCTATAAGGATTAAAAAAGTTTTAAATGATTTAATTTCTGTCGACCAGGTGGGTTATCTAAAGGATCGAAATATAGGTGAAGCAATTAGAATGATAGATGATATAATTCATCATACATCAGTCAATGAAATACCTGGATATATGATGATAATTGATTTTGAAAAGGCTTTCGATTCAGTTTCACATACTTTTTTGCAGAAGGTTTTGTTTACATTTGGTTTTGGACCATCATTTTGTAGATGGGTGGAGACTATATATAATAATGCTCAAAGTTGTGTCTTTAATGGGGGCTCATCTACTGGGTACTTTGATATTAAGAGAGGTGTTAGACAGGGGGACCCCCTGTCCGCATATTTGTTTATACTTTGTATTGAAATTTTAGCTCGTTCAATATATAAAGACCCTGAAATTCAAGGATTTACTTTTAATAACGTACATGTAAAACAAATTCTTTATGCAGATGATATGACTCTCTTTATTCGGGACTCAAATTCATTTAAAAAGGTGGGGGAACTGTTTGAAAATTTTGCTAGAAATTCTGGATTAAAAATTAATAAAGAAAAAACTTTTATATTATTGTTGGGCCCTTCTCAAAATGAAAATATTGCTCTTCCATTTGGTAAAGTAGTACAAATGGTCAAGATTTTGGGTATATATTTTTCTTTAGATGTTGAAATTCAGGAAAGGACAAATTATAAGGAAATTTTGAGTAAAATAAAAAAAGTTGTTGTCTTGGTGGAAACAAAGAGATTTAACTTTAATGGGGAAAATTCAATTGATAAAAACATTTATTTTGTCAAAATTGATTTATGTATCGGCGCTGACACCAGTACCAAATTGGGTATTTACAGATTTGGATAAACTGGTTTTTGACTTTTTGTGGAAAGGAAATGATAAGATAAAGCGAAATGTAATGTTCTTGGATTATTGTAGAGGTGGACTAAGATTAACGGACTTTCATTTATTTATTTTAGTGCAGAGGATTATGTGGGTAAAGAGACTTTTAACGGGGGATGCAAACATGGGATGGAAACAATATTTTAATTATTTAACTAAAGATGCTGGAGGAATTTTGATATTATATAATAATGCAACCGTAGGTATATCTGAATTAGTATTACCAGCATTTTATAGAGACATGTTGGATGTTTGGATGGCTACGACAATATTTTTGTTAAAGGAAAGCGTTTCTAGGAGGAATGAGATTATCTATAGTAATAGATTTGTTTTTATCGATGGTCATGTTCCTTTTGATGAGGGATTATTTAACAAAAATGTGTATAGGTTGCATCATATTGTTGATAAGGAAGGTAATATAAAATCTAATGAGGAATTTCAAAGAAAAGGTTTAAATAGTTTAGAAATTAGTAAAATACAACATATTTTTCTTGGCATCCCGTCTTCATGGAAACAATTTTTAAATAAAAATACTCACTCAAATATAGATAGGGAATTAGATATGGATATTATTATGTTTGAAAAGGTATATATGTTATATCAAATAACCTCAAAAATTATATACGCTTTTTTATTAAATAAGAGAGTAGAAAAATCGTATGCAGAACGACATTTAGAACAGACTTATAATATTCATGGAAAAGATATACAACTAATATTTTTAAGACTTAGAAAGTGCACATTGAATAGTAAGCTTAGAGAATTTCAATTTAAAATGCTTTATAATATTATATATACTAAATTACATTTATATACATTTAAAATGGTTGATAGTAATTTATGTTCTTTTTGTGGTAAATATGAAGAAACTTATGAGCATTTATTTTGTCTTTGTGAGAAAGTAAAACCAATTTGGGAAGAGTGTGGGAATTTATTTAATTTAGTAGAGATTACAAATATAAATTGGAAAGGTATCCATGTAGGGGTAGTTGAGTTTAACATAGGGAAGGAACAGTTATTAAATCATATCATAATTTTGATAAAATATATGATACTTATAGATAGTAAAAATAGACAAAAACCACCAACTTATTTGGAGATTAAGAAAAGATTATTAGAAAATAGAAAGGAGGAGAAGAAATTAGCTGGGGACCGAGGTACACTCACATATCATTTTAGAAAGTGGGACAATTTAGAATAGCTTCGTACAGAATAGATAAAATAAGGAAAGCGAAGAGAAGCAATGGAATGGACATGGCTGATATAATGGTCGAGATTCCCACAAAATGTAGGCATGTTTTAAGTGGGTGTCTGTGCACGTGTGTGTATGTGTGTATGTAAGTATTTTTCATTTTTTCATTTTTTTTCTTCTCTTAAATGTCTTTTTATGTTCATGCCTTTTTCATGCATGCATGTTTCATCCTTTATTTGATGTAAATAGCAAAAGTTAATTTGTATTATTTAGATGTGAATGTAAAATCACATTCTATATAATAATATTAACATGCAGATTTTTTTATGTATTGATTTTGTTTATGTTTGTGAAAAGCAATGGAGAAAATGAAATATTATTGGGGAAAGGAAGAAAAGGAAAAAAACTTGTCAAATGCGGTCTAGCGCCATCTTTTGTTTAAAACATTATAGGAGTGTCTTGAACATTGGTGTAAGTATCGATGTAAATAGTAAAAGTTCTTTTGTATTATTTAGCTGTGAATGTAAAATCATATTCTATGGAATAATATGAACATGCAGATTATTTTATGTATTGATTTTTGTTATTGTTTGTTATTATAAATTTTGTTCTTGTTTGTGAAAAGCAGAAAATAAAATATCATTGAAAACAAAAAAAAAGTGTGTGATTGATCAGGTGATGAGCGGGAGTGATATGAGGAAGAGAAGAGTAGCATCGTTCCCTCTATCAACAAGACTGGGTAATAGGATGGGTCACCTTATAACATCTCGGGTGATGATGACGTCATCAGGGAAACTTGTTGTTAGCGATGGAGACAACATTCTCGTATTCAAAAACAGATTTACCCTCTAAATCGAATCCTCGTTGATTACATTGTCCATGTTCACTACGTATACACATGCATGTACATAAACACATGATATCTACAAAATATTATCTTGATATAATCATTTCCCTTCAATCTTTACAGACTAGAAAACCCTCATTTGATGATGGTTCCAACATGTTTAGTTCCCAAGATAGGATGACATGATGTCATCACTAGCATCCGAATAATTACATGCATATCTCAATTCTATCCTATAATATGTACATAGATAAACAAGATGAACACTTTCCACATGAATAAATGAATTGTTATCATTTCTTAATTTCAAGGAAGAGTATAGCAATACATGAATTTGCATGAGTACAATTACAATTACCATGATCAGGTTCAAGCCAAGTTTGTAATATGAATAATAGAATACGAAAAGCAAGAGAAAATCTATCACTGTTATTGATCTAAATTAAATCCTGTTTTATTACAATTTTCCAGTGCACTTTGTATTTACATGTATATACATAAACAAATGATATGGCTATCACCACTATCATCACAATGATTACATGCAAATCTGAATATGTAGATATTGTTATATGATATACAGGATAAATAATTGTCCCATTAATAAATTAATTGTTGCAATCATTTATTTTTTTATAAGAAAAGTGAAGCAATGCAAGGACTTGCATTAGTGCATTTGTCATTACCATAAACAGGTTCTAGCTAGGTTTGTGCAAACAGAATACAAAAAGCTAAAGGAAATTTTAAAAATGCAAAAATGGAATTAAAATCATAATGACTTTAGGAGAAAATAAATGACTTTTATTGAAATACTTTAATAATGCAATACGATACAGAGTTTCCTGATCTGCCAAGATACTAATTACACGACATTAGGTCATAACATATGTTAATTCGTGCATTATACCAAAATTAAAGAAGATTCAAAGTAAGACATTTTAAATTGTTCTCTGTTCTGTTACATGTTAAAATAGTTCATTGTGTTCTGCTAAGAACAGTCCACACAGAAGAGACCCCTTTAAGTATATCTCTTTCACACGATAAATAATTTCGCCTTGTTCTTCATTAGGAACAAAATAAATGTTAACAAATAAAAGAAAAAAGGTTGCATAACCTTCATTTCTATTAAAAAAAATGTTCACATCACAAGTGCTTATACATATAATATGTACATGTAAATAGCTGCTTTATAAGCTATTTTATAAGGATTATTTTTAAAGTTAATTTGATTTCTTGCTCTTGAACATTTCCCTGTAGTTTTTAAGAGATATGTTAATCTATTGTATGTACATGTACTTTTATTCAACATTTCCTACAACAACTGAGGATAATTTACCCCTTTGTTAAGATACCACATGTATAGCATCCGTTTAGAGCCAGAGTAAGTACTAAGTAACTGCCCTTATGGCTCCAAAAAGCACAACATGTACATTGTATGTGCTCATTGGTATGTACATGTAAATAGCTGCATTACACTAAGTACATGTATATGTGGTATATTCGTTTGAAAGTTTTAAACTAATTGATTGTATTTTTAGCTAAAGAAATCAAATCAAATGTGTTTTATAGTCATGGGTAAACCAGATATACCTTTCTGTACGATTGAGAGAGAGGTGGGGGGGGGGGGAATGGCGGGCAAAAACACTTTTCACCAATCCTTCTTCTGAGAACAAATTAAATGATTACCTTTTTTTTGTGTCAATATCTTTACAAACCCTTCATAATATATTTCTTTAGATAGAATGGTATTGTAATCTATCATACGAGAATATGCATAGCAAATATCCCAAAACATATAAACCTGTATATACCTGTATGATATCCAGTATTGGTCAGAATAACATTTGTCGATTTCATATGATTTGTCTATGAGACTCTTTGTTATGTATATGTAGTTGATAAAAGCGATGCTAAAATAATGAAATAGGTTGCAGAGTTCGGTCATCTAACAAACTCACAACATGTAAAACTTGCATAACACTGAGTTTCTGCAACTTTCTGTTTTTTGGTTGGGGGGGGGGGGGGGGCTATGACAGGTATTTAAGAAAAACATTTGATGGAATGACTAATACAACAACTACATAGGTTGCAAAGTCTCGTTATCTATCAAAAAGTAAAGTATTCACATTAAAACTATGCATATAATATGTACATAGCAGCATAATACCCAGTATTTGTAAGATTTGACACTGTTGATTTCATCATTTTGCTTATTATGAAACATTCAATCCTTTGATATGTAATTTTTTGACAAGACAAATGCTATGATATTAATATAGCCTATGTTATGTTTCACTTAATTATCGAGTAATAATGTAAATATGTATTGTAATTATGGAAATAAAAATCTCGCTTGAGGATAAGAACGAAAGAAATACAACTATTGAAAAAGGTTGCAGTCTTGTTTGAAAGCAAATACACACACGCAGGTAAATAGCTGTATAATATCAATTATCTTGTTTTAACATTAAATTTGTTGATTTTCATTTTGCTTTGAGACATGTTGATATATTCATATATTCAAAAGTGTATTTGATAAAATTAATAATTTAACAACTAAATAGGGCAAAGTCCCCTTATATATCAAATATTTACGTTGCAAGTATGTTCATGATAATTGTGTTGATAGCAGAAAATACCCAGTATTTGTGACATTCAGAACTGTTGAATTTATTATTATTATTATATGAGATATTTTAATCTTTGATATGTTGTTTGATAGAAAAAATACTGCGTTATACTGAGTATATGTATAATTCCATTTGTTGATTTTTCATTTGGCTATATGACATGTTGATGTATATGTATTCAACCAGTATATTGAATAAAACAATAACAATGTTGTATAATATCCTTATCTAGTTTGATAGAAGTTACTCAGTGTTAGTATCCACCACTCTCACAACCTGCACATATCTGCATTATACTAAGTGTTTGTAGCATTTAATTTGTTGATTTTTTCGCTTTGGTATTTGACATCTTGATATATGTATTATTATGCTACTTGTATTTAATGAATAATATGATTAAGAAGGTTAAACATTCATGATTGTTTTACATTAAGAGTATGCTCATGATATATAGATACTACTCAGCATTTGTCACATTCAACACTGTTGATGTCATAATGATGCTAGCAGGAAATATCTTTTATATAATTTGATAGAACAGATAGTAGAAAGATATTATACATTTAAGCTGCACAGTTTGTCATCGCTCACAATCACCACATGTAGATTATACTGATTACTTGTAACGTTTTACTTGTTGATTTTTATCTGGCTATGGGACATGTTTATGTAAACATGAAACACAATGGTGTATATATGAAACAAGTACATTCATTACATAAAATTAAACAACAATTCCGAAATGTCATGATGATTATGCCGATGATGGCTTACAATGCACTGGATAGTGAGGGTATGTTATCAACATGTATAAGGAAATTATTCACATTACAAGGACGCTCATGAAATTTACAAAATTCCCAGTATGTATAGGTTTTTACTTTGTTTATTGTTAATTATTATTTGAGATATGTGAATCTTTGCTGTGTAGGTTGATGGAAGAGATGCTTGAAATATAAAAGAAGTTGAAGTTGTTTTTAGGCTCTCACTCACTCACTCACAATATTCAGATCACTGCATTGAATGGTATCCTATTCCACACACTGCTACTCGCAATCACCAATCTGCTTTGCCAGTTGAAATGTTATTTTTGTGTTCATTTGATTTTTGGGGGATGGGTATTCTTCTTTTATTCCATAGAATGTACAATGTAGTTTATATTTGTGCATGAGTGTATCTCTTGTTTGATGGTTATAATTTGTATGTGGACAAATTAAATCAAATGCTATACATTGAAATAAATTACAGAGTTTTGTTATCTATCGGGAGGCCATTGATTTTACACATTTTGAAAATAGCTGTAGCATAGAGGGTACCGAAGTATGGCGTCATACTGACTAAGTTGTCAAGGTTACTGGCTCCAAGCGATTGTGTGCTCATCAATAGTGTGGTGATTATACCATGCCGTTGATTAAATGATTTCAGTGTAAATCTTATATGCAGGCTCTGAACTAGTAACCTGGACGACGAGCGAATATCATAGCGAGTATGTCCTCTATTCTGAGTACAATTGATAACCATGGACATCCACAAACAGTTTGCTAGAAAATGATTATGCAAAGGCAATGTCAAGCTTCACCCAGGATGCACTTAACCGACAGTAACATTAACATGCATTCAATGCCAGCTCATATTCGGAATATTTGACATGACATTAATCGGTTTGATATTATCAAATTGGGGAAATTTTGATGCATCTATTTATTATGTTTCGAAACCATCATACAATGTTCCATTGGTTATAACAATCTTTGTGTATGAAAAATGACTTTGTGCTTAAACATGTCTTCAAAATTTAAATGGTCATTTATCAATGTGAGTTTCATCATAGGTTTGAAGTTAGACACTTGGGAGGAACATTAAATGAAAATAAGGGACAGAAGTATTAACAGTGAAAACATGATAGAATTGAAAACAGGAGAATGGGAGATATATGGAAAGAGAGAAAGATAGAGAGAGAAAGAGAGAAGGAAAGAAAGAGAGAGAAAGAAAAATAGAGAAAAGGAAGTGCAGGGAGAAATGATATAAAAAGGTAAAAAGAGTAAGTGGGGGGAAAAGAGATATATACAAGAGGGGAAGACAGATAAAGATATAGATACTCATAATGAAAACGTGTTAAGATATTTACAAAGCTGTTGTAAAAAGGGTCTAGCCAATAACAGGGCACCGGTGAAATAGGGGGAATGCACTTAGCGTACACGCCATTCAGCCAAATGTTCATACACAAAACACTCAATATTTGTTACAGTAAGTCTGATATACTTTGACTAACTACAGCTGGTTATTTGCATCTCATAGGAACCCCCCCCCCCCCCCAACTCCATGTAGCGCTCTTTTGACATCACGATGAGTGTTAATGCATTCATCCTATGCTAGACTGATATGATTCATGTTCATATTAATCTATTCACAAAGAGCAACGGAGCACATCTTTTGTCAACGCTCATACATCGTGTGTTTGGGAGACAATTACTTTTTTCTCTACTGCAATATACATGCACTGTATGCATGCAAGCCATGTGTGAAGAATGCCCATATATTCGTGGGCCAATCAGTGGCAAGTGAGCATCAGTTTGACGTAGGATGGCATACAACGAGACGCCATCTTGATTTACACCTGATGCACATGTTACAAGAGGTTGGATGAATTGTTCTTCTTCGAACAGTTTCAATTCGAAAAAAAGCATCTAGATGATCAGCTTTCTTTATGACTTCAATTACGAAGATTTGAATTGCAACATATCGGTATATAAGGTGAGCTTAACATTGTATGTTGGTCATTTTGAGGTGAAAAGGTTTGGTTTCATTCAAGGAAGCTGATGAAAAAACGTAATTATGCGAGAAAAGGAGAAAGTGTATTTATGCGGGTTGAGGTATGAGGATAAATCAGGATGATTCCTGGCAACGATATTACTGAATACATCGTTTTCTCTCGCTTGCTCATAATACCTTACAATCTAGATAGTATATGTGTGGGTGTGAGGCTTTCACCCCAAAAATATGTCTATTTGTACAAGAATTGGAAAACAAATTCTCTAATGCATTTGGGATGATGGCGAAGTGAAACCAAGAAACAGAGACACTGGGAGAGAAAAATAGATGGAAACGAAGTTTCAAGTTGCGGGTTCGTCACAATGTGTTAAGAGGGGATAGGGGTGTTGACATGGATAGTGTGAAAGAAAGCGATAACAAGGGAGAGGGATAGAGAGGAAGACAGAGAGGGAGAAAGAAAGTAGGGGAAGAAAGGAATTAATAGAGAAAGAGAAAGAGAGATAAGGATAGAGGGGTAAGAAGACAACACGTGGATATATATATAAGGAAAGAAATAGAGAGCAGGAAGAGACAACTAATGACAGATAATTATAATGATTTAAGACTTTTGCACTGTTGTAGCATAGATCCTGCCAAATGAGGGGGCATCTGTGGAATTGGGGGTTAAAGAGAGAGGGGGAGGGGGCACAACATGGACTAAGTGTAGATGTCATTAATTTAACTGTTCATGCATGTAACTTTCAAATATTGTTGGAGTGAAAATCATGAAATAAGTTGATTATCAAATACTTAAGAAACAACATTGGTGCAAGAAAAGAAATAACATACAACATACAAACATTACACACACATGTAGTGAAAGATAGAGAAATATTGATTTAAGCCGAATCAAACAGATACTCGTCTTGTTTAGATGGAGGCAAGTTAACCTGGGGTGGTGTTAAGAGCTAGTCGGGGTAAATAGTTCAGTTCAGTTCATTTATTTAAATCATAAAACCATAACATAATATATATACAAAAGTAACATGAAACAATCATAATCTTACAATTCTGGAATTAAGAAATCGGAGATTAAAAAGGAAGTTTGAAAAAACTTGTAAGTAAAATAGTCCCCTGACATAAATAATAAATAACGAGATTACATGTCTGTACACGTTACAACAATAATAACAATATATAAATAAGAAACTACACATTTTAGATACACACACAAAAACATCATTCACTAACACACACGCACACACATGCATGGTACATTGCAAGGTAGAACAACTAAAAAGAAAGAGTTAAGGGAAATAAGAAGAGACCAACTGTCTCTTCAATAGAAATTTAAAGGATGATAAAGGTGTGCATAATGTTAGCTTATCAGTTAAATCATTCCAAATACGGGGACCATTATGTCTTAAAAAGAGTAAAGCATTAACTGGGTAGAGACCTTTGGATAATGATATTTGATACAGGAACGAGTATTATATGAATGAACAGATTTATTAAGGATAAACATTTGACAAACTCTTTTAGGTACATAATTATTATAAACATTATACATCATAATAGCACTTTGAATTGTATGTATATCATAAATATTGAGTGTTCTTAGGCGAAACAACAGGGGACGTGAATGAGCTTGATAATGGGAGTTTGTACATATTTTTAAAGCTTTCTTTTGAAGTTTATGGAGACGTTTTAGTTTAGTTGTTCCCACACCGGCCCAGATGATATTACAGTAATGTAAGTAAGGCAAAATTAAACAATTATAAAACATAAACAATACTTTTTCAGGCAGAAATACACGTAATTTACAAAGAACACCAATGTTTTTAGATATTTTGTTAGTTATATACAATCGATGATCCTGAAAAGATAAAGTATCATCCAAAAGGATACCAAGAAATTTAACAGAAGAGCACACGTTCAAATTTATATTGTTAATAAATATTTGTATATCATTAATATTGCAAGGATTAGTTTTATTATGAAAATAAAGTACACTTGTTTTGTCATAATTTATAATCAATTCATTAGCATTAAACCATTCAACAACCTTTTCTAATTATTTATTTACTTCTGACATTAATTTATCAAAATCATTATGAGATGCAATCAGGTTTGTGTCGTCAGCAAATAAGACAAAATGAAAAAAAGATAAAGCAGAACTAAGGTCATTTATGTAAATTAAAAATAGGAGAGGACCCAGTATGGAGCCCTGTGGGACTCCATACTGGATCCTCTCTCTGTCAGAAATAAAACTGCTGTATGATGTAAATTGAATACGATCACTTAAATAAATATTACTCCCTTGTTTTTCTAAGATGGTGACGTAGGTGTAAATATGGTGACGTAGGTGTAAAGACCGGACTAGTGATCGTCTGAACGATGGTCGTGTTAGCTACGCCTACCTTTAACCCCGACCTATTTAAACTATGAATATGACAGACAAAGAAAGCGGACAAAATATACAGCTCCCTAGGTAGACAAAGGAACATCCTTTCACTGCTATTATGTAGAAAGGTGAATATGCATGTGACACCTGTTCTACACATTTTTACATAATAGCAGTGAAGGGATGTTCCTTTGTCTACATGGGGAACTGAATATTTTGTCCGCTTTCTTTGTCAGTCATATTCATAGTGTTACTCCTGTACAAATCCACGAGTAACTCACTAACACGACTAGAGCTAACTCAAACCGGGTTGGCCAAACTTTGTGTATATATGGCTCTAAGTAAGTTACGCTGGTCGGTGGAAGATCGTGTTAACTAAATCGTGGCAAGTTAGTCCTAGTAAGAGCATTTGGACAACTTATGGTGTTAGTGACTTTATTGCTTATACCTAGAATAAAACAGTAATACAAAGTCTTGTGACCGAGAAAAAACTTTTACAAGGACTGTTTCTAACTACAGCTGGTTATTTCCATTTAGGGGTGAGGATAAGCACCCCCACCCCCTCCCCCACCCCCTCATGAAACCATTCAATCGATTTGGATCACAATGAATGTCAATCCATTCATTTATATTCATGATAATTTTTTTAACAAAATAGAGCAACGGAGCACATCTTTTGTCAACGCTCGTTCATTGTGTGTTTGGGGGACAATTACTCTGTTGTTCTACTTGCCATATGCATGCACTGTATGCATGCATGGGTGAAAATGCCCATGAATTTGTGTGCAAATTTGGGCCAAGTGAGCATCAGTTTCAAGTTGGATGACATACAACTAGAGGCCATCTTGAATTGCACTTAATACAAATGTTACGATGAATACAAGTTGGGGGAATTTGTTATCAGCTTTCTTTTTGACTTCATGTTACGAATGTAAAAATCACAACATACTCGTATGTAAAGTGGGCTGTAAATTGAATGTATATCATTTTTGCTTTGAACAAGGCTGGTTTCATATAAAGAAGGGAATGACAAATATGTAAAATTGTAATAATGCAAAAAAAAGAGAAACAGGTGTATGCATGTGAGATTATGAATCCACATAAGGTCCTACAACATGAGAATAAAGGTTAATAATATCTCACACTGTATGTCTCTTTTTCTTTCTTCTTTTCTCTATCTCTCACTGCCCGAATTGCGTCATTATTTGGTTGGCATGGCACCCCAATGTAACCTTATTTATTGTATTTCTATATCGAAATGAAATGTATGCCACAACAAACTTGTCATTTTTACCACTCGTGGATTTAAACCGAAAAATTGATAAATTATATAGATTCCTGGCAAGGAGATGACTGAATACACTGTTTTGCACGCTTGCTCGCAAATATATTTGGGACCCGGTCAATATCTTTTTAGACGACAGACCCTATTTACAATGGACAATAGATAAAAACGCATGTACATTATTAGCTAACGTACCACAAGAAGGAAAACAATATTTACTTTGAAGTTAAAATTAACATCATGGGATAAGACTAGATGATACTCGGTTGTTTCCATAAATACAATTATAATTGTTCATAACCAAGAAACATCACAATACAGTGCCGTGACTCGTTTTCTGAGAAATTGTTATACTCATATATTCCCTCAGCGATTAAGACAACAGAATACTTCTCTGTGTATTGACGGAATAGTTTCAATATGTTTAATCTAACATTACATTGTATGATGTGTTCGAGTATGAGGTTGTCAACACTAACTAAACACGATCCGTCGTAACATTGGTTTAAAAACATACAATAAGAGCTAAGTCTGATCCAATCCAAAAGGTTTTCGATTTTATAACACCTTTTTCTTGCAGTTATAACGCGTTGCATACAATGCCCTTATATTATGGTTCGGCCACCTGATAGTATCACTTTTCAAGAACACTTCCATTAAAGCGCGCATACGATCCTAAACCTATGTAAAGAACAAGATCAACGTGTCAATTTTGCTTTCAATCATTAATCCTGCAATTTGTAATAATTTATTCAAATTATGTTACTATAAAATTGTGAAGTACATTTTATCTTATCACTCGAAAGCCTTTCAATAGTACACATGTTTTGGATAATGCATGTATGATATAGCTCACGACCACTAACAATATATATATATATAAATATATATATATATATATATATATATATATATATATATATTTTTGTTATTTGCTCTCAGTGCATTATTTTTTTCAATAATATACATAGGTTGATCTTGCAAATGCGCATCGCCAATATTCATGACCATACAAGTGCTTGATTATACAAATGCCAAACCAGTAAATGACCTTTGTATATAAGTTTCAAAGCAATTTCACTGAAGGGAATACATTGGTTTTCATCAACATTCTTTGTTTCAATGTTCATGAAGACATATTATTAATGGAAGTCATTTTACTAAACATATTTTATTCTCTTCTTTTCACTTTGTCTTTTCCTTTTTCCTTCTTCTTCAATCCCCTCTTTAAATCTCTTTCTCTTTCACTTTTTACTCATCTTTTTTCTCTCCCTCTGTGCCTCCCCCCATCCCTCCTAACGTTCCCTCATTCTTTCTCCCTTCATTTCCTCTCCGTCTATCCCTTCCCCGTTCATCCAACCCATAATTCCCCCATCCCCCTCTCTCCTTCTCTCTCTCTCTCTCTCTCTCTTTCTCTCAACAGAATTGTTCTGTATAAAGGTCAATACTCTGATCAGGATGGCGGCAAACTTCAGCTCTGCAGGAAACACCTGTGAAGGAGAGAACTGTGAGGTAATCACAGATGTGACGTACTACGTAACGGAGAAGAAGACGCTCTGCGATGGCTGCGCCTCCAAAGAGGGATGCATCGGAAAAGCAAGAAAGGGTGGGTTGAATCTTTATTGTGAGGAGCATAATGAAGAAATGAAACTATATTGTAAAACACATGATGTAGCACTGTGTTATTCATGCGCACATATAGATCATCAACAGCCTTGCGTGCAACAGGGTTTAGACCGCGCCATCATGGAAAGTAAAGCGAGCCTAATCACTCTAAAAGAACAGGCAAAGGACAGATTGAAGCTGTGTCGAGTTTATGGAGATCAGATTCAAAAGTGTAGACAAGACACCGACACCCATCTACAAGCTTTGAAAGAGGAAGTTGATTCGGTAATAAATGAGGCGATCCAAACAGAAAAGGACAAAGAGGAGGAGGATGCTGCAAAAATCAACCAGGAGAGTGATAAGAAGAATTCAAAACTTCACGAGGCGATTAAACAAATTAATGAAAAGATTCGGAAAAACGACGAGGAGAGAAAAAATCTACTTGAACTGAACCGTTCAAATGCAGAGAGAAGACGAGAACCAATCGACAACAAACAGCATGGACTTCACACAGACATACAAACCATCGCTGAAGAGAAAGAGAGAAAGATTGGACAGTTAGAGATATCTTGGCAAGATAATACAAAAACCACAGAGACCGAAATACAGAAACTTGATACAGTACTGAAAGAAGATTCAAATGTCGTCAAAGATGGGCATCGTGTAGAGACATCAGTGAGTGGTATATTAAAGAAGCCGCTGAATGAGGATGAGGTAAAACAAATCACTGGGGTAATTTCAGGTGTGAGGTTTGTGAAGGGTGCTGGGAGAAAGAAGTATGATGGGAGGATTGATGGGTATGATAGGGAGTGGAAGCTCATTGATACAATCAATGTCAGTGATAACATCACATTACCGACCATTGTAGGATACATAGATGAATGCAATGTGATCATCTCAGATAGATTAAGTGGTAGCCTACATACATACATGTTAGATATAAACACTAAAAATACTCAGAGAGTGATAACCGGTAGTGATACAACATGGGTTTCTTCCTGTGCATTGCTGAATGATAGCAAGGTAGTATGCGGTAAATACAGTAAAGGGTGTACAGGGGACAGTTTGACTGGATGCATCAGTATGTATGACAGACAATGGAAGCACATCAATGACGTCACAATACCAAGAAACACAGCGGATGGTGACGCAGGGGTAGAGGTAGCTGTTGACCAGGATGGGATGATCATCGCGGCTGAGTGGGGTCACGCTAAGATATACGTCATCAACCCATCTGATGGTAAGATCATGAATACCATCGCATGTAAACAAAAAATGTTGATGCGCGGTGTTCTTTCATCAGGTCACATCATCGCTCGACCCTCACCACCAGAACACAGAATATTCATCATCGACAGACAGGGTGCTCAAAGGGAAATCCCCCACAGTGGTGTTGTCATGAAAGCCTGCATCGATCATATGAAGGACGACATCTACGTCGTGACATCAGATGATGAGTACAAGACATGTGTGATCGATCAGGTGATGAGCGGGATTGACATGAAGAAGAGAAGGGTAGCATCATTCCCTCTATCAAGTAGATTGGGTAATAGGAAGAAACAGTGTAAATATTCTCGCGTTATGATAACTCCATCGGGGAAACTGATTGCTTGCGATGGAGACAACATTCTCGTATTCAAAAACAAATTTACCCCCTAAATTCGATCCTGTTTGATTACAATTTTCCATGCGCACTATGTATCCACATGCATGTGCAAAACAATATACTATGGCTAGCATTCAAATTATTACATGTAGATCTAAATATGTGTGTTATAATGTGTACCTAGATTAGCCAAGATTATCTGATATACAGGATCAGAATTTGTCACATAAATATATGAACTGTTGTAATCGTTTCTATATTTCAAAGAAAAGTGTAGCAATTCATGAATTTGCATAAATACAATTACAATAACCATAACTAGGTTCAAGCCAAGTTTGTACAATGAATAATAGAATACAAAAAGCAAGAGAAAATATTCAGATGCTATAGTGGAATTCAAATCATAGTGATAGGTGAAAATATATCACTTTCATTAATATACTATAACAATGCAATACGAGGCAGAGTTTCCTTATCTTTCGAGAGACTAATCAGCTGTAGCCACACACCCAGGAATATCATTGTTAAATTCAATAACCATCGCACCCGAGAACAGGTCTACAGTGCACGATCCAAGCTAAAGAATCTTAGCGATGATATTAAACACCATGTTTACATCAATGAAAGCCTCACTAAGAAGCGGAAATAACTTCTCTGGAAGGTTAGAAACAAATTCAAGAAAATTATTGATAAGACATGATCCCAAGTAATTTTCTAACTGTAGAATCAGGAATTCCACAAGGATCAATACTGGGGTCATTAATTGTTTGCCTCTATGTGAATGGTATTTGTAACCTGCAACTCCAAGACAAAGGTTTCCTCAATGCAGATGACACGGCTGTGTTTCATCCTGAAAAGGATCATAAAGTTTATGAATGCAATCTCCAAAAATACTTTTACAGTATCTTGAAATGGCTTAAATAAGATGGGCTGTTTTTAAATGCATATAAACCCAAACAATACTTTTTGGTTCTAAAAGAAAAAAATCTTACTTATAATACTTATTAAAGTATACAAACCTAGGTGTAACACTAGACAAATATCTTATCATGGTCGCTACATGTAAGATAAGTTGTTAAGAAAGTATCGGGTACGATTGCCTGCAATAGACGTATACGCCATTTTATTTCCCGTAAAAATCTGATTACATTATACTATTCTCTTATCCTACCGCATTTAAACTGCAGTAATTCAGTATGGGGAAATACTTCGAAACATAATCTAACAAAATTGCAAAAACTACAAAAACGTGCCGAATATTTTACCTCAACAACTTTTAATGAGTAAATTGAAATATTAATTCATGCATTTGTTTCCTCTAGGATTGATTGCTGTAATGCTCTATTGTTTGGTTTGGCCGAGAAAGATATAAGAAAATTGCAAATTGTCCAAAATTGTCCTGCAAGACTTGTTGAACGAGCAAGGGGGAGGTATCCAGGAACACCCATGTTGACTCGCCTTCATTGGTTACCTGTAAAAGAAAGAATTGTTTATTAAGTTTTTATGTTGTGTCACAAGGTAATGATTCTTAAAATTCCCGACTTATTTTTTTGATATTATTTGCTCTTACATACCCGGTAGAAATCTCCGCTCCTCAACAAAGAATTTCCTGCCTGTCCCTACCACATCGACCGAAACATATGGTTCTCGTGCCTTTTCAACGGCAGCGCCTGTCTTGTGGAATCAGTTTCCTGACCAGCTTCGAGT
Organism: Strongylocentrotus purpuratus; assembly: GCF_000002235.5. Classification (NCBI taxonomy): domain Eukaryota; kingdom Metazoa; phylum Echinodermata; class Echinoidea; order Camarodonta; family Strongylocentrotidae; genus Strongylocentrotus; species Strongylocentrotus purpuratus. The sequence goes on from NW_022145606.1 coordinate 20,329,215, forward strand.
TGTTGGGAGCATTGAAGGCTTTGGAAGAGCCCTGAAAAACATTTTTTTTTCGAGGGTCTCCTAGAGCTGCTTCGTCCGTTGCCGGTTCGGAGGCTGATTCGACATGATGAGTGTCTGTTTGTTGAATGTGTTATATGTCAATTAGTTTACCTTCTATGTAGGTGTAATTATAGGTGCATTGGTTAACTTTCACATAAATATTGTTTGTAATTTGCTTATCTATTTTTTATTTATTGTTGTATTAATGTTGTTGTTATGTTATCAAATTTGTTATGATTGTTAAGCGCATAGAAACATGTTCAATTCATTATGCGCTTCATAAATATTCCCCATTATTATTTGTATTAATGGCGGTCAAAATTATCAGAAATGCATCTTGATTTTTAAAATCATCAACGACCTATCACCACCATTTCTAAATCCATGTATTAGTGAAAGACTGGTATTGTAATCTACTCGTTATGCTCTAAACAGTCCATTATTCATTAAAAGATGTTGAATAAAACCTTAAAATGAAAACCTTAGCGGTTTCAGGGGCTAAATTATTATAAATTACCCTGTAATATTCAAAACTGTAAGTCTCTGCAAAGTCTTTATTTTCCTTTTTCTGATTTATATTAAATTGATTTGAATTGTTGTATATGCCATGTATATTTTTACCTTTGTATGTATGTTTTGAATTCATGTATTTATTGATGTATAGCTTTGTTCTGTCTTTGAGATCAGGTCCAGAAATGGACTTGAAATAAGACCACCCTGTTGAAATAAAACTATAATAAATAATAAATGATTAAATAAAGGTACATACCTGCTTTACACCAAGTACATGTGTAGGTTTATTCGTGTAATAGTTTCAAATTGATTGACCGCTTTTTTCAGCTAGTGAAATCCATTCAAATTTGTTTTATAGTAATGAGTAAACAAGATACACAATTGAGGCGGGGTGGGGGGGGGGGGGGTGGCAGGCAAAAATACCTTCTACCAATGTAACTACCGGGGACAAATTAAATGTTACACCTTTTGTCTCGTCAATATTTCTAACAAACCCTTGTAAATAATATGCTTAACATTGCATAGCATTAAATGTATCATGCAATTATATGCATAGCAAATATGCTCAGAACATATAAACATGGTTATTTACTATATGCATTATGTCATGTTATTACAAAAAGAAAGAAAGAGTGTGACTGCTGGATAAAATTTTCCTTCTATTTTGCTATAAACACTGCATTGTAAATTGATTTATATGATTTAATTATATGTTTCCAAACAGAACATTGATTTGTTACATTACATTAAAAGTGATGTATATTGTTATAAACAGAATATTGATATACATTAATGAAGTTTCATAAATATAATACAATACATGTATATAGCTGCATAATACGCATTATTTGTAAGATAAACGTTTGTTGGTTTTGTCATCTCTTTGTGAGACTATTTGTTATGTATCATTTATTTTAATAAAAGCGATGCTATACTATTGCAGAGCTTTTTTTTAATCCAACGCACAACTTGTAAATAGCTGCATAATACTAAGTTTCTGCAACGTTCGATTTAATTTGTTGACTTGATTTTTATAAGGCATATGTACATATTATGTATTTAACAAGTGCATTTTGATCGAATGAATAATACAATACACCATATAAATACTTTGTAAAGTCTTGTTATCTATAACAGATTAAATACATTAAAACTATGCTCATTATAATTTGCATAGCAGAATATTACCTAGTATTTGAAAAGATTCAACATTATTGATTTTATCATTTCGCTCAATGCGATTTTTTCCCGAGACAAATGCAATAATGTTGAAATAAGTTGCAGTCTTGTTATCTTACAAACTCACACAATGTAGATGGCTGTACATTGTTTAGTTTCTCTAAAATTTAATGTGTTGATTTATAATTTTGTTTGGAGACATTCGATATATTCATGTAGCCAAAAAGTAAATTTGATAGAATGAATAATATTAACATTATATTTATGGACAATTTTCATTATCTATCAAGGAAGTATTTATATTACAAGTATGATTATGGTATCTTAATAACACAATATACCCAGTATTCGTAAAATTAACATCTGTTGATTTCGTTATTATTTTATGTGTATTTTTCTAAATCTATCATTTAATTCACATTACGAGTATGCTCATTAAACAAAAACATACCCATATAATACTTAGCATTTGTCAGATTCAACACTGTTGATGTCATTAAGTTGCTATAGGAAATATCAATCTTTGATATGTAATTTGATGGAACAGATAATAGAATCATATCGTGCATGTGAGCTGCACAAGTTGTCATCGCTCACATTCACCACATGTAGATTATACGTATTACTTGCACATTTAAATTGTTTATTTGTATTTGTCTTTAGACATGGTTATATTAACATTAAAAACAAATATGTAATGTTATAAAAAGTATATTCATTACATAAAAATAAAACAACAACGATGCAAGGTCATGAGAATGATGATGAAGATGATGGGTTACAAGTGTTTAGCGCCGGTATGTTATCAACATGTATCAAGAAATTATTCGCATTCCAAATATGCTCGAGAAATGTACATAGCGGCATAACTCACAATATTTGTAAGATTTTACTTGTTTGTATTGTTAATTATTAAATGAGATATTGTTATCTCTGTTGTGTATGTTGGTGAAGGAGATGCTATAACAATTAAATAAGTTGTATTTTGTGTTATTTCCCTCTCACTCACTAGCAACATTCAGATCACTGCATTATATGGTATCCCAGTCACACACTGCTACTCGCAATCACTAATGTTGTTTGCCAGTTGAAATGTTATCTTTGTGTTCATTTTTTTTTTCGGGGATGGAGATTCTTCTTTTATTCTCTGGAATGTACAATGTAGTTTATATTTGTGCATGAGTGTATCTCTTGTTTGATGGTTATAATTTGTGTGTGGACAAATTAAATCAAATGCTATACATTGAAATAAATTACAGAGTTTTGTTATCTATCGGGAGACCATTGATTTTACACATTTTGAAAATAGCTGTAGCATAGAGGGTACCGAAGTATGGCGTCATACTGACTAAGTTGTCAAGGTAACTGGCCCCAAGCGATTGTGTGCTCATCAATAGTGTGGTGATCATACCATGCCGTTGATTAAATGATTTCAGTGTAAATCTTATACGCAGGCTCTGAACTAGTAACCTGGACGACGAGCGAATATCATAGCGAGTATGTACTCTATTCTGAGTACAATTGATAACCATGGACATCCACAAACAGTTTGCTAGAAAATGATTATGCAAAGGCAATGTCAAGCTTCACCCAGGATGCACTTAACCGACAGTAACATTAACATGCATTCAATGCCAGCTCATATTCGGAATATTTGACATGACATTAATCGGTTTGATATTATCAAATTGGGGAAATTTTGATGCATCTATTTATTATGTTTCGAAACCATCATACAATGTTCCATTGGTTATAACAATCTTTGTCTATGAAAAAATGGCTTTGTGCTTAAACATGTCTTCAAAATTTAAATGGTCATTTATCAATGTGAGTTTCGTCATAGGTTTGAGGTAAGACACTTGGGAGGAACATTAAATGAAATAAGGGACAGAAGTATTAACAGTGAACACATGATAGAATTGAAAACAGGAGAATGGGAGATATATGGAAAGAGAGAAAGATAGAGAGAGAAAGAGAGAAAGAAAGAAAGAGAGAGAAAGAAAAATAGAGAAAAGGAAGTGCAGGGAGAAATGATATAAAAAGGTAAAAAGAGTAAGTGGGGGGAAAAGAGATATATACATGAGGGGAAGACAGATATAGATATAGATACTCATAATGAAAACGTGTTAAGATATTTACAAAGCTGTGTAAAAAGGGTCTAGCCAATAACAAGGCACCGGTGAAATAGGGGGAATGCACTTAGCGTACATGCCATTCAGCCAAATTTTCATACACAAAACACTCAATATTTGTTACAGTAAGTCTGATATACTTTGACTAACTACAGCTGGTTATTTGCATCTCATAGGAACCCCCCCCCCCCCAACTCCATGTAGCGCTCTTTTGACATCACGGTGAGTGTTAATGCATTCATCCTATGCTAGACTGATATGATTCATGTTCATATTAATCTATTCACAAAGAGCAACGGAGCACATCTTTTGTCAACGCTCATACATCGTGTGTTTGGGAGACAATTACTTTTTTTCTCTAATGCAATATACATGCACGGTATGCATGCAAGCCATGTGTGAAGAATGCCCATATATTCGTGGGCCAATCAGTGGCAAGTGAGCATCAGTTTGACGTAGGATGGCCTACAACGAGACGCCATCTTGATTTGCACCTGATGCACATGTTACAAGAGGTTGGATGAATTGTTCTTCTTCGAACAGTTTCAATTCGAAAAAAGCATCTAGATGATCAGCTTTCTTTATGACTTCAATTACGAAGATTTGAATTGCAACATATCGGTATATAAGGTGAGCTTAACATTGTATGTTGGTCATTTTGAGGTGAAAAGGTTTGGTTTCATTCAAGGAAGCTGATGAAAAACCGTAATTATGCGAGAAAAGGAGAAAGTGTATTTATGCGGGTTGAGGTATGAGGATAAATCAGGATGATGCCTGGCAACGATATTACTGAATACATCGTTTTCTCTCGCTTGCTAATAATACCTTACAATCTAGATAGTATATATAAATGTGTCTATATGTATGTAAATATGTCTATTTGTACAAGAATTGGAAAACAAATACTCTGATGCATTTGGGATGATGGCGAAGTGAAACCAAGAAACAGAGACACTTGGAGAGAAAAATAGATGGAAACGAAATTTCAAGTTGCGGGTTCGTCACAATGTGTTAAGAGGGGATAGGGGTATTGACATGGATAGTGTGAAAGAAAGCGATAACAAGGTAGGGGGATAGAGAGGAAAACAGAGAGGGAACAAGAAAGTGGGGGGGGGGGAGAAAGGAATTAATAGATAAAGAGAAAGAGAGATAAGAATAGAGGGGTAAGAAGACTGAACGTGGATATATAAGGAAATAGAGAGAGAGCAGGAAGAGACAACTAATGACAGATAATTATAATGATTTTAAGACTTTTGCACTGTTGTAGCATATATCCTGCCAATGAGGGGGCATCTGTGGAATTGGGGGTTAAAGAGAGAGGGGGAGGGGCGCAACATGGACTTAGAGTACATGTCATTAAGTTAACTGTTCATGCATGTAACTCTCAAATATTGTTGGAGTGAAAATCATGAAATGAGTTGATTATCAAATACTTAAGAAACAACATTGGTGCAAGAAAAGAAATAACATACAACATACAAACATTACACACATGTAGTGAAAGAAAGAGAAAGATTGATTCAAGCCGAATCAAACAGATACTAGTCTTGTTTAGATGGAGGCAAGTTAACCTGGGGTGGTGTTAAAAGCTAGTCGGGGTAAATAGTTCAGTTCACTGCAGTTCATTTATTTAAATCATAAAACCATAACATAATATATATACAAAAGTAACATGAAACAATCATAATCTTACAATTCTGGAATTAAGAAATCGGAGACTAAAAAGGAAGTTTGAACAAACTTGTAAGTAAATATAGTCCCCTGACATAAATAATAAATAACGAGATTACATGTTTTTACACGTTACAACAATAATAACAATATATAAATAAGAAACTACACATTATAGATACACACACACAAACACCATTCACTCACTCACACACACACACACACACACGCACACACATGCATGGTATATTGCAATGTAGAACAACTACAAAGAAAGAGTTAAGGGAAATAAGAAGAGACCAACTGTCTCTTCAATAGAACTTTAAAGGATGATATAGTTGTGCATAATGTTAGCTTATCAGTTAAATCATTCCAAATACGGGGACCATTATGTCTAAAAGAGTAAAGCATTAACTGGGTAGAGACCTTTGGATAATGATACTTGATACAGGAACGAGTATTATATGAATGAACAGATTTATTAAGGATAAACATTTGACAAACTCTTTTAGGTACATAATTATTATAAACATTATACATCATAATAGCACTTTGAATTGTATGTATATCATAACTATTGAGTGTTCTTAGACGAAAAAAACAGGGGACGTGAATGAGCTTGATCATGGGAGTTTGTACATATTCTTAAAGCTTTCTTTTGAAGTTTATGGAGAGGTTCTAGTTTAGTTGTTCCCACACCGGCCCAGGTGATATTACAGTAATGTAAGTAAGGCAAAATTAAACAATTATACAACATAAACAATACTTTTTCAGGCAGAAATACACGTAATTTACAAAGAACACCAATGTTTTTAGATATTTTGTTAGTTATATACAATCGATGATCCTGAAAAGATAAAGTATCAATCAATAGGATACCACGAAATTTAACGGAAGAGCACACGTTCAAATTTATATTGTTTATAAATATTTGTAAATCATTAATATTGCAAGGATTAGTTTAATTATGAAAATAAAGTACACTTGTTTTGTCATAATTTATAATCAATTCATTAGCATTAAACCATTCAACAACCTTTTCTAATTTTTTATTTACTTCTGACATTAATTTATCAAAATAATTATGAGATGCAATCAGGTTTGTGTCGTCAGCAAATAAGACAAAACGAAAAAAAGATGAAGCAGAACTAAGGTCATTTATGTAAATTAAAAATAGGAGAGGACCCAGTATGGAGCCCTGTGAGACTCCATACTGGATCCTCTCTCTGTCAGAAATAAAGCTGTTGTATGATGTGAATTGAATACGATCACTTAAATAAATATTACTCCCTTATTGTTCTAAGATGGTGACGTAGGTGTAAAGACCGGACTAGTGATCGTCTGAACGATGATCGTGTTAGCTACACCTACCTTTACCCCGACCTATTTACACTATGAATATGACAGACAAAGAAAGCGGACAAAATATACAGTTCCCCAGGTAGACAAAGGAACATCCTTTCACTGCTATTATGTAGAAAGGTGAATATGCATGTGACACCTGTTCTACACATTTTTACATAATAGCAGTGAAGGGATGTTCCTTTGTCTACCTGGGGAACTGTATATTTTGTCCGCTTTCTTTGTCAGTCATATTCATAGTGTTACTCCTGTACAAATCCACGAGTAACTCACTAAAGCGTTGGTCACATCCCACCGTGCGTGTTTTTAGTCCGTACGGTTTTTGGGGAGGCCACGGCCGCCACGTTTTCTGAAAACGTAGGGAGGGAGTGGCAAAGGCAGGGAGGGAGTACCGGCAAAGCACGTCACACGCACGGTGTAAGTACGTGGCCCGCACGCCACGCCTGGCCTAGAGCGGTTGCGTGCATCGTACGTTGCGCACGTGGTAAGTGCGTTGTACGTGCTTACAACGTGCTTACTACGTGCTTACAACGTACGGTCTCCGTGCGGTTGCCACGTTATCTTACGGAGGCCGTACTTACACGTGCTGCTCACGTACGGTGTCCTTACTCACTCGCACGTTGTAAGTGCGTGCACGTACGAAGAACTTGGTGAGTCGGGGTATGTCGAAGTATATAGGACGACATTCCCATTTTCTCTAGAAGTCCCAGCTGCTGCTGCCTCCTCAAGATGCCGCCCATTCCACCGCAGAGACTCCGGGTTCTGATGCTGCAAGAACACCTTCAAGTGGCAGCGCATGAGCACGACGTGGTATTACTTGCCTTGATACGGGAGAGAGAGAGGCAACAGAGATGCCGACGCAGGAGATGGTGGGTTCGCCCATGGGTCGAGAGGAGGAGGCTTTTTGGGCAGTACGAAATGTGTTCCAAGAGCTAGAGCGTGAATCGCGGGGGGACTATGTCGGATACATCCGAATGGACCTAACGAATGGGCACACAACAGCATATCCACGTTCGTGCCGGAGGTCTGCACCGCCATCTACAAGGTACATAAGGAGGAGATGTTCAACATGCCCTCCACACAGGACGAGTGCATGGAAAGCCGTCGCCAGCCAGTTTGGAACGCGATGGAACTTTCACCACTGTTATGGGGCGATCGATGGGAAACATATCGCCATCAAGAAGCCCAATAAAAGTGGATCGCTCTATTACAATTATAAGCGCTTCTGTTCTGTGGTGCTCCGGGCCATCGTGGATGCTAACTATTCCTTCTTGTGGTGCAAGGTGGGGGCAAATGGCTCATCCTCAGACGCACGCGTGTTCAGTCGCCGTGCCATGACCCACAAAGAGAGCGTGATGAACTATCGGACCTCTCGGGCCCGTCGGGTTGTGGAGAACTGTTTCGGGATATTGGCTCACAGGTGGCGGTGCCTACTCACCACCCTGCTGTTGGAGCCTGACAGGGTGATTCGCGTTGTGTTGGGCTGCCTCACCCTTCACAATTGGCTGCGAAAGCGCCAGCCCGGACTACAGGACCTTAATTTGGACCACGAGGATGAGGATGGCAACGTGGTCCTCGGGGCCTGGAGGGAGGATGTGCAGATGACCGAACCCAACCAGATGGTCGGCCAACGGGCCTCAAGGGAAGGGAAAACCCTGGGAAACTTATCGAAGGAGACCGGATTGACCGAGAAGAACTCAACCAGGCGCTCCTCCTGTTTCGCCGAGAACGAGCAGTTGGCCTTTTCCTTGTCACACCCTTTTCATGTGACCCCTTCTTCGATCCACCAGCAGCACCCTCCTCATGATCAGACGCTTTGGCGTCACCATCTGACTCTTTTTCGCTCCTCCTCCACTCTTCCTCTCTGGCCTCTCATCTTCCGCGGCACCCTCCTCATGATCAGACGCTTTGGCGTCACCATCTGACTCTTTTTCGCTCCTCCTCCACTCTTCCTCTCTGGCCTCTCATCTTCCGCGGCACCCTCCTCATGATCAGACGCTTTGGCGTCACCATCTGACTCTTTTTCGCACCTCCTCCACTCTTCCTCTCTGGCCTCTCATCTTCCGCGGCCCGTTTCTGTTGGGCCTCTCTGGCCTTCTTATCCGCTGCCTTTTGAGCTGCAGATGCAGCGGACCCCTTATTCTGTGTCTTCTTCGGCGCCATCTTGGAGACGAAATGTTGGCACTCTTCCGTCGGCTCGGCTTTTGTATACTGCATAAATCAGTGCGCACAACGTGCGTTGTAAGTGCGGAGCACGTGCTTACTCGGTACGGTCCACGTGAGTTCTGCGTGCTCATCAGAAAGTTGAACTGGGGAAGTGGCGAGTAAGCACGGACCACGCGCTTATCACGTGCGCAGCACGCACGTGCTAAGTGCGCCTTCCGTAGAGCAAGTGATCGTGGGAAACAAATTTAAAAACGCACGGAGTCAGTGCGTTGTGCGCTCGTTGGCAGTACCGGGCACGCACGTCACGCGCACTGGGGGTGAATCGGTAGCCCGAACGCAGCGAAAGTTCCTCGTGCACTAAAAGTGCTACGGTGTGTCTGCGTGCTCCCAAATCCGTACGGAGGCGGTACTCACCACGTACCGATACCCAAATTTTGCCCACGTTTTTGCACGTAGACAGCACGCACTTGCAAGCACGGCGGGATGTGACCACCGCATAACACGACTGGAGCTAACTCAAACCGGGTTGGCCAAACTCTGTGTATATGGCTCTGAGTAAGTTACGCTGGTCAGTGGAAGATCGTGTTAACTAAATCGTGGCAAGTTAGTCCTAGTAAGAGCATTTGGACAACTTATGGTGTAAGTGACTTTATTGCTTATACCTAGAATAGAACCGTAATACAAAGTCTTGTGACCGAGATATAAATTTTACAAGGACTTTTTCTAACTACAGTTGGTTATTTCCATTAAGGGGTTAGAAGAACAGCCCTCCCCCCTAAAACGATTCAATGGATTTGGATCACAAGGAATGTCAATGCATTTGTTTATAGTCATGATAATTTTGTTCACAAATAGAGCAACGGAGCACATCTTTTGTCAACGCTCCTTCATTGTGTGTTTTGGGGACAATTACTCTGTGTTTCTACTTGTCATATGCATGCACTCTATGCATGCATGAGTGAAAATGCCAAAGAATTTGTGTGCAAATTTGGGCCAGGTGAGCAACAGTTTGACGTTGGATGACATACACCTAGGCTGCGTCTCACGAAACCGTCATAAGTACAAGTTGAGCGACATCCCTTTGAAATGCGTGTATTAAGTTTAACACGCATTTCAATGGGATGTCGCTCAACTTGTACTTATGACGGTTTCGTGAGAAGCAGTCCTAGAAGCCATCTTGATTTGCACTTAATACAACTTATACGATGAATACAGGTTGGAGGAATTATGTATCAGCTTTCTTTTTGACTTCATATTACGAAGGTTAAAATCACAACATACTGGTATTTAAAGTGAGCGGTAAATTTGATGTATATCATACTTGCTTTGAACAAGGTTGGTTTCATACAAGGAATGGGATGAAAAATATATAAAATTGTAATAATGCAATACAAAGAGAAACATGTGTATGCATGTGAGATGGGGGTATGCTTGTCTTATTTGGAAGTAGAAAGATGAGAATCCACTCATAAGAAAGCTTTCAGAAATATAATTTCCTACAACATGAGAAGAAATGTTAATAATATCTCACACTGTATGTCTATTTGTCTTTTTTCTTTTTCTCTCACTGCCCGAATTGCGTCATTATTTGGTTGGCATGACACACGAATATAACCTTATTTATTGTATTTCTATATCGAAATGAAATGTATGCCACAACAACATTTTCTTTCTGTACCACTCGTGGATTTACTTATCGAAAAATTAATAAATCATATCGATTCCTGGCAAGGAGATGACTGAAGACAATGTTCTGCTCGATTGCTCGCAATATTTGGGACCCGAGCAATATCTTTTCAGACGAGAGACCCTATTTACAATGGACAATAGATCAAAACGCATGTACCTTATTAGCTAACTTACCACATAAATGAAAACAATATTTACTTTGAAGATAAAATTAATCTCATGGGATAAGACTAGATGTGTTTCCATAAATACAATTATAGTTGTTGATAACGAAGAATGAGAAGTGGTTTAAACATCACATTACTTAAGTGCCGCGACTTGTTTTCTATGATTGTTTTATTCTCATATATTCCCTCAACGTTAGACAACAGAATACTTCCCTGCGAGTATCACAATTAACAAAACTCTTTATGGTTATATTGACGGAATGGTTGCAATATGTTTTAATGTAACACTATGGTATGATGTATTGGAGTATGAGGTTAAACGCTAACTATAAAATGCGTCGTAACATTGGTTTAAAAACACAAAGTAAGGTTTTTGATTTGATAACACCCTTTTCTTGTATTTATAACGCGGTGCATACATTGCCCTTATATTATGCTTCAGCCACTTTATAATATCACTTTTAAAGAACACTGCCGTTAAAGTGCGCGTACGATCCTAAACCTATGTAAAGAACAAGATAAACATGTCAATTTTGCTTTCAATCATTAATTCTGCAATTGAAATAATTTATACAAATCATATTACTAAATTGTGAATTCCATTTTATCTTATCACTAGAAAGCCTTTCAAATGTACAAATGTTTTGGGCAATGCATGTATAGGTCACGACTCCCTTAATACTGACACAATATATATATATATATATATATATATATATATATTTAATTTATTTGTTATTTGCTCTCAGTGCATTATTTTGTTTCAATATAATACATTATATGTTGATCTTGCAGATGCGCATCAGCAATATTCATGACAATACAAGTGTTTGATTATACAAATGCCAAAACAGTAAAATGACCTTTGTATATCCATTTCAAAGCAACTTCACTGAAGAAAGTACATTGGCATTTATTAATCATTCTTTGTTTTATGTGCATAAGGACATATTATTTAATAATGGAAGTCATTTTACTAAACATATTTTATTCTCTTCTTTTCACTCTGTCTTTTCCTTCCTCCTTATTCTTCAATCCCCTCTTTCAATCTCTTCCCTTTTCCCTTTGTCCTCGTCCTCTTTCTCTCCCTCCGTGGCTCCCCCATCCCTCCTGACGTTCCCTCATTCTTTCTCCCTTCCTTTTCTCTCTGTCTATCCCTTCCCCGCTCATCCAACCCATAACTGCCCCCATCCCCCCCTCTCTCTCTCTCTCTCTCTATTTCTCTCATCAGAATTGTTCTGGATACAGGTCAATACTCTGATCAGGATGGCGGCGAACTTCAGCTCTGCAGGAAGGTTCTAGGACAATTACCCCCTGGGCAATCACCCCCCGGAAAGTTACCCCCCGGAAAACTACCCCCCAAGGACAATTACCCCCCGGAGAATTACCCCCCGGAGAATTACCCCCCGAGGACAATAACCCCCTAAGGACAATTACCCCCCGAAAATTACCCCCCGGAGAATTACCCCCCGAGGACAATTACCCCCCAAGGACAATTACCCCCCGGAAAATTACCCCCCGGAGAATTACCCCCCGAGGACAATTACCCCCCAAGGACAATTACCCCCCGGAAATTACCCCCGGAGAATTACCCCCCGAGGACAACTACCCCCGAGGACAATTACCCCCCCCCCCCCCCCCCCCGGGGACAATCAGGATTCAATAGCAAAAGACGATCTGTCACGTTGAGAGATGCTGTGAAGGCTACGAGCCCATAAAATCCCGTGCATGAACCCACATTCGTTCAAATACTTGCGCGTGATCTTCCTCATTACTACACATTTTTCTTTAACTATAATCTATGCAACAACACCGTGGTTGCTGTTTTCTACGAAGGATTTCTCTTGTGCAGCGTTATTTCAACTTTTTGTTCGACACGATGCCCTCTTAAGAAATGAAAAGTTTCGCCCAATCTTAAATTCTTCACAAACTATTTATTTTGCATCACTCTGGCACTCGTCAAGTGCTATGTACACACGTATGGGCACATTTGTTTCTTGATTTAGTGAACGAGCAAGAAAAACAAGGACAAGACATTTTCAAAATGGTAAAACATAATGTTGTAATCAACACACTAGCACAGATTTAAGGTATGCGGGCGCCTCACCGCCGAATGTACACGAATATAAAGTGAAATATTCGGTCATGACCTTGATACACGAATATGAGGATATTCGGGCCTCTCGTTGCCTTGATTCATCATGTTTATAATTGTGATGAGTGTGGTAACAATGTGATGTCGAAATAAAAGATATATATTCGCAAAATATTGTCAGTGAGCAAGGAAGAAAGACATTTTATTATTTGTTTACATTTTATCTTTTAATGACAATAAATACTCTACCCGTTTCTGATATTTGTTTTTCACAAAATCAACGTTTGCCAAAAAAAATTGTCATGTAACTAACATTCTCTTGCGGCACCCCAGTTGAAAAAACGCTGCTCTGGAATTACAAAATCATTGAGATGAATGTACCCAAGTGCGGATACTTATTTTCTTTTAATATGGCACCGTACATACCATATATTTAACTTGAAGGCAATTTTTATTTCAAAATAAATTACAGTACAAGAAAACACATTTTAGTTCACCATGACAACAGAAATATATATATATATATATTACATTACATTTATAAACATGAAGAGAACCTTAATTTTGGAATAGATCATGGATGAGGGCCCATTATACATACAAAGACAAATATACGATCAGCTGATTAGAAAAGTTACAGAGGATGCATAAATAATGATATCTTACATCCTAATTTCTTTGTTGGGCCATTTTTGGGGAGACTAGCTGTATTAACGCGTACTCATCTGCGCGCAATGTATTGTTAAATTTCTAAGAAATGTAAATTCCGTACTTTGATTTGATACATGCGTCTTCTGGCAATTGAATTCGATTTTATACATGCGTCTTCTGGCAATTGAATTTGATTCAATACACGTGGCATATTAAGTCAAACTTCACAAAGGTGGAATGGATACAGAGCGAGAGGGGTGGGTGAAATCTCCTCCTAGGAGGATACATGTACGTCAAGCAAAAAGATTTGGCAGATGGGTACGAGGGCTTTGAATGTGAGCTACGAATATAAATATAATTTATACACAACCCCTGTACGAAACAAATCTATTCCGTCATAAATAACTAAGAAAATGAAAGTTCATGACATTTTCTCTAAATAGCAATTTGAAGAGGAGCTCGCATTATACGTCACAGTGTTACAAATTCCCTGGGTGTGATTGTCCTCGGGCCGCGGTAATGGTGTTTCGAGGGAGGGGGGGGGGGGTAATTGTCCTCGGGGGGTAGTTGTCCTCGGGTGGTTATTGTCCTCGGGGGTAGTTGTCCTCGGGGGTAATTGTCCTCGGGGGTAATTGTCCTCGGGGGTAGTTGTCCTCGGGGGGTAATTCTCCGGGGGGTAATTTTCCGGGGGGTAATTGTCCTTGGGGGGTAATTGTCCTCGGGGGGTAATTCTCCGGGGGGTAATTTTCCGGGGGGTAATTGTCCTTGGGGGGTAATTGTCCTCGGGGGGTAATTCTCCGGGGGGTAAATTTCCAGGGGGTAATTGTCCTTGGGGGGTAGTTTTCCGGGGGGTAATTTTCCGGGGGGTGATTGCCCAGGGGGTAATTGTCCTGATACGCTGCAGGAAACACCTGTGAAGGAGAGAACTGTGAGGTCATCACAGATGTGACGTACTACGTGAAGGAGAAGAAGACGCTCTGCGATGGCTGCGCCTCCAAAGAGGGATGCATCGGAAAAGCAAGAAAGGGTGGGTTGAATCTTTATTGTGAGGAGCATGATGAAGAAATGAAACTGTATTGTACAACGCATGGTGTAGCACTGTGTTATTCATGCGCACTTATAGATCATCAGCAGCCTTGCGTGCAACAAGGTTTAGACCGCGCCATCATGGAAAGTAAAGCGAGCCTAATCACTCTAAAAGAACAGGCAAAGGATAAATTGAAGCTGTGTCGAGCTTTTGGAGATCAGATTCATAAGTGTAGAAAAGACACCGACATCCATCTACAAGCTTTGAAAGATGAAGTAGATTCGGTAATCAATGAGGCGATCCAAACAGAAAAAGACAAAGAGAAGGAGGATGCTGCAAAAATCAATCAATGTCAAAGATAAAGTCACACGCCCGTACATTTTAGGATGCATAGATGAATGCAATTTGATCATGGGAGATATGACTATTGAGCAAACATACATATTAAATCTGAACACTAAGCGCACTGGGAAAGTGCTATAAACCGGTAGTGATACATCACGTGTTATCTCTAGTGCATTGCTGAATGATGACAAGGTAGTATTGGGTAAACACAGCATCGGTTGTACGGGGGTCAGTTTGACTGGAATCATCAGTGTGTATGACAGACAGTGGAAGCACATCAATGACTTCACAATACCAAGTAACGGAACGGATGGTACTTGCATGGTAAACGTAGCTGTTGACCAGGATGGGATGATCGTCGCTGTCGAGGTGTTACAGTCTAAGATATACGTCATCAACCCAGCTGATGGTAAGATCATGAATACCATCACATGTACACAAAATATAAAGATGCTTGATGTACTATCATCAGGTCACATCATCGCTAATGCTGATTCAACTGATTATAGTGTGTTCATTATCGACAGACAGGGTGCTCAAAGGGAAATCCCCCACAGTGATGTTGTTCTGAATGCCTGCATCGATCCTATGACAGACGACCTCTACGTCGTGACATCAGATGATGAGTACAAGACGTGTGTGATTGATCAGGTGATGAGTGGGAGTGATATGAAGATGAGAAGAGTAGCATCATTCCCTCTATCAACAGAAATGGAATCACTGGATGATTGGAGCTGTCACTTTCTATTTTATCGGGTGTTGGTAACGTCATCTGGGAAAATGATTGCGATGGAAACAACATTCTCGTATTCAAAAATAGATTTACCCTCTAAATCAAATCTGATTTCCATGTCCATGTTCACAACATGTATTTACATAAATACATGATATGGCTTTCATCACTAGCATCCAGATAATTACATGTAGGCCTCAATACGTGTGTTATTACTTGTACCTAGATTAGCCATCATTACATGATAATATACAGGATACAAAATTGTTACATGAATAAGTGAATTGTTGTAGTATTGTTTTTATTTCAAAGAAAAGTATAGCAATACTTGAATTTGAATAATATAATGCAAAAAGTAATAGAAAATACAAAAATGCAATAATCGAAATCATAGTGACTTTAGAAGAAAATCTACCAATGTTATTGATAAACTATAACAACGCCATACGATGCAGAGTTTCCTTATCTGTCAAAAGACTAATCATATGGGTTAAAGTCATAATATATGTAAATGTTTGCATTATACCAAGATTAGAGAAGATTAAAAATTGGAAATATTAATTTTCCTCCTCTGTTTCATGTTGTTCTAGGTCATTGTATTCTGCTAAAAGCAGTCCCCACACGATAGCCCTCTTTACGTATTTCTCCATCACTCTATTATGCAAAATTATGCATGGCTAATATGTTCAGAATGTGTAAACATACGAATAGCTGCATACTAGACATAATTTGTAAGATCGTTGATTTTAAAATTTGTCTATGAGACTCTCCATTATGTATATTTGGTTTAATAAAAACGATGCTAAAATAATGAACTAAGTTGCATAGTAGTTTCATCTAACAGGCTCGCAACATTTACATACCTGCATAATATTGGTTTTCTGCAACTTTCGTTTTTTTTTTTTTTTGCTATGACATAATTATGTTCATGTATTTATTTACGAAGTACATTTACTGGAATGACTAATACAACAACTACATAAGTTGCAAAGTCTCGTTATCTATTAACAAGTATTCACATTAAAACTATGCACATTATATATACATAGCAGCATAATACCCAGTATTTGTAAGATTCGACAATTTCGATTTCATAATCTTGCTTATTATGAAACATTCAAACCTTTGATATGTAATTTGTTGCCAAGACTAATGCTATGACACTTATATAGCCTGTTATGTTTCACTCAATTATCGAGTAATAATGTAAATATGTTTTGAAATTATGAGAGTAAAGACCTAGCTTGAGGATAAGAAAGAAAGAAATGAAACTATTCAAATAAGTTGCAGCCTTATTATCGAACACACTCACAGCAGCAAAATAGCTGTATAATATAAATTATTTATTTAAAGATTAAATTTGTTGATTTTCATTTTGCTTTGAGACATGTTGATATATTTCATATATAAAAGTGTATTTTATGAAATGAATAATTTAACAACTAAATAGGGCAAACTCCCCTTACATTTCAGGTATTGACGTTGCAAGTATGCTCATGATAATTATGTTGATAGCAGAAATACCCAGTATTTGTAACATTAAAAACTGTTGAATTGATTATTATTATTATATGAGATATATTAATCGTTGATATTTTGTTTGATAGAACAATTACTGCGTTATACTGAGAATACGTATTATTCCATTTGTTGATTTTTCATTTGGCTATATGACATGTTGATTTATATGTATTCAACCAGTATATTGGATAAAACAATAATATCTCCAAGCGGTATAGTCCTCCTCAGAACTTTATGCTAAGAAAGATAACAAACAGTCATTTTCAGGACTACACTCCCCCAAGAAAGATTACCGAGTCAGAGTCCCTTTTTCAGGACTCCTCAACACACTCTCTCTCTCTCTCTCTCTCTCTCTCACACACACATGGTGCACCCGCAAACCTACTGTATAAAACAATAACAATGTTGTATATTATTCTTTTCTAGCTTGGTAGCAGAGATGCTAACAATGAAGTTGCTCAGTGTTATTATCCACCACTCTCACAACCTTTAGCTGCATTATACTTAGTATTTGTAACATTTAATTTGTCATTTTTTTCGTTTTGGTATGTGACATGATGATATGTTTATATGCAACAAATATCTAATGAATTATGATTAAGTAGGTTAAACATTCATTATGTTTTACATGTTCATGATATGTATATAGCTATATAATACTCAGCATTTGTCAGATTCAACACTGCTGACGTCATAATGATGCTAGCGGGAAATATCTATCTTTGATATATAGTTTGATAGAACAGATAGTAGAAAGATATTATACATTGAAGCTGCACAGTTTGTCAGCGCTCACAATCACCACATGTAGATTATACTGATTACTTGTAACGTTTAACTGGTTGATTTGTATTTGGCTATGGGTCATGTTCATACATGCATGAAAAACAATGATGTACGAATGAAACAAGTTTATTCATTTCATCAAAATAAACAATGTCGAAAGGTCATGAGGATGATGATGCTGATGATTGCTTACAATGTATTGAAAAGTGAGGCTATGTAACCCACAGCTATGTTACAAGTAGGGTCATGAAATGTAAATAATTCACAGTATTTGTGAGATTATACTTAGTTGATTGTTAATTATTATATGAGATATGTTAATCTTTGTTGTGTAGGTTGATGGTAGAGATGATTTAAATATAAAATAAGGTGTAGTTGTTGTTTCTTTCCATCTCACTCACATTATTCAGATCACTGCATTATATGGTATCACAGTCCACACACTACTACTCGATCGCAATCACTTATCTACTTTGCCAGTTGGAATGTTATTTTTGCATTTATGTGCTGGGGGGATTCTATTCTATTCTATTCTATGGAATGTACAATGTAGTTTGTATTTTTGCATGAGTTTATCTCTCGTTTAATGGTTATTATTGGCGTGTGGAAGAAAAAAATGAAATGCTATACAATGAAATAAATTAACAGTTTTGTTATCTATCAGGAGACCATTGATATTACACAGTCATGGAAATAGATGTAGCATAGGGTATCAAAATATGACGTCATACTGGTTAAGTTGTCAATGTAACTGGTTCCAAGCGAGTGTGTGCCTAACAATGGTGTGGTGAACATACCAGTTCCAACCACTGAATTTGGCCTGTACCAGACGGCTGTTTGAATGATTTCACGGTAAACCCCAAACGCAGGCTCTGTTGTTATGAACTAGTCCTGGACGACGAGCGAATATGACGTTAGCACTTTGGGACTCTATACTGAGAATTATTTTTATCAATGGAAATCCATAGACAATTTGCTAAAAGATCATTATGAAAATGCACTCTCAATCTTGACCCAGAATGCAGTAAACCGATATTTTCTTTAACAAATAATTTTGTGAACAGAAAAACAACACTGTTCACATATTTACATTGCAACCTCATTTTGGGGATATTGGACAAAATAATAATCAGTGTGTCATTACCAAAATAAAAAAGAAAACCCAACATTAGCAGATGTATTTATGTCTTGTGTTTTAAGTCATGTAATTTACCATTGGTTATTATAATCTTTGTATATGAAAAACGAAATGGATTTATGCTTAAAACATGTCTTCAAAATCTAAATGGTTCTCATTGTGAGTTTCATCATAAATTTCGAAATCAGTCAATTGGCATTTACAATAAAAACGGGAAGGACTTGACGAACAACAGAATGGGAGAGAGAGGAAGAGAGAGAGAGAGAAAGAAGGGAAGAGTGAAGAGAGAGAGAGAGAGAGAGTGAGAGAAAGGAGGAGAGTAAAGAGATAGCAGGCGAAATAGAGAGAGAGAGGGAGGGGAAGAAACAACAAGAATATAGATAAGGGAGGACATAAGAAAGGGTATAATTAAGGAAAGAGGGGAAGAGAAGAAACAGAGATAAATGAGGGAAACAAAGAAATAATAAAATAACGTGTTAAGATATTGAGAAAGTTGTTGAAGCATGGGCTTAGAAAATGGCGGGACAGCAGTAAAATGGGGGAAAGGGGATGGAGAGGCAAAATCCACGAAGGGTATATGTCATTCAGGTAAATATTCATAGACGTAATTCTCGACATTATTTTATAGTAATAATCTTCTTTGCTGAGCCTCATTGGTATTAAAGGGAAAGACCAGTTTTGGAAACGCTCCCTTCTCAAAAAAAAAGAAGTGGAAGCTCTTATTACCAATTATGTGAAAGAATATGATTTGACTATTAACACGTAATGATTCACATTTTGCCGGGAAACCGCCTACTACTGATATATTTGGTAAATTATCATATCTATCCGGACTGGATATATATCGCGTAGTCCCATATACATCTGTCTGTGTACAGTGCTTTTAACTTAACCAAGACTGGGCCAAATTTATTATCATTTTGATGATTCCATAACCTTGCAGTTTACACGAATATTATATGCTATATGATTTACCTTTTCTAATCGATTCCACAACGTTTCTTTCACAATGCAATCGCATGACCAGAACTGGCCTTTACCTTTAATAACTTGAAATGACTTGAGAATCAAATATTTGGCGACGAATACGAGATGAAAACACATACAGTCACTTCACACAACTGTAGTGAGAAAGATACTTCAACGGATCTGTGACCTCTGTTCTACAGCAAAGTACTCGCACGAACAAAGGTTTTTGGTTTCACTCGCTAAATGTCTCCTGCATGGAAGAACACATAATCCAGAATGTTTAGGGCATCATGGTCTATCTTACACTTTTGAAAACATTGGTCTTAAAACTCTTCCCATTCTACCTTGGCTAGTATTCTTTTATTTGCATGTGGGTAATAATCTATAAAAGAGGTTTTGAGCTAGAAAGAAAAGACAGGTGAACATAATGGTTTGTGCACCATTACTTCATTCATTTCATTGACTGTACAATATAAACCAACTACATGGTTTGGGTTCTGTGAACGTATATAAACGAATTACGATTTCATCAAAGGTTTAGCCGTTACATTAATGCTGGCTGCCCTGTACACAAAATATTAATACAGGTAAGGTTAAAACGCATACGAATATAAGTAACATAGTAATACAAACAAGCCATGCGACTGAGATATAACTCTGAAGAAGTTTGTCTAACTACAGCCGTTTATCTGCGTCATATAGTTCTTCCTAGCCAAGCATACTGCCCCATGAAAAGCTTCCAATTGAGATAACAACGAACTTCAGGAAGCTTTCATTTCATGTGAGACTGCTTTGATTCATATTCATATTAATCAGTGATCTAATTGAGTAAAACTTTACACAACAAGCCTAGCTTTGAAGTAGGTTTCACTTTTTATGTCTGTATTGAATTATTCACATAACTTATGTTAATGTTATGAAATACTTTGGTTCAGGATTATGTACTTGCATATTATTAAACAAATGTTACTGTTTTTAAAGTGTATCACGCTTTTTTTGCATGGAATATGAATAAAAACGACCGATCAATATTAAATCAATCAAACTCTATTCACAAAAAGCAACGAAGCATCTCTTTCGTCGGAGCCCTTTCACTGTGTGATTGTAGAACCAGGCGCGTACGCAGGGGGAGGTTTGGGGGGGGGGGGTTAAACACCCCCCCCCCCTTTGGTATTTTTATGTGTGTAAACCCCCCTAAAAAATCCCTAAACCCCCCCCCCCTTGGAAAAAAAAATTACCCCCATGGCTGACCTAAAAAAGGTGACCTTACCCCCCCCCCCCCCCCCAACGGAGCAAAATGTCAAATTTTCAAAATTCGAGACAAAAAAAAATAAAGCTTACCCCCCCCCCCCCCCCCCCCCCCACTGAGCCACTTTTCGGCTGGCTGAGTCGTTGCGATTTTTTTTTGGACTCCCCCCCCCCCCCAAAAAAAAATAGTGTCCGCTTACCCCCTCCCCCCCCCCCCCCCCCCCCCCCCCACTGAGCGACTTTTTGGCCGGCGCGATTTTCAAATTTTCCTGAGTCGTTGGGAAGTGTTAGACCCGATTTTAAACTCCCCCCCCCCCTTTAAAAAAAATCCTGCGTACGCCACTTTGTAGAACAATGATTGTTTTGTTCTCTACTTGCCATATGTTGCAGGTGTGAAAAATGCCCATCAATTTGTGAGCCAATCAGGGGCAAGGAAGCATCAGTTTAACGTTGGGTGGCATACAACTAGACGCAGACGCCATCTCGATGTTCACCTATACACATATTGCAAGAGGTTGGGTGAATTGTTCTTCTTCAGACGAAGTTTCAATATAATAGGAGCATCTGTATGATCAACTTTCTTTCTGACTTCACATTACGAAGGTTAAAATCGCAAGAAACTGGTAATCAAGGTAAGATTTACATTGTGTGTAGGTCATTTTGTTGTTTCATACAAGGATTCGAAGGGGACGAAAAATATTTAAAATCTTACAAATGCAATAAAAGGTAAACATGAATATGCCTGTGAGATGGTGTATGTTAACACTTATGTGCAACAACAACAGACGAAATGTGAATTACATCTTCCAATGTCTATTTTTCTTTTTACCTTTCTCTAATTATCTCACTGCCAGAATCGCGCCACGATTCAGACAGCATGGCGCCCATATAACACCTTATCTATTGTATTTCTCTATCGAAATGAAATTCATGCCTCAACAAAGTATTTTTTTACCTCCTGATCGCTTTATATCGCAGAATTGATAAATTAGGATGATTCCTCTCAACGAGATCACTGAATCCATTTTTGGGGATCCAGACAGTATCTTTTCAGACGACCGGCCTCACACGGCTCTCACACGAAATGTGCCAGTACACCTAAATGCACGAGGGATGATAAATAAATATTCTGATGAATTTTGGATTAGGGTGACTTGAAGACGCCTAAAGGGGTTTCCACGAATTAAGACAAAAAACGGAGGTCCCATCACCCCCCCCCCCCACTCAATTTAGTCTCCAATATGGGTCTTGTAAAATGTGCAGTTAGTTTTACATGGCCATGCGTGAACGAGCCTTCATTGGACGATTTAATCACCTGATTGCTGTGAAGTATAATGGCCCAGAAGGGCCATAGCGAATCATAAAATCGCAAATCTTTGTTTTGAAGGTAATACACTATATTTATTAATATTCTTTTTGTATTAATATGCATGAGAATATATTACTAATGGAGTTCATTGTATTAAATCTATTATATTCTCTTCCCTTTTCTTTGTCCCTCATTTCCTCCCTTTCCTTCACTCCTCTCTTTCAATTTCTTCCTTTTCCCTTTTGTCTCACCCTCTTTCTATTTCTCCCTCCGTGGCTCACAATCCCTCCTGGCCTTCCCTTCTCCTCTCTCCCTCCCTTCCCCTTCTGTCTATCCACCCCCAACCATCCAATCCCTAATCCCCTTACAAATACTCTCTCTCTCTCTTTCTCTCTTGGGATTTTTTTTTTTTTTATACAGGTCATTACTCTGATCAGGATGGCGGCACACTTCAGCTCTGCAGAAAACATTTGTGAAGGAGAGAACTGTCAATCAATCACAGATGTGACGTACTACGTGAAGGAGAAGAAGAAGCTCTGCGATGACTGCGCCTCCAAAGAGGAATGCATCGGAAAAGCTAGAAGGGGTAGGCCCAATCTATATTGTGAGAAGCATGATGGTGAAGAAATCAAACTGTATTGTAAAACACATAATGTGGCAGTGTGTCAATTATGCGCAATGATAGATCATCATGACCCGTCTTGCGTACGACAGGATATAGAGGGCGCTATCGTGGATAGTAGAGCAAAACTAGACATTCTGAAAGAAAAGGCAAAGGACAAATTGGAGCTTTGTCGAGTTATTGGAGATCAGATTCATCAGTGTAAAAGAGACACCGACACCCATCTACACGATTTGAAAGATGAAGTAGAGTCAGTATTCAACGAGGCGATCCAAACAGACAAAGACAAAGAGAAGGAGGATGCTGCAAAAATCAACCAGGAGACGGATGGGAAGAATCAGACACTTCAAGATGAGATTCAGAAAATCAAGGACAAGATTGGAAAGAACGATGAAGAGAGAGAAAAACGACTTGAACTAAACCGTGCAAATGGAGAGAGGAGACGAAAACCCATTAACAATAAACAGCAAGGTCTTCAAACAGACATTAAGAACATCGCTGAAGAGAAAAAAAGAAAGATTAGTGAGTTGGAAAAAGCATGGCAGGATAACACAACAACCACAGAGACTACAATACAGACACTTGATACAGTACTCGAAAATGATAAAAATGTCGTCAAAGACGGGCATCATGTGAAGATTTCAGTGAGTGATGAAATAAAGAAGCCACTGAATGAGGTTGAGGTGAAACAAGTCACTGATACCATATCGGGTGTGAGTTTTGTGAAGGGTGCTGGGAAACATAAGTATGATGGGAGGATAAATGGGTATGATGGGGAGTGGAAGCTCATTGGTACAATCAATGTAAGTGATAAAATCACAGTCCCAACCGTTTTAGGATACATAGAAGAATGCAATGTGATCATCACAGATAGAGTATTTGGTAGGCTACATACATACATGTTAAATATGAACACTAGAAACAGTCAGAGAGTTATAACCGGTAGTGCTACATTATGGATTCTCTCCTGTGCATTGCTGAATGATGATAAGGTAGTATGCGGTAAATACAGTAAAGGGTGTACAGGGGGCACTTTGAATGGACTCATTAGTGTGTATGACAGACAATGGAATCACATCAATGACGTCACAATACCAAGAAACACAACGCGTGATAACACAAGGGTGGATGTAGCTGCTGACAATGATGGGATGATCATCGCTGCTGAGTGGGGTCAGTCTAAGATATACGTCATAGACCCAGCTGGTGGTAAGATCACAAATACCATCACATGTAAACAGAAAATAACAATGCGTGGTGTACTATCATCAGGTCACATCATCGCTCGACCCTCACCATCAGATCATAGATTGTTCATCATCGACAGACAGGGTGCTCAGAGGGAAATCCCCCACAGTGGTATCATCCTGAATGCCTGCCTCGATCCTATGACAGATGACCTTTACGTCGTGACATCAGATGATGAGTGCAAGACGTGTGTGATTGATCAGGTGACGAGTGGGAGTGATATGAAGAAGAGAAGAGTAGCATCATTCCCCCTATCAACTAGATTGGGTAATAACAAGATTCACTGTAAACAGTCTCGGGTGATGATGACGCCATCGGGGAAACTGATTGCTTGCGATGGAGTAAACATTCTCGTATTCAAAAACAGATTCACCCTCTAAATCAAATCCTGTTTGATTACAATTTCCATGTTCACTACGTACACACACGTATACACATAATGTTATGGCTATCATCACCAGCATCCCAATATTTACATGTATATCTCAATACGTGTGTTATAACATGTACCTAGATTAGCCATGATTATATTATATACAGGATAACAAAATTGTCACATGAAAACATGTATTGTTGTAGTCATTTTTTTATTTGACATTCGATACTCTGGGCCAAAATTTTGAAACACCTTGCCATCTATTCTACAAAAATCGCTCTCCTTGCAGACTTTTTCCCGTAAGGCAAAAATGTATTTAATTGCTCGATAATGATACCCTCTCTTGTATTTATGTGTGAAATGACCTTTTGTGGAATTCAATTCAATGACATGTTTGTATTTTGATCACTTACGTACATGCCTCAATGCTGTCGGATAAAGCTGTTGTTTGTTTGATGATTTTGCTTGTTTGTAATGATATGTACCCGCTGTCTATTTTAAAATTGTAGTACTTCGTTATTTTTATTATGTAATCACAGACACATGCACAGCCCAATTGAGGTAACTTTCTCTTTTTAAGTGAACATGCCTTCCTATACTTAATTCTCTCCTCATTAT
This sequence comes from Strongylocentrotus purpuratus, assembly GCF_000002235.5. Classification (NCBI taxonomy): domain Eukaryota; kingdom Metazoa; phylum Echinodermata; class Echinoidea; order Camarodonta; family Strongylocentrotidae; genus Strongylocentrotus; species Strongylocentrotus purpuratus. The sequence goes on from NW_022145606.1 coordinate 20,354,819, forward strand.
TTTTTCTTCTCTCTATTCCATTTACTATTTTTGTTCTTTCCTATCAACTTTCTGTTATATAAAATGTAATTTTCATAATTATATCTATAATGTTCTTTCGGTAACTGTGTTAATTTATTATGGGCGTTCCCAACTCAAGCTATGCTTTCCGGATTTTCGCCTCCTTCCGTATCTGAATTATTTACTGTATACTCTATGTTGAAATAATTGTTACATATATCATGTATATATACATTGTGTTTCATATTGTACTGTTGAGAAGGAAATAAATGTTAATAAATACAAAATTTCCAAGAAAAGTATAGCAATATATTAATATATTAATTTACATAATTAAAATTACAATCACCAAAACCAGGTTCAATGCAGGTTTGTAATAGTACATCTTTCGTCTTGTTAACATCCAGCACATTTCTAAACATATTATGCCATAAGTTGCATGTAAATTATCATGTACAAATTCGTATTAAAAATGCTCACAACATGTAAACATGTATATAACTGTATAATACCCTCTATTTTCAAGATTCAACTTTGTTGTTTCTTTTTTTTTCTATGAGACTTTTTGTTATGTATATGTAGTTTAAAAGAAGTGATGCTAAAGTAATGAAATATGTTGTAGATTGTTATCATGATCCTTTAACACAATAACAACATATAAATAGCTGTATACACCGAGATTTTAACAATTAAATTTGTTTATATATCAATTTGCTTTTAGAGATTGTAATATATGCATTTATCCAAAAAACAATAATGTCATCTACAAGTATCAAAACTTTATTTACATTTCGGGTATGCTCATGACATGTGCATAGCTGCAAAATACCCAGTATTTGTAAGATGCAATACTGTTGATTTGATAACTTTGCAATGGGAAATATTAAACTTTGATATTGTTTTAAATAATGGACTACGTGTAAGCTGCAAAGTTTTTCATCGCTTACAATCACTGGAAGTAGATCATACTAATTACTTGTAACATTTAAATGGTTTGTTTTTTATTTCCTTAGAGGCGTGTTGATACATACATGTATCTTTCAAACTAGTTTTACAACTAATAATATAACAACGCTGCAATGTCATGAGGATGATGATGATGGCTTACAATGTATTGTATAACGATGGTATGTTATCTATGTATCAAGAAACTATTTACATTACAAGTACGCTCATGAAATGTACATAGCCGCATAATTCATAGTATTTTTAAGATTTATCTTTGTTGATTGCCAAATATTATATGAGATATGTTTATTTGTGTTGTGTATTTTGATGGAAGAGATGTTATTACAGTAACATAAGCTGTAGTTCTTTCTTTACATCTCATACACTCACAATATAAAGACCACTGCATGTTATGGTATCTAATCTTGTCTTACCAGATGAAATGTTATATTCTTTTATTTGTTTGCTTCATTCGTTTGATTCTTTTCTGGGGAGGGGTATCTTCTTTAACCTATGGAATGTACAATATCGTTTGTAGCGCTGCATGAGTTTATTTCTTGTTTGTTCATTTTGCTTGCTAGTTGATTTAGGTTTTGTAGAAGACAAATAAAAATGAAAATGCCAAACGAATACAAAAAAGTGACATAGTTTTATTAGCTATCAGGACACCGTTTATATTACACACCCATGCATGACAATAGCTGTAGCATAGAGAACCACAGTATGACCTCATACTGGCTAATTTGTCAGGTTCAAAATAATTTTGTTCTAAACAACGGTGTGGTGATCATAAACGTGTCAACCACTGAATGTTCCCTGCTCCAGCAGGAAGCCTGAATGATTTCACGGTGAACCTCATGCCCATGCTCTGACTGTTCTTCAGAACAAGTAACCTAAACGACTAGCAAATATGACGTTAGCACTTCGGTAATCTATCATGAGTACTATTGGATACCATGGAAATCCATAGAGACTTTAACAGAAGATGATTATAAAAGGGCAATGTGTGAATGTTTGCCCTGTCAGTTCATTTTTTAGAAATAAGACATTAATTAGTTTGACATTACCAAATTGAGGGAAACAATAGCAGTTGAATAGATATATATATTGTGTTCTAAAGTCATCATGAAATATTCCATTGGTTATGAACATCTTTAATTGTCCATGAACAATTTGCTTTTCGCTTTAATAAAAACGCGTCTTCACAATCTAATTGGTTGTCATTGTGAGTTTCATCACATTAAGAGGTAATCAGAGGGGAAATTAGATGAACAAGAAGTTTAAAGTGATGGGTTTGTTACAGTATTTTAAGAAGGTGTGAGGGCACTGACTGGAATAGCGTAAACTAATTGAAAAAAACGTGAGAGAGGGAGATAGTGGGGGACGGGAGATAAAGAGGGGGAGAGACAGGGGGAGAGACAGGGAAAGAGAGAGAGAGAGGAAGAAAAAGAGAGACATTGGTGGTAAGGATGGGAGAGACACAGAAACCTTCTTGCTATAACGAATCGTGAGAATTACATGTATCGCAATTTTTCTGAATGGCATGACATTTCAATTTAAGGACCGGTCACACAGAGGGGACGCATTGGGAACGCACGGCCAGCGCATTGGAAATTTGCAATTTTGGCCAGTGCGTTGTCGTGCGCCCAACTTTTGTCGAAGATACAGCGAGCTGACACAAAAAGCATAGCGTGTTGCTAGCGCGCTGAGCGCATACAGGGCGCATACAGTGCGCATACAGACCGTACACAGAGCGCACATGCTAACAACTTCCACGAATGCACAGCGTGTTGCTAGCGCGCTGGACGAATGGTTCACGCATGCACCGCGTTCTCAACAAAAGTGGTCACACATAGACGACGCACGGTCCGCGCATTGGAAATCGGAAAAGGCCGTGTGCCTAACTTTTGTCATGATTTTGGAAAAGCTAGCGAGCTGACACAAAATGCACAGCGTGTAGCTAGCGCTGTGCGTATACAGGGCGTGTGCACCGCGTATGTCTGGCGCTGGTCTAGCGCGCTCCGCGCATGTCTGGCGTGCCTTTGGCGTGTACATTCATGCGTCGAGCTCCGCGCACACTTTTGAGCATGCTCTTAAAATCCCGACGCGAATGACGACGAATGCATAGCGTGGGTCCAGCGCGCTCGACGAACGAGTAACGAATGAAGTATTTTGTATTTGTATTTAGTATTTATTGTTCATTTCTGGATATTTGACTTTCACTGGTGTAACATATACAGATTAAGCCTAGCGAACGACAACGCACTGGCCAAAATTGCAAATTTCCAATGCGCTGGCCGTGCGTCCCCCATGCGTCCCCTCTGTTTGACCGGGCCTTACAGAATACTTTCATAAAATTCATGTCTTTACATGATCATCCATAACTTACACATTGTCCCGCACATCAGCAGTGTACTCTAATGAAGCAATTTAGATTGTATAGAATTGTATTATTACTCTAAATAAACTATTAACTCCAAGATCAGGGGACGGCTTCAGATATTATGACTGGTGGAAGGGGTTCAATCCCCCAAAATCTATGAAAATATAACTTTTAAAAGATTATCAGGCGAAAATTGGGGTTCATTCAGGCAAAATTGTATGATTTATATCAAGCAATACAAATAATAAAAATAGGAGGGATTCGGCCCCTTCTTTGCCCCCCCCCCCCCCCCCTTAGATCGTGCAAGGAACAAATATTGCTCTCCTTCTCTACATAAATATTGATAATAGAAATGCTGCTTCAACTTACAATATATTGCCATGTATTCTCTATGTTCATTCAAAAATACCTACATGTGTTCCAAACAAGATGTTTTGCATATGATTTTACAATACAAATTCTTATTGAAAGGGATCTCATAAAAGAAAGGGATCATAGTATAATGTTACACCTATGTAATGTGCTATTTTGCATCAGTTGGAAATTAATTTAATTCAAAGTTTGGTATTAAGTTTGGGATTCCCTTCAGATTCAACCATATTTTAACAAGCCTTGAGATATAAAAGAATTGAACAAGCTAAAGTTAAGTGAAAGCACGAACCCGATTAGACTACATTCATGTATATAAAATATATATGCATTCAGTGCAAGCACAATTGATACATTTAACAATTATTGTATATTTTGTTTAATCATGTTCATGACACGAAAGACAACATATTTGTTAGAATACGGTCCCCGGTTGACACAATATCATGATAGTTAAAAAGCCAAAGTTAGTTACACATGTGTTTAATCATGGTAAGAATAACCATCAACCCCCGGCCTCTATCGCCTTCATAAAAGTTATTACTGTCACGGACAGGTACCAAGTTAAGGCTAAAGATAACACAGGCAATAACACTTTACAAAAACAAATATAGACATCAATTTGAGATATCAATTTCGCTCTTTGAACTCCAATATATATTTCTTAAACTGATAAGCAAATGAAAGCATCGCTTTTTTACAACGGGCAATAGATCAAAATACATTTACATTATCAGCTATCATATCACATGAGGGAAAACAGTATTTACTTTCAAGTTAAAAATTAACCTTATTTTGCATCAGTTGGAAATAAATTTCATTCAAAGTTTGGTATTAAGTTTGGATTTCCCTTTTAATAGATTCAATCATATCTTAACAAGCCTTGAGAGATAAAATAATTGGACAAGCTATTATGTAATGCTCGCACGAACCCGACTTTACTACATTCATGTATAGAATACATATGTTTAGGCAATGCAAGTTCAAATGATACATGTACATATTATTTTATATTCTTTAAAAATCATGTTCCCTAACATAAAAGACAACAACATTTTTTAATACGGTCCTAGGGTTATAAAATATCTTGATAGTTAAAAAGCCAAAGTTAATTGGAAATGTGTGTAATAAAAGTAAAAATAACCATCACTCCTTCGCCCCCAATCGCTTTCAGAAAAAAGTTGGGCTGAAGATAACACAGTCAATAAAACTTTATCAAAACAATTTACATCGCGCATCGCGTATAAGAAAATGCGCACTTTGCGCGAACTCTATTGTGACGTAACAATCACACCCTAGGCACACTGTTTGCAGTGTATCGAACATTTGTCAAACACTGGATGCAAAGTGCTGTACTGGTTTGACGATGTTTTTGCAACTTCTAATGCTAGTAAACCCTGTGTAGCCTACATAATTTAAGAGTATAAGATAGTAAGAGTTTCTTGTTTGCTCTAGATGTCTGATGTGGTTAATAATAGTAATATTGACTGCCTAATTCAGGGCAATACGACTTGTCATATATCACCCTCACCTTCGGTTCGGGCGATATAATTGCCCAGAAGGCAGTCAATATTGCTTAAATATTGATATTGGGATTACCTGTTTTTTTTTTTCTTCTCTTGCCCTAACCCCCCCCCCCCCTCTCCCTCTCTCTCTCTCTCTCTCTCTCTCTCTCTCTATTTCTCTCTCATACAAACCCTCATTTTCCTCCCTTCTCTCTCACTCTTTCCTTCGTTTTCTCCCCTCTCTCTTCACTTCTTCATCCCCTCGTTATCTTATCCACTCACGCTCTCTTTCCATATACCCCACTTTCTATTTTTTTTCTTTCTCCGTCACTCTGTATTCATTCTCCCTCTTCCTCTAATCCTACCACTCTCTTTCTTCCTCTCTTTATATTCCTCTCTCTCTGTCTCCTTTTCTCTCTCCCCATCTCTCTTAATTACACTGTGTCCCTCACCTTTTTGTTCCATGTTGCTTCCCCTCCCCTCTAAATTATATTTGTGCACACAAAATAAAGAGTGAGCAATTCAGAATTGTGTTATGTAAGTTTGATATATTTCAATTTGTATAAAGAACCCTTTCCTAATATACAAATCTTTACGTGATCATTCAGAACATACACATTGTCCCGCACCACAATTGTGTATATTAATAAATCAATAATTATAGAGTGTATAGAACTGTCTCATTACTCTCAATAAAATATTGCCTGCAAGATCAAGGGGCGGCTTCAGATTGTATGAATGGTGGGAGGGGTTCAATTCACCCCCCTCTCCCCCCCCCCCTCCCCCCACAATATATGAAAATATAATTTACAGCAGATTATCAGGCAAAAATGGGGATTCATTCAGGCAAAGATTATGATTTATATCAAGCATAAAAAAGGAGGGCTCCAGTCCCTACTTTGGTCCCGTGCAAGGAACAAATTGTGCTCCTCTTCTCTACATGAATATTCATGATGGAAATGCTGCTTCAATTCACAGCAATATATGTTGTACTTCTTATTACTATTATTCATTCAGTAATACTTCGATGTGCTCAAACTGCTATTGAAACCTCATGAAAAAAAGAGAGCATATTATAATGTTACACTAATGTAATGTACTAATTTGCATCATGTTGCAAAAACAAAACTACAAAAAAATCAAAATATGGTATTAAGTTTGGACTTCCCTTTAGATTTATCCCTATCTTAACAAGCCTTAAGATATTTTTTTTTTAATTGGACAGGCCAATGTTTAATTTTTGCACAAACCCGACTAGACTATATTGTGTAGAATACATCTGTGCAGGCGGCTCAAGCACCAGTGATACATGTAACGACCATTTTATATTCTTTTTAAGTCATTTTCCCTAACATGAAAGACAGAATCATTTTCACAATACAGTCCCTGGTTGACATAATATCGTGATAGTTAAAAAGCAAAAGTCAATTACATATGTGTTTCAAGAAATTAAGACTAACCACCACCCCTTGTCCTCTATCGCTTTCAGAAAAGTTATTACTGTCACGGACAGGTACCACGTTTAGGCTAAAGGTAGCACAGGCAATAACACTTCATAAAAACAAATATAGACATCAATCTGAGATATCAATTTCGTTCTTTGAACTCCAATATATAATTCTTAAACTGATAAGCAAATGAATGCATCGCTTTTTTACGACGGGCAATATATCAAAATACATTTACATTATCAGCTATCATATTACATGAAGGAAATAGTATTTACTGTCAAGTTAAAAATTAACCTTATGAGATAAGACTAGATGATACTTGGTTGATTTCATAAATACAATTATCATGTTACACCACGAGGAGTGAGAAAAGATTCAAACGTCTCTTCGCCTACAACGCAGTGGATCATTTTCTATGATGTTTATCTTCTCATAGATTTCCTCAACGTTAAACAACAGAATACTTCGCTACACTACCGTGAGTATCATATTGGCCATACACTGTATTTGATTATGCTTTATTGTCAGAATGGTTTCATTATGTTGTAATGTAATATTATACGTTGTATGATGTGTTGCAGTATGAGGTTGTTAAAGGTATAGGCCAGTTTTGAAAATGTCCCCCTCTAAAAAATGAAATGGAAGATCTTTTTACCAATCGTGTAAAAGAATATGTTTTGACTAAAACGTGATGATACAAATGTTGCCGGGAAACCGCGTACTAATTGATATATTTGGTAAATTATTATATCTTTCCGGACTAGATAGATATCGCGTAGTCCCATATACATCTCTATGCGTACAGTGCTTGTAACTTTACCAAGACTGGGCCAAATTTCTTATCATGTTGATGATTCTAGAAACTTGCAGTACACACCAATACTTATATGCTATAATTATGATCAACCTTTTCTCATCGATTTCACAACGTTTGTTTCACAATGCAATAGCATGACCAGAACTGGTCTATACCTTGTCTGGTCTATATCTATAAACTGCGTCATAATGTTGGTTTAACCAGTGGCGCAGCTACGGGCTGAGAAGGACGGCAATCGAATGAGAGATGATGGAAAGGGGAAAAACAAATAACGCGAGATCATTTAAGGAGATATATTACTTTACAAATACTCTTAATATTATGTGGATGAGTGGCATGTGCATTAAAATATTACCATAAAATGATTTGCGCCCTTGATGTAGCATACAGCAGAGAAGGAGAAGAAAAAAGAAGATAGGAGTGAAAGATAGAAAACGTATAGGAACAAAAAACAGAGAGAGAGAAAGAGAGAGAGAGTATGTATGTGTGTCTATTTATCTTTAAAATGCATAGTTTGTTCCACTCTAAAAGAGCAAGGGGTATATGTACCTCCCGACCAGGTCAAACTTCTTCCTCAAATTGTGGCCTTTTTCCGTTACATGTTTAAACCCCTTATGCCACACCCTACCAAGATTAAGTGTCCATTTGTATGTCATTTCATCTTTTGTTACCAAATTAATTTCACTCGCATTAAAGACGATATAATTTTCACAATACAACCCCTGGATACAAAAAACATGTAGTTGTTGTTTAAAATTCTGAGGGCGATCGTGTAAGTTATATTTGTCCAAAAACTGTGAGACTTTTGCAGCAAAAATAAAATGAAACTTGATACCCAGTTTCTCCATAAGTTTCCTGTCTCCAGCTGCTATAGTTATCTCCTCAAATGACATTCCAGTCAACTGCTTGATGCTACTACTGTTCATCCTTCCATTGGCTCCTTCTTGCAAGATCATTGTTGATTGCCAAACTATTCTTTTATTGAGTTGCATACTCAAACATTTTATAGCTGTCTTCTTTCCACAATTCAGAATGTTGGGTTCTTTATCATGCCATATCTTAACAAGCAAGCATTAACTGATAAAATAATCGGACAAGCGAGGAGGCGCGATAGCTCAGTCGGTAGAGCAGTGGTCTCGTTATCCGGTGACCCGGGTTCGAAACCAAGTCGATGCGCTAGTGCCCTTTGGTAAGGCATTAATGCTCATTACCAGGACCCTTGGGGATGACCTTAAGCCGTCGGTTTTCTGTTTGCTTACTAACAAGCAATTGTTGCTTTCTTAGCTGTCAGGTAAAATAACCACCACTATCACTAATGTAAGAATAAACCTGACTTCATTACAAGCAGTGCAATGCCCCCTCCAAATCTAATGGCGAAAAGGGGGGGGGGAGGTGTGTGTTAAAGAGAGAGAGAGAGAGAGAGAGAGAGAGAGAGAGGAAGAGAGAGAGAAAGAGAGAGAGAGAGAGAGAAATGGTGAAATGAATGAAAGGGAAAAGGAACATAGGATGATGTAAGTAGATAGTTTATAATAAGTGATCAGTAACTTGGGGACAACATGATAAGTATTAAATGAAATCTTGTGTATGGAGAAAAAGAGGCGATTATCACAAAATACCCTGGGGTGATCTGACCTGCGTCCTTGATGGAGCAGAGAAGAAAAATAAATGGAGATATGACTGAAAGATAGGAGATATACTGGAAAAAGCAGAAATGAACCAGTATGCATGTGTGTCTGGTTCACTTTAAAATACAGAATTTCACCATTTTAAAGGAGCAAGGGGTATATCCGATCCCGGTCTATTCAGTCTGCCTCCCCAAATGTCGACCCTTTAGTACAGTGTTTTTTAACAGAGGTTTATAGGTATATATATATCGCTGGGTATTTTGAAGAAGTAAAATCATTTCAGAAATGGTAAAGTATATATTTTTCGCAAAAGTTAGTAACGACTCCATAAAATATGATGATATGATCATGTGCCCGTAAATCGTATTGATCGGGGCAGCACGGCACCCAAATATTTATTGTATCGAAATGAAATTGATACCAATACAAAGTGTCTTATGTTTAGCCCACGTCCCTCTAATTATCGCAAACTGGATAACTCGGGATGATTCCTGGCAACGAAATGACCGAATATATAACCTTACATTTTATATAGTGTATATTGATGAATAAATAGCAAATGTGCCCATATTATAGAATGAAATAAAAAATACTTGTTCACTATTTTTCAATCGGGGTAACGCGAAACTATTCAACACCTAAACTCCAAAAAACTCCTGTAACGGTACTGTAAACAAAAAAATATAGGTGGTTCAAAAACAATGATGTAGTCAACTAAAAAATAATAATATTCCGCTTTAATATAGCACTTAATACATCAACGATGTCTCGTAGCGCTTTACAGACATATTATTGCCTCAGTCATCGGATTCAGGCTTGCCCGGACACAATGTATGTACCTCACTCTCTGGGGAGCATTACAGCCGGCGTCATTTTACAGACGCTCACAATGATGAGCAAACAACACTGTTGGTCATTATGGTGGAATAGTTTTTACTCCAATTTATGGAATGATTATGACAATGATTTATTCATAATAGATCTAGATAATAGTATACATTCTCAGATTTTATTGAATAATAATTGACGATTGATTGATTTAATACGTGACTGCTAAAGCATGTGTATGCCACTATGTGGTACCTACGTCCTTAAGTCATAACTGACAGTATGGGGATTAATGCCTCACAAAAGGGCACTAATATAGCACATCGACACGATTTTGATCCTGTGGCCTCAGTAACGAGGCCATTGCTTTGACACTGAATCATGACTGAACGCAGCGGAGGCTAGGGTAGGGGGCAGCCCCCACAAATACAAAAAACAGAAATAAAATTTAGTGTACATTATTTGTCCCATCTTACTGGGTACCCATTTAACACCAGATGTGAATCAATTTCGGATAATCTGCAAATCAATAGTAGGCGCCTCGATCACCTTACGTTCGTTCATCTTCCATCAAGAACCCAGGGTCTTATTCCTGTCCCCGACCCGAAGATTCCCAATAATTTGGAATAACCTACCCTTCTCACTCAGGGATGCGGCTGTCCTTGTCTCACGTCCGATTTTTCTTAACCAACTAAAATCTTACTTTGAATAAAGTATGAACACATGTAACCAACATCAAAAGCTGATGTTTGGATATAATTTTGATTGAATATATAATTTGAATATTAAGAGATTGATTTGTATTTCCCCTCATTATAATTGTTTCTATCGCACATCTCAAACTGACCGCTGAGTTCTATTCTCCAAAATCTGTGCAACATAATAACTATTATTCAATTCCAATTTCTGCTATTTACTTTTCTTTTTTGCTTCACTTAAACGGACATGCTAGTGACACCTGAGATAACATATTGCAATTTACCGAGCTTAAGTTTAACATTATGCATTGTCATCAATAAGTTTTTGTTTTTTGTTTTTGTTTTAATTATGATTATGTATACTATTTTAGGCATCCCCTGATGCATCTCCTGGAGTCGGAAGAAAAGACTTACGGCTTATAGGAATTTTACAGTCCTTTTTTTTCTTCCCGGCAACTTCGGGAGGTGCGGCAGGGGAAGCCAATTTTATTCTTTCATACTTTGTGCCATTCTATTGTACCTTGTATTGTATGTTTGAAATGCCAAATAAATAATAATAATAACGTGTGTGGAGAGTGACAAATTTAGACTAATGTCTTGCCAAAGGACGTTGGTGTCGGGCTGGGATGTAAACCCAGTACCTTGTGATCTGCAGTCGAGTGACTTATCCACTACACCACAACACCTCTAAAGAATAGCACCCCCCCCCCCCCCATACTGAACCCGAGTTACGCCACTGACAAGAGGTTTTAATCTCAAATCTATGTACCTTATCAGCTATCATATCACATGATGTAAAACAGTATTTGCTTTCAAGTTGAAAATAAATATATTTCCTCACTGTTTGACAATGGAATACTTCTCTTTCAGACTATAAGTATCATATTAACTGTATGATTATGCTATATTGACAGAGTGATTTCAATCTATTTTGATGTAATAATACACTGTGTTAGGTTGTTAACACTATCTATAAAATGCGTCATAGTATTTGTTTAAAAACAATTTTGAGGTCTTAGTCCATTCCAATTCAAAAGGCATTAATAAAGCAGATGTTTCTTCCAGTTATGAAGCGCTAAATGTATAGCTCCAAATTTCTCGGCCGCTTGATAATATCACATCATAATATCGCTGTCAAATCGCGGTCACAATCCTAAGCCTATGTGACTGTCATTTTGCAAAAACGTTACGAACTAGGTGAAGTGTTATGATGTATACACATAATATTAATAAATATATTACTTCCATATTTTCTGATCAAGAGAAAGCTCTAGAAAGTACAAATGTTTTGGGAATCTTTGTATACTACGAATTGCGAACACTTGTACTTGAAGAAAACGATTAATTTAATATACATATATTATTTGCTCTCAGTGCATTATATACATGTATATATATATATATATATATTTATATATAAATGGTTGCGACAGATGCACATCCACACACCTCAAGACTATACAAGTTTTTTGTAATAATTGAATAATACAAAAACAGAACGTAATCTTTGTATATCAATTTCAAAGCAATTTCTGATCCTCTTTCTGTCCCTTCCTCATCACTCCTGCCCTCTCCTTCTTCTCTCTATGTTTCTTCCTCCGTCTTTCTCTCTCTTCATTCCACCCTCTTCTCTATGTTCCTCCTGCCTCTGTCTATTCTTGCTCCATTCATTCTACTCCTTTTTATCCCACACCCGTCTCTCTCTCTCTATCTCTCTCTTGTGAATTGTTCTTTCTACAGATACATACTCTGATCAGGATGGCGGCGAACTTCAGTTCTGCAGAAACCATCTGTGAAGGAGAGAACTGTCAATCAATCACAGATGTGACGTACTACGTGAAGGAGAAGAAGAAGCTCTGCGATGCCTGCGCCTCCAAAGAGGAATGCATAGGAAAAACAAGAAAGGGTAGGCCCAATCTGTATTGTGAGAAGCATGATGGTGAAGAAATCAAACTGTATTGTAAAACACATCATATAGCAGTGTGTCAATTATGCGCAATGATAGATCATCGTGACATGTATTGCGTACGACAGGATATAGAGGGCGCCATCATGGATAGTAGAGCAAAACTAAACATTCTGAAAGAAAAGGCAAGGGACAAATTGGAGCTTTGTCGAGTTATTGGAGATCAAATTCATCAGTGTAGGAGAAGCACCGACACCCATCTAAACGATTTGAAAGATGAAGTAGATTCAGTATTCAATGATGCGATTCAAACAGACAAAGACAAAGAGAAGGAGGATGCTGCAAAAATCAACCAGGAGACTGATGAGAATAATCAGACACTTCAAGATGAGATTCAGAAGATCAAGGAAAAGATTAGAAAGAACGATGAAGAGAGAGAAAAACGACTTGAACTAAACCGTACAAATGCAGAGAGAAGACGACAACCAATCGACAATAAACAACATGGTCTTCAAACAGACATACAAAACATCGCTGTAGAGAAAGAGAGAAGGATTGGACATTTGGAGATATCTTGGCAAGATAACACAAAAACCACAGAAACTACAATACAGGCACTTGATACAGTACTCAAAGATGATTCAAATGTCGTCAAAGATGGGCATCGTGTGAAGACATCAGTGAGTGATGAATTAAAGAAACCAATAAAATAACGTGTTAAGATATTGAGAAAGTTGTTGAAGCATGGGTCTAGAAAATGGCGGCACAGCAGTAGAATTAGAAAAGGGGGTGGAGCGGCAAAATCCACGTAGGGTATATGTAATTCAGGTAAATATTCATAGACGTAATTCTCGACATTATTTTATAGTAATAATCTTCTTTGCTGAGCCTCATTGGTATTAAAGGGAAAGACCAGTTTTGGAAACGCTCCCTTCTCAAAAAAAAAAGAAGTGGAAGCTCTTATTACCAATTATGTGAACGAATATGATTTGACTAACACGTAATGATTCACATTTTGCCGGGAAACCGCCTACTAACTGATATATTTGGTAAATTATCATATCTATCCGGACTGGATATATATCACGTAGTCCCATATACATCTGTCTGTGTACAGTGCTTGTAACTTTACCAAGACTGGGCCAAATTTATTATCATGTTGATGATTCCATAACCTTGCAGTTTACACGAATATGATATACTATATGATCTACCTTTTCTAATCGATTCCACAACATTTCTTTTACAATGCAATCGTATGACCAAAACTGGTCTTTACCTTTGATAACTTGAAATGACTTGAAAATCAAATACTCGGCGACGAATACGAGATGAAAACACAAACAGACACTTCACACAACTGTAGTGAAAAAGAGATACTTCAACTGATCTGTGACCTCTGTTGTACATCGAACTACGAGCACAAACACGAGCTAGAAAGAAAAGACAGGTGCACCTGATAGTTTGTGCAACAGTACTTCAAGTATCTATTAATTGTACAATATAAACCAACCACATGGTTTGGGTTCTGTGAAGGTATATATAGAAACGAAATACAAATTCATCAAAGGCTTAGCCGATACATTTATGCTGGCTGCCCTGAAAATTATATATATTTACAGGTGAGGGTAAAACGTATACGAATACAAGTATCATAGTGATACAAACAAGTCATGCGACCGATCGAGATATAACTCTGACCTCAGCTGGTTATCTGCGTCTTCGTAGCAAAATAACCCTTTTTTCAGCGGTGTGTATAAGCATTCTGCCACATGCAAAGCTTCCAATTGAGATAACAACGAATTTGAAAGCATTCATTTTATGTTAGACTGCTTTGATTCATATTCATATTAATCAGTAATCTAATTCAGTAAAACTTTACACCACAAGCCTATTATTGAAGTAGGTTCACTGTTTATGTCTCTATTTAATTATTCACATAATACGTTCATGTTATGAATTACTATGATTCAGGATGATGTATTTCCATAGTACTTAAGAAAATGTTACTGTTTTTAAAGTGTATTACGCTGTTTTTGCTTGGAATATGAATAAAAACAACCAATCAATTAATCAATCAAACTCTATTTACAAAAAGCAACGGAGCATATCTTTCATCGACGCCTATTCACTGTGTGATTCTGGAACAATGATTGTTTTTGTTCTCTACTTGCCATATGGTGCAGGTGTGGAAAATGCCCATCAATTTGTGAGCCAATCAGGGGCAGGTAAGCATCAGTTTGACGTTGGGTGGCATACAACTAGACGCCACCTTCATGTTCATATATACACATATTAAAAGAGGTTGGGTGAATTGTTCTTCTTCAGACAAAGTTTCAATTATGATAGGAGCATCTGTATGATCAACTTTCTTTCTGACTTCACATTACGAAGGTTAAAATCGCAAGAAACTGGTAATCAAGGTAAGATTTACATTGTTAGTAGGTCATGCTGTTGTTTCATACAAGGACTCGAAGTAGATGAAAAATATTTAAATGTTGTAAAATGCAATAAAACGAACACAATTTATATGCCTGTGAGATGGGGTATGTTAGCACTTATGTGCAAGTGTTTAGAAAGATTAAGGCCCACAAAAACAGACGAAATGTGAATTATATCTACCACTGCATGTCTACTTTTCTGTTTGCCTTTGTCTAATTCTCTCACTGCCCGAATCGCGCCACGATTCAGACAGCATGGCGCCTTATATTACCTTATTTATTGTATTTCTCTATCGAAATGAAATTTATGCCACAACAAAGTATCCTATTGTTACCTCTTTTTCGCTTTTTAGCGCAGAATTGATAAATTAGGATGATTACTCTCAACTACATGACTGAATACATTTGTTTTGCTCGCTTGCTCGCAATATTTGGGATCCGGGCAGTATTTTGTCATACGTAAGGCCATCAGTCATTTATATCACGGACAGGTACTAAGTTAAAGACTGGAAGATACTTGCTTGATTTTATAAATAAAATTATCATTGTATATCACAAAGAGTGAGAAAAGGTTTTAACGTCTTTTTAACTACAACGTCGAGGATTAAGTTTTATGAAATTTCTTTTCATAAATTTCCTGAACGTTATACAACAGAATACGTTATAACAATTAGACTATGAGTAGTATAATGACCATACACTGTAAAAGTATGCTATTTTGACAGAATGGTTTAGGTCTTTTTTATGTCATAATGCACTGTATGATGTGTTGTAGTATGAGGTTCTTAACGCTATCTATAAAATACGTCATCATATTGATTAAAAGGGTATTTGATATTATAACACATTCCCCTGCAGTTATAAAGCGCTGCACACACTTCCCCATATGTTTCGGCCATTATCAATTTTCTGAATAGTAATCATTCATACAATTCATATTACTAGTCTATGAATTCCATTTCGTCTAATCCCTAGAAAGCCTGTAAACAATACAAATGTTTTGGGCAATGCATGTGTAATAAAAATTACAAACGCTTGTACTGAAAAAAAAACAACTATCAATTGAATATATTTATTATTTGCTCTCTGTGCATTTTTTAATGATATAAAGGTTCATTATTTTTGTGGTAGTAAGCATCCCAATTTTCGAGAAGCTATAAGTTTTTTGTTAATGAATGATAAAACGGCATATGACCTTTTTATATCAATTTTTGGGAGGAAGTACTATTCGTTAATATTATTTTTTAAATGTGCATGAAGAAATATGTCTAATAAAGATCATTGTGTTAAATTTGTTCTATTCTCTTTCTCTCGATCGGTATCTCCCTCCCTCCCTTTTCTTCAATCCCCTATTTCAATCCCATTATATTTTACTTTTTGTCACCCTCCTCCTCGTCCTCCCTACATGACTGACCAACCCTCCTGATCTCCCCTTGTTCGCCTTCCCTTCCTCCCTCCTTCTCTCCCCTTGCTTTCTCCTTCCTCCCTCCCTTCCTTCTCCCTATGCCCTTCCCTCCCCATCGATCCAACCCCTAATTCTCCACCACCCCTCTTTCTCTCTCTCTCTCTCTCTCCCACTACTTCCTCTCTCTTTCTCTCCCTATCTCAATCTCTCTCTCACTACTTCCTCTCTCTTGATAATTGTTCTTTATACAGGATAACACTCTGATCAGGATGGCGGCGAACTTCAGTTCTGCAGAGAACATATGTGAAGGAGAGAACTGTGCGGTAATCACAGATGTGACGTACTATGTGAAGGAAAAGAAGAAGCTCTGCGATGACTGCGCATCCAAAGGGGGGTGCATCGGAAAAGCAAGAAAGGGTGGGTCCAATCTTTATTGCGAGGAGCATGGTGAAGAAATCAAATAGTATTGTAAAACACCTGGTGTAGCATTATGTTATTCATGCGCACTTATAGATCATCAGCAGCCTTGCGTGCAACAGGGTATAGAGGGCGCCATCATGGAACGTAAAGGGAGCCTAATCACTCTAAAAGAACAGGCAAAGGACAGACTGAAGCTTTGTCGAGTTTATGGAGATCAGATTCATAAGTGTAGAAAAGACACCGACATCCATCTTCAAGCTTTGAAAGATGATGTTGATTTGGTAATCAATAAGGCGATCCAAACAGACAAGGACAAAGAGGAGGATGATGCTGCAAAAATCAACCAGGAGACTGATGAGAAGAATACAAAACTTCACGAGGAGATTGAACAAATCAATGAAAAGATTCGAAAAAACGATGAGGAGAGAGAAAAATTACTCGAATTAAACCGTTCAATTGCAGAGAGGAGACGAGAACCCATCGAAAATAAACAACATGGTCTTCAAACAGACATTGAGAACATCGCTGAAGAGAAAGAAAGAAAGATTGGTGAGTTGGAGAACGCTTGGCAAGATGACACAAAAACCACAGAGACTACAGTACATACACTTGATACAGTACTCCAAAATGATGAAAATGTCGTCAAAGATGGGCATCATGTGAAGACATCGGTGAGTGATGAACTAAAGAAGCCACTGAATGAGGGTGAGGTGAAGCAAGTCACTGATACTATTTTGGGTATGAGGTTTGTAAAGGGTGCAGGGAGAGAGAGAAGTATGATGGGAGGATAGATGGGTATGATGGGGAATGGAAGCACATTGATACAATCAATGTCAAAGATAAGTTAACATACCCAGCCATTGTAGGATACATAGATGAATACAATGTGATCATCACAGATAGAGCATTAGGAGGCTTACATACATACATGTTAAATATGAACACTAAAAACAGTCAGAGAGTGATAACCAGTAGTGATACATCATGGGTTACCTCATGTGCATTGCTGAACGATGGCAAGGTAGTATGCGGTAAATACAGTGAAGGGTGTACAGGGGACAGTTTGAATGGACTCATTAGTGTGTATGACAGACAATGGGAGCGCATCAATGACGTCATAATACCAAGAAACACAACGAATGATAGAACATGGGATGGGTGGATGTAGCTGTTGACCAGGATGGGATGATCATCGCTGCTGAGTGGGTTGAGTCTAAGATATACGTCATCAACCCATCTGATGGTAAGATCACGAATAACATCACATGTAAACACATAATATTGATGCGCGGTGTATTATTATCATCAGGTCACATCATCGCTCGACCGTCACCAGCAGATCACAGATTGTTCATCATCGATAGACAGGGTGCTCAAAGGGAAATCTTCCACAGTGGTGTCATCCTAAATGCCTGCATCGATCCTATGACAGACGACCTCTATGTCATGACATCAGATGATGAGTACAAGACGTGTGTGATTGATCAGGTGATGAGTGGGAGTGACATGAAGATGAGAAGAGTAGCATCATTTCCTTTATCAACAGTACTGGGTTATAGGATGGGGCACCTTGTAACATCTCGGGTGATGATGACGCCATCAGGGAAACTGATTGCTTGCGATGGAGATAACATTCTCGTATTTCACAGACTTACCCTCTAAATCAAATTATGTTTGATTACAACTTTCCATGTTCACTACGTATACGCATGCATGTACAAAAACACATAATATCTACAAAATATTATCTTGATGTACTCATTTCGCTTCAATCTTTACAGACTAGAAAACCCTCATTTGATCATGGTTCCAACATGTTGAGATAGAATGACATGATGTCATCACTAGCATCCGAATAATTACATGCATATCTCAACTGTGTATTATAACATGTACATAGATAAACAGGATAAACACTTTCCACATGAATAAATGAATCGTTATCATTTGGGGCCAGTCACCACGAAATGAGTCCAGTGTCGCATTAGGCTCAATCGTAGTAATAGCGATGTATAGTGTGTATGTACTGAAAATTGACCCACCTACCACATTTAAGATTTTTCCAAAAATCGACTTATTAATGTCTTGTAGTTTATGTCCCCAGAGCTTAGGTCACGAAAATATTTCCTTCTAACATTTTTTGGCAAATTATATAGGCTATGTTACGCATCATTAACTTTACACCTAATTATCTCAAAACTGGGTAATCCCATTGTTTATAAAGTCCAATTAGGTTTTTGTTCATATTTCTGGATATAATTTATCAATTTTAATGTGTGACCCCTTAATTTAAAGCTTACTTAATGTAGATTCATATAATACTTAAAAACAGGAATACAAATTTTGACCAACTGGACTCATTTCGTGGTGACAGGCCCCATTTCTTTATTTCAAGGAAAATTATAGCAACACATGAATTTGCATGAGTACAATTACAATCACCATAATCAGATTCAAGTTTGTACTATGAATAATCAAATCATAAATCAAATCATGTTTAATGCTAAATATATTACTCATTGCAGATATAGTATCGAAAATAATATCGCTAGTGATATTCGTTTGTCTCGCAATGTGGTCAATAAGGGATCTAAATTATAGATCGAATTATAGACCGCTCCGCCGGTCCTCCCGTAAAGTATAAAAGACCCTTGCTTACAAAAGTTTTTATCACCTGACGAAGTATCGCAGTAGCATACGAAACGTCGTGATCTTTTAGATCCCTTATTGACCACATTGCGAGACAAACGAATATCACTAGCGATATTATTTTCGATACAAATCATGTTTGATTACAATTGTCCACGTGCACTTTGTATTTACATGTATGTACATAAACAAATGATATGGCTATCACCACTACCATCACAATACATTTATAGGTATATTCGTTTAAAAGTTATTTACCTTTTTTTCAGCTAGAAAAATCAAATCATATGTGTTTTTAGTCATATGTAAACAAGATATATAGCTTTTGGGGCGATTGAGGGGGATACCAGATTAAAACACTTTCCATCAACCCTACAAATTAGAACAAATTAAATGACACATCTTTTATCTTGTCGATATCTTTAACAAGCCCTTCAAAATAATAAGCTTTAGATTGCATGACATTGTTATTTATCATGAAATAATATGCATTTTTAATATGCTCAGAAAATATTAACATGTATATAGCTGCATAATAACCAGTATCTGTCAGATGTAACGTTGTTATTTAATGAATATTCTTTGACACTTTTTGCTATGAATGTGTAGTTCCTTAGTAGAGATGCTAGAATAATAAAATAATTTGCATAGTTTTGTCTTTTAGTATACTCACAACTTTAAACAGCTGTATTATACTGACTTCCTGTTGTTGTATGATTCAATTTGCTTAATTTATACATTTGCTACAATTATTTTAATATATATGTATCCAATAACTTTATTTGTAAGAATGTCTGAATAATATAACAATCAACTAGGTTGCAAGGTCTCCTATCTATCAAAATATATTTAAATTACAAGTATGCTCATGATATGTATATAGCAGTATAATGATAAGTGTACGATTCAACACTATTGATTTCATAATGTTGCAATTGAACATGTAAACCTTTGATATGTAATTTTTGAAAGGCAAATGCTTCAATATTAAATAGGTTGCAGACTTTTGTCATCTAATACACTCATAATAGTAGCTGCATATAATACTATTTTGGGAGCAACTTTCGTTTATTGTTTCCATTCTGCTATGAGATGTTGATATGTGTATCCAACGAGTATTTTCAATTACAATGATTGATAATAACAATCAAATGAGCTGCAAATTCTTGTTATTTCTAACGAAATCATTCACATTACAAGTATGTTCACAACATGTACAAAACAACATAACACCCAATATTTGTAAGATTCAAATTTGTTGTTTATATCGGTTTGCTACGAGATATCTTAATCTTTGTCTGTAGTTTGATAGAAGCGATGCTGTAAAAATGAAACTGAAAAAAGTAGCAGCCTTGTTGTCTAAAACACACACACACAGCATGTAAATAGCTGCATGATACTAAGTTTCTGCAACATTTGATTTTGTTATTAACTTTTCATTTTGTTAAGAGATGGAAGAAGTATATATGTTAGAATGTATAATATAACAATTTAATAGGGCGAAGTTTCATTATCTATCACGAAGTACGTACATTACTAAAACGCTCATATTACGTTCATATCAGCATAATATCAAGTACATATACATTTTGATATTGTTGATTGTATAATTTCGCTGTGGGAAATATCATTCATTGATATGTATCTTTAAGAGAACTGTTACAATAATTACAATACGTTTAAGCTATACAATTTGTCATCGTTCACAATCGTCACGTGAAGATTATACTGATTATTTGTAAAAATGTAAATGGTTGATTTTCTTTGAGACATTTTGATACATCCATGTATCTATCAAACAAGTATGAAAACAAATACTATAACAATATTGCAAGGTCATGAAGATGATGATGATGACCGCTTAAAATGTATTGTATAGCGATGGTATGTTATCAACATGCATCAAGAAATAATGCACATTACAATTATGCTCCTAAAATGTAGATAGCAGCATATTTCATAATATTTGAAAGATTTGACTTTGTTTATAGTTAATTATTAAATATGTTTATCTTTGTCGTGTAGATTGATGGAAGAGATACTATAACAATACACACATTTTGTAGCTGTTTTTTTCTTTCTTCGAATCACTCATTCTCAATAAGAAGATCAATGTAGTGTATGGTATCCCATTCCACATACAACTATTTGCAATCACTAATCTCCTTTGCCAGTTAATATATTATCATTGTTTTTCGTTTTTTCTCATCATGTTTTTTGTTTACGGGGGAGGGGTATTCTTCTTTTATTCTATGGAAAATACAATACCATGTGTATTGTTGCACGAGTTTATGTCTTGTTCTTATTTTCTTTGTTTGTTATCTTTGGTGTGTGGCAGATGAATTAAAATCAAAATTAAATACAATGAAATACGTTACACAGTTTTTTTTATCTATCAGAAGACCATTCATATTACACAGAAATGAAAATAGTTGTAGCCTATACAAATATTATAAGATGAGTAGAAGATTCCCTGCAATCTGATTGGTCAACTACCAAGTAATTTTTTGTAATGGATGCACGCGATATCGGTGATCGATACCACCCAATTAGTTTTTTATTTTTAATAATTCACTTTTTCCTTTTTTCTTTTTGTATATAATTTTGTTTTAATGATTTTAATTTGTAATTTGTGTTGGTGATAATTATACAGTGCGTCCCAGAAAAAAACGAAACCGAGAAGTATCGATGTTCTATCATAACTTAATCACAACTATAATTAATGAATGATACATATTTGGAAAGCTTAGAGTCTCCTCTTTCAGTTGATGCTACTTAGATAATGCATATTTCACGCATAAGTGATTGAAAGCAATTTGAAGGAAGGAAACCAAAAAGACATTTGGCGGGCGGTATCTGAATTTCGAAGAAAAATTCACATTTCTAAAAAGTTGAGTTTCTGCCCTTTCATATGACACCTCAATCAGGAAAAATGAACGAGGAATGACAAAGTTCTGTTTGTTTAAAGTAGTGCTTGCATTTCCATAATTTTATTAAACAAATTCGTTTTCACTGGCTGCCTGCCGTATCAATAAACGAAATTAACAAAAGACTTAACTCCGTTCCGTTGACAATCAGCCGTAGACGAGAGTCTTCATGCATGGCTGATTGTCAACGAAACGGAGTTTAGTCTTTTGTCAAATCTGCTTTTTGCTACGGCAGGCACCCAGTGAAAACGAATTCGTTTGTTAAAATTATGAAAATGTAAGGGCTACTTTAAACAAACAGAACTTTGTTATTCCTGGCTCATTTTTCTTGATTGAGGTATCATATGAAAGAGCAGAAAAAAGAAATTTCTAGAAATATGAATTTTTCTTTGAAATTCAGATACCGCCCGCCAAATTACTTTTTGTTTTTCTTCCTTCAAATTGCTTTAAATCACTCATGCGTAAAATATGCATCACGTGAGTAGCATCAACTGAAAGAAGAGACTCTACGCTTTCCAAATATGTATCATTCATTAATTATGGTTGTGATTAAGTTATAATAAAACATCGATACTTCTCGGTTTCGTTTTTTCTGGGACGCACTGTATATATATTTATTTTTTATTTTTTAATTTTTTATTTTTAGTTTACAGTTTAATGTGGACTGACATTTTTTTTTTTAATTTCATGATAAGTTAGAAATCATGCGTCCGGTAAAAAAAATCATGCGTCCGGTAAAAAAAAATACCGGACGCATGATTTTGCCATACATCCGGTAAATCTGTAAAATAACAAAATGTTGTATTTATGATAATTTTTGGGGCCCCATCTTATAAAACAGATGATGCACAGGTTTAATTCGTGGGTTGTGTGCACGCGGTACCTTTGAATTTGGTCTAAGACCATTCAAAGGTACCTTTTGCACACAAGCCCTTCCGACGCACTCAAACCTGTGCATCGTTTGTATAATATCAAAGTCTGACGTCATATCGGCTATGTTTTCAAGGTTGCTGGTTCCAAGCAATGTAGTGCTCAACAATGGTGTGGTGATCAGACCAGCTCCAAATACTGAATTTTCCCTGCTCCAGCAGGAGGACTGAATGATTTCACGGTTAACCCTCATACGCAAGCTCTGACTGTTGTTTAGAACCAGTATCATAAACTTAAACGACGTGCAAATATGAATTTAGCACTAGGGTACTTTATAACAAACTACTGGAAACCATGGAAATCCAAAGAAAGCTTGCTAGAAGATGATTATAATAAGGCAATTTGTGAATAAATGCCCTGTCAGTTCACGTTTGGAACATTTGATAAGACATTATTCAGTTTGACATTACCAAATTAAGGGAAAATTGCAGTTGATATTGTGTTGTGAAGTCATCATTAAAGTCTCCGTTGGTTATGACCATCTTTTAATGTCTGTAAACAATTTGCTTTAGGCTTCAAACGTGTCAGTTTCATGAGAGATTTCAAGAATTAGAGGTAATCGGAGGGAAAATTAGATGAAAAAGCAGTTTAAAGTGATGTTTGTTACAATATTTTAAAAGGGGTGGGGGCATTGACCGGGATAGCGGAAACTAATTGACAAACAGGATAGATAGGGAGATGGGGAATAGTGGGGATAGTGGGGAATGTGAGAGAGGAGGAAGAGAGAAGTGAATTATTAGAGAGAGAGAGAGACAGAGAGAGAGACAGAGATAGAAAAAAAAGAGAGAGAGACAGAGAGAGAAAGAGAGACAGAGATAGAAAGAGAGAGACAGAGACAGAGACAGAGATAGAAAGAGAGACAGAGGTGGTAAGGATGGGAGAGACACAGAAACATTCTTGCTATAACGAATCATGAGAAATACATTTATGAACATATTTTTCTGAATGGCATGTTCCCTAATTACTCTTCCCCCTCATTTCAGTGGTGCTCCCTCATTGGCTTTATCTATGCTACAACTTTGCTTTGTACATATCTTTCAATGTTCTCATTATGATTATCTATAATCATTTATCTTTACTCCCCCGCCCCCTCTGTCTCTCTCACATACAAACACTCATTTTCCTCTATTTTTCTTTCCTTCATTATCCCCTCTCTAGTCTCCTTTGACCTCTCTTTCTCTCTCTTTCCCATTCCCTCTTTGTCTCGCTATCCCCTTTTCTCACTCTTATCTTCTTTCTTTCTTTCTTTTTCTCCCCACTCCATTTACTTCTTCATTTCCTATTTACCTCATCCTCTCACCCTCCCTGTCTATATCCCTCACTATTTCTCTCTTTCTTTCTCACTTACCGTCTCTCTCAGTCTTTACCTCCTCTCCCCCTCCCCCTCTTAATTACACTGTGTCCCTCACCTTAACCTTCCTTTCTCTTGCTCCCCATTCCCGTCTCAATTATTTTTTTGCACAAAGAAGAAAATAAGAATGAACCATTCAGATTATGTTATGCATGTTTGATATATTCCAATGTTTCTACAGAATACTTTCATAATACACATGTTTGGACACGATCACCCAGAACATACACTTTGTCTCGCACCACAACAGTGTATGCTTCAATGAAGCTATACAGATTATACAGAAATGTATTATTGCTTTCAATAAAGTATTGTTTGCAAGATCAGGGGGCGGCTACGAGATTTTATAAATTGCAGGAGGGGTTCAATTAACTGCAATTCCTCCAAAATATATGAAGAAAAAAATGTAAGAAAAAACTCTATTGAATTTATAGGGGTTCATTCATCCAAAACTGTATGATTTATATGAAGGATACGAAAAAGGCAAACAAAGAAAGGAGAGTTCCCGTGCCTACTTTGCCCCCTGGAACCACCCCTGAAGATTGTGCAAGGAACAAATATTGCTCCTCTTCTCCATGAATGTTCATGATGGAAATGCTTCTTCAACTTACAGAAATATATTATGTACTTTTCATTACCATACATTCTCCATATTCATTCATAAATATTAACATGTGTTTCAAACAAGCTGTTTTGCATATCGATTTTACAATAACTCATGAAAGAAAGAGATCATATTATAAGGTTACATTTATGCAATATTTTGCATCAGTTTGAAATAGATTTAATTCAAAATTTGGTATTAAGTTTGGATTTCCCTTTAGATTCAACCACATCTAAACAAGCCTTAAGAGATAAAATAACATGACAAGCTTATGTGTGATGCTTTCCACACAACTGTGCCAGGAGTTTCATTTTTGACAGACATGGCGCATTATAAATGTGCACTATTATTATTATTGCTGCATGAGATTGAAAGGGTTCGAGATCATGACGACAAAATAATGCATCCGGAGTCAGTGAAGTAGAGTCTGTACTTTATTGTTTCTCATCGTTAAACAGCCTCTGTAACAATAACCAAAGTTGAACAAAAATATTTAAATCGTGGTGAACTTACATAAAATGGAACAATTATATTATTGATACCAACAGAACAAATATTTATTCATTGACATTGTTTTGTAATATCATGCAACTAAATCTCAATCAACCCATTTATTATTATACAAAATAAATTACACTCATTGTTTCTTCTTCCGTCCAATATCATGAACTATATGGTACAATAAATTATAGTATTGATTCATTCACATATATAATCATAAATCAACATAACATAGTAAATTCAACTCACCGGCCAATACTAGCCAAATCGCTAAACAATAGCGACTGTATGCATGCTACCAAGTATCATATCCACAGCTCGTAGAAATACAGCAGACCTAGAAATAAGATCAAATGGCATTTCTTATAATACTAAAAATCAATGACTTATAAAAGGAATCTTATTCTCATCAAAGTTGTAAGGATGATTTGTTCAATTTAACACAATTATACTGCAATTCCTTCATATATCATATAACAAAAATAAATGACAAGAGTATTTCAATGAAGCATCATTGTTCCCATGCAAATACAGTGCAAGACATGATTCAATTATACTGATCTTACTTTCACCATCAAAACTCTCATTAGTAAGGCTTATAGGTACATGTACATGTATATATCATCATTCCAATAAGTTAAATGAAATACAATCATAATTATTAAACAATCCAACTTACTTTAAGCAAAGTCTAACCACCTTTCCTCCTACAGCAGGCCAAATGTACATATGCTTGCAGTCCTATAACATAGCTTAGAATGGCTGCCTGCCTGCTATAGCATGCACCAATGCTAGCAATCACACAAAAGAAATCCACTCATGCAAAGAGTTTAATAGAGATACCCAAAAAAAAGGCGGGAAACAGTACAATGGGGAGGGGGCATCTTTGCACCACATAATTCCTATTTAATTTACAACATAAATTCAAATTTACAACAAGATTATATCTTGTTTGTTATTTTCTCTGTTGTTTATTTTTGGTGTGCGGTATATAATACAAAATAAACATGCAATACCATTTAAATATTTACACTGTTTTGTTATTTATCAGGAGAAAATTCATATTACACAGTCATGAACATAGATGTAGCATAGAGTATTAACGTATGACGTCATAATATCTAAGTTGTCAAGGTTGCTGGTTCCAATCGCCCCTCCCCCACTCCGTGAACGGAGGGATACGTAGTCCAGAATATGGCCTATTTAATTTTGATCTCTACCATGCACGCTAACGCTACCTCTCCCTACTAATTGCTACCAGCCGATGATGGCGTGATCATTAAATTAGGACGCCCGGCAAAAATCTGGCCTATTTAATTTTGATCTCCACTATGCACGCTAACGCTACCTCTCCCTACTTATTTACTTGCTACCAGCCGATGATGGCGTGATCATTAAATTAGGACGCCCGGCGAAAATCTGGCCTATTTAATTTTGATCTCCACTATGCACGCTAACGCTACCTCTCCCTACTTATTTACTTGCTACCAGCCGATGATGGCGTGATCATTAAATTAGGACGCCCGGCGAAAATCTGGCCCATTTAATTTTGATCTCCACTATGCACGCTAACGCTACCTCTCCCTAATTATTTACTTGCTACCAGCCGATGATGGCGTGATCATTAAATTAGGACGCCCGGCGAAAATCTGGCCTATTTAATTTTGATCTCCACTATGCACGCTAACGCTACCTCTCCCTACTTATTTACTTGCTACCAGCCGATGATGGCGTGATCATTAAATTAGGACGCCCGGCGAAAAGCTGGGCTGGTGAGAATAATTATGAGTTTTTTTATAACGCCATCTTCGACGGCTTGAATCAAGTGTGTAGGGAAAAAATAAAGGACCGTGCAGATTCTGGACTAAGGGATACGATGCGTGTTCCAAAATGTCCGGTAAAGGGGAACTTTTCACGCACCAAAGTCCGGCTCGTAGTACACAAAAATCCGGCCCGTACCTTAAACACCGGACTCAGGGGGGTGTTTTCAAAAGGAGGGAGCATGCATATACGTACCCTAAATAACACTGAGTGGGGGGGGGGGGTCCAATCAATGTTGTGCTTAACAATGGTGTCACCGTGTGGTGATCACGCCGGCGTCAGGCACTGCCCTGCTCCGGTGCGTTGCTTGAATGATTTCACAGTGAAACTCATACACATGCTTTGTTGTTAAGAACTAGTACCCTGGATTACAAGCAAATATGACATATTAAAGCGCTTTGGTACGTTATGCTGAGTACTATTGAAAACCTGGAACCTGAAACCTGAAGCTAGAAGATGATTATGTAAAGGCACTCTCAATCGTTAAGCAGAATGAAGGTATTGGTATTGATACACCTAAATGACTTCGAAATCAAATACTCTCGGAACACTTGTGCAAGAGATGAAATACAATAAAAGAACTGAACACAACTGTAGCGAAAGAAAGAGAAAGATTGATTTTAAGCCCAAAAATAGAGATACTGTACTTAAAAATATTATGTATACTTCAACTGATCTGCCACTATTGTTCCACAGTAAAGGCATGGAAGAACACGTAATCTAGAGTTGATACAGTTTCATGTTCTTTCTTACCGTTTTGAAAATATTTATCTAATCACTTAATCTTTCTACGTTGGATAGAATGGTAATACAAAGTCTATATATCTATTTGTGTTACTATGGTTGGTTATCTGCATTTATAATTCATCCTAGCGAAATAAAAAGATTTATTTCAAGGGAGGTCGGCATAAGCATACTTCTCCCCCCCCCCTACCCCCACTCCACGTCCACGAACCCCTTTAACGCTTCTATATGCATAACAAGGAACGTGAATGCATTCATCCTATGCTAGACTGCTATGATTCATATTCATATTAATCTATTCACAAAGACCATCGGAGCACATCCTTTGTCAATGCTCCTACATTATGTGTTAGGGGGAGGAATTTGTTTGCAAATTTGTGCCAAGTGAGCATTAGTTTGACGTGTGATGGTATACAAATAGACGCCATCTTAATAGGCACCTGGTACATATGTTACACGAGGTTGGATGAATTGTGCTTCTTCAAACAGTTTCAATCATAAAAAGAGCGTCTAGATGGTCAGCATTCTTTCTGACTTCACATTACGAAGATTTGAGTTGCAACATACCGGTATTAAGGTGAGCTTAAAGTTGTATGTAGGTCATTTTGCTGTGAATAAGTTCGGTTTCATACAAGGAAGTGGATGAAAAATACGTAACTATGCGACAAAAGGAGAAACATATGTATTTATGCGGGATAGGGTATGTTTATCTTATCTGGAGGAAGAAATATGAGAATACAAAGTACGGGCAATGCATGTATAATGTTAATTACGAACACTTGTACTAAAAGAAGATATCGATTAAATATGTCATATTTGCTCTCAGTGCATTTTGTTAGTATGAGGGTTATCTATTATTCTTGCAGATGCGCATCCTCAATTTCAAGACCATTTAGGTGTTTTATTAAATAAATGACAACAACATATTATGACCGTTGTACTTCAATTTCAAAGCAATTTCACCGAAGGAAATACACTATGTATTAACATTCTTTTTTGTTAAAGTGCATGAGGACATTTTACTAATAGAGGTCATTGAAATAAATCTATTATATTTTTTTCCTCTCGCTCGGTCCCTTTCTTTCTCCCTCTCCTTCAATCCCCTCTTTCCATTCTTTCCTTTTCCTGACGTCCCCCTCATTCTTTCTCCCTTCCTTTCCTCTCTGTCTATCCCTTCCCCATTCATCAAACCCGTAATTCCAACAACAACCCCCCCCCCCTCTCTCTCTCTCTCTCTCTCTCGTCATAATTGTTTATATACACGTCAATACTCTGATCAGGATGGCGGCGAACTTCAGCTCTGCAGAAAACATCTGTGAGGGAGAGAACTGTCAGTCAATCACAGATGTGAGGTACTACGTGAAGGAGAAGAAGAAGCTCTGCGATGACTGCGCCTCCAAAGAGGAATGCATCGGAAAGGCAGGA
The DNA here is from genome assembly GCF_000002235.5 of Strongylocentrotus purpuratus. Lineage (NCBI taxonomy): Eukaryota > Metazoa > Echinodermata > Echinoidea > Camarodonta > Strongylocentrotidae > Strongylocentrotus > Strongylocentrotus purpuratus. Next base: position 20,384,567 of record NW_022145606.1, read on the forward strand.
AAGGGTAGGCCCAATCTTTATTGTGAGAAGCATGATGGTGAAGAAATCAAGCTTTATTGTAAAACACATAATGTAGCAGTGTGTCAATTATGCGCAATGATAGATCATCGTGACATGTCTTGCGTACGGCAGGAAATAGAGGGCGCCATCGTGGATAGTAGAGCAAAACTAGATATTCTGAAAGAAAAGGCAAAGGACAAATTGGAGCTTTGTCGAGTTATTGGAGATCAGATCCATCAGTGTAGGAAAGATACCGACACCCATCTACAAACTTTGAAAGATGAAGTTGATTCGGTAATCAATGAGGCAATCCAAACAGACAAGGACACAGAGAAGGAGGACGCTGCAAAAATCAACCAGGAGATTAATGAGAAGAATCAAAAACTTCAAGATGAGATTAAACAAATCAATGAAAAGATGCAAAAGAACGATGAGGAGAGAGAGAAGCGACTTGAACTAAACCATACAGATGCAGAGAAAAGACGAGAACTCATCGACAACAAACAGTATGTTCTGCAAACAGACATTCAAAACATCGCTAAAGAGAAAGAGAGAAAGATTGGACAGTTGGAGAAATCTTGGCAAGATAACACAAAAACCACAGAGACCACAATTCAGACACTTGATACAGTACTCAAAGATGATTCAAATGTCGTCAAAGATGGGCATCATGTAAAGACATCAGTGAGTGATGAATTAAAGAAGCCACTGAATGAGGGTGAGGTGAAACAAATTACTGATACCATATCGGGTGTAAGGTTTGTGAAGGGTGCTGGGAGAGAGAAGTATGATGGGAGGATTGATGGGTATGATGGGGAGTGGAAGCTCATTGATTTAATCAATGTCAGTGATAAAATCACAGTCCCAGCCTTTGTAGGATACATAGATGAATGCAATGTGATCATTAGAGATACCTTAAATGGTAGCCGACATACTTACATGTTAGATATGAACACTAAAGACAGTCATAGAGTGATGACCGGTAGTGATGCATCACGGGTTATCTCCTGCGCATTGCTGAATGATGACAAGGTAGTATGCGGTAAATACAGTAAAGGGTGTACAGGGGACAGTTTGACTGGATGCATCAGTGTGTATGACAGACAATGGGAGCGCATCAATGACGTCACAATACCAAGAAATACAACGGCTGACGGCGCAGCGGCGGATGTAGCTGTTGACCAGGATGGGATGATCATCGCTGGCGGCTGGTGAGTGGGCTCAGTCTAAGATATACATCATTAACCCAGCTGATGGTAAGATCATGAATACCATCACATGTAAACAGAATATAATAATGCGTGGTGTACTATCATCAGGTCACATCATCGCTCAACCCTCATCCTTGGATCACAGATTGTGCATTATCGACAGACAAGGTGATCAAAGGAAAATCACCCACAGTGATGTCGTCCTGAATGCCTGCATCGATCCTATGACAGACGACCTCTACGTCGTGACATCAAATGATAAGTACAAGACGTGTGTGATCGATCAGGTGATGAGTGGGGGAGACATGGAGAAGAGAAGAGTAGCATCATTCCCTCTATCAACATAACTGGACTTACTGGGTGATAGGATGGGTCACATTTTACGATCTCGGGTGTTGATGACGTCATCAGGGAAACTGATTGTTAGCGATGGAGACAGCATTCTCGTATTCAACAACAGATTTACCCTCTTAATCGATTCCTGTTCACTACGTATAGACATGCATGTACATAGACACATGGGCGACACATGATATCTACGAAATATTATCTTTATGTACTCATTTCGCTTCAATCTTTACAGACTAGAAAACCCTCATTTGATCATGGTTCCAACAGGTTAAGTTCCTAAGATAGCATGACATGATGTCATGACTAGCATCCGAATAATTACATGCATATCTCAATTGTGTCTTATAACATGTACATAGATATACAGGATAAACAATTTCAGCATGAAAAAATGGATCGTTATTTTTTCTTTATTCCAAGGAAACCTGTAGCAATACATGAATTGGCATACAAATACAATCACCATTATCAGGTTTAAGCGAAGTTTGTACTATGAATAGTATAATGCAAACAGCGAGAGAAAATCTATATATCCCTGTTATTGATTTAATTCAAATCAGGTTTGATTATAATTGTCCACGTGCACTTTGTATTTACATGTACATAAACAAATGATATGGCTATTACCACTAGCATTACAATAATTATATGTAAATCTAAATATGTTTGTTATTACGTGTAACTAGATTAGATATGATAATATGATATACATGATATACAATTGCCACATTAATGAATAAATTGTTGTAATCATTTCTTGTTGTATAAGAAAAGTGTGCCAATACATGTATTTGCATAAGTATAATAACCATTACCATGTTAGGTTCTAGCCAGGTTTTCGCAAATAGAATACAATAAGCAAGAGGAAATACAAAAATTGAATTAAAATCATAGTGGCTTTAGTAGAAAATAAATGAATTTTATTAAAATACTTTAATAATGCAATACGATACAGAGTTTTCTGATCTGCCAAGAGACTATTTACACGACATTAGCTCATAACATGTGTTAATTCGTGCATTATACCAACATTAAAGAAGATTAAAACTTAGACATGATGAATTGTTCTCTGTTACATGTTGATATAGTTCATTGTGTTCTGCTAAGGGCAGTCCACACAGGAGAGTCCTCTTTAATTATATTTCTATCCCACTCTTTATTTTCGCCTTCTTCTTCATTATGACTTATGATCCGTTACCTATCAGCGGGAAATTGGAATCAAATATTATGTAATAATATGCATTATGGATATGCTCAGAACATGTAAACATGTGTATTATAGTATTAATGACTGCTTTGAGAGAAATAGTTGTTTTTATACGCTCTCGGGAAGGTTACAATTGGGCTATTGCCCTCGGCATTCGCTCAAGGGAAGGTTAGAATTGTGCTATTGCCCGAGGCGTGCCGAGGGCAATAGCCCAATTGTAACCTTCCCGAGAGCGTATAAAAACAACTATTTCTCGAATATTAAAGCAGTCATTAATACTTTTATATGCCGAAAATACTATGACACCACCTTGGCCTTTTTCTAGTTTACCTGCACGGTTGTTTTTAATGAATGTTTCTTTGAGAGTAGACTAGATCTAGATCTAGGTTTTAGATCAAATCTAGTCTAAGCAAGATATTTTTACAATTTTGGGGGTGGGCCGGCCCTGTGTGGAATATGGAGAAAAACCTGCGCTTTCATATGACACCTCACTTATTGAGTATCACCTTCAGGATCACGAGTAATATTAGTTTGAATCTCTGCTAATTAATGATCGAATGCGCAATGGCCAATGGAAGTGCACAGGGATGTGTGTAATCTCTACGGGAAGGATCTGCGTCTGTCCGTGACGTACAAATCACTACAATCACCAGCATGCGGTTGTCGCGTACTAGAATCTAGATCTAGGGCTACTGAAAACAAATTATGGTAGATTTCACCTTTTTGGTGTTCTTGCTGTCAGCATGTCTCGCATTTGATCCTCATCCAGAAGTTAAAATATTGGGAGCATTTCTTCAGCCATTTTGGCCTAGTACTAGTACAGTCGGTCGTTCTTGCTGGCAGCTACTAGGGAGTCGGGCTAACTCGCCCCACGGGACATCTCGCCCCAGCGAGATATCCCGACATAATTTATCGATCGAGAGATACCAGTAGTCTGCTAATTAACGGCCGGGACGAAAGAATGTGAACAAATATCAGCCATATCGTCTAAAATGTACAATGAGCACAAAAATATACACATTGGTATCTCTCGATCGATGAATCGTGTCGGGACATTTCGACCCAGTCTTTGATGCTGGGGCGAAATGTCCCGTGGGGCGAGTTAGCCCGGATTCGCTGCTAGTTGTATTACAAAATTGGTAAAATATAGCGACCAATTCTTCGCACACATACGGTATCCTCGATCGCTCAACCATTTTTTAACATGTAAACCTATGGGGTAACCATGGAGACTGACATATTTTCCCGGTAATCATGGTTATTGGGATTTTAAACTGTTTTAACTATGGTTACCGGGAATTTCACAGGAACAGTTAAAGTTTATGAATGCAATTTTGACCAATCAGATGGCTGGATTTCTTAAGTGAGGTATATAAAGCTGTATAATACCCAGTATATGTAAGATTTAACGTTGTTATTTTATTAATTTTCTATGACACTTTTTGTTTTGAATGTGTAGCGATGCTGAAATAATGAAAAAAGTTGCATAGTTTTGTCTTTTAACATACTCACAACTTGTAAACAGCTGTATTATACTGACCTTTTGTTGTTTTATGATTAAACTTGCTTAATCTATACATTTGTAATAAATCATGTTGATACATAATACAACAACTTTATTTGTTAGAATGTCTGAATAATATAACAATCAATTATGTTGCAAAGTCTCGTTATCTATCAAAATATATTAACATTACAAGTATTCTCATGATATGTACATGGCAGTATAATAATAAATATTTTTACGCTTCAACACTATTGATTTCAAAATGGTGCAATGGAACATGTGGACTTTTTATATGTATTTTTTGAAAGGCAAATGCTACATTATTAAATAAGTTGCAGACTTCTGTCACCTAACACACTCATAACATGTAAATAGCTGCTATGAGATCTGTTGATACGTGTATCTAACAAGTATTTAAAAAAATAATGATTAATATAACAATCAAATGGGCTGCAAAGTCTTGTTATTTGTTACGAAATCATTCACATAACAAGTATGCTCCTAACATCAATGTTCTCTCATCCATGAAAACATCTGCTGCACCAGGTTCGGACTCTATTGCTGCACGTGTCATTAAGGAATGCATTCATACAATTGTTGATCCTCTTTGTTATATATTCAATGAATCAATGTTACAAGGCATTGTCCCTGATAATCTCAAGACCGCTAAGGTAATTCCAATATATAAAAAAGGTGACAAACATGACATTGTTAATTACAGACCAATTGCTCTATTACCTTTTTTTTTCAAAAATGTTAGAAAGGATAATCTACAACAGGCTGTATAAATTTTTTGCACTAAACAATATTTTAATACCCCAACAATTTGGATTTCGAAAGAATTTTTCTACTGATCTTGGCGTACTGAACTTGGTTAATACTATATCACATGAAATAGATGTTGGTAATTATTGTCTTAGTGTATTTATGGACCTGTCAAAAGCATTTGACACCATTGATCACCACATCTTGTTAAAAAAATTAGAATTTTATGGAATTAGAGGGGTTCCACTTCAGTGGTTCGTCAGTTACTTGTTACATAGAAATCAATATGTGGTGATCGATGGTGTCAAATCTCAACATATGGATGTATCCTGTGGAATTCCTCAGGGATCTGTGTTAGGGCCCCTCCTTTTTCTCGCCTACATTAATGATATAGTTAAATGTTCTTCAATTCTAAACTTCTCTTTGTTTGCTGATGATACCACTGTTTCATTATCACATAAAAAAATTGACAATCTTATATCGTCAGCAAACAATGAACTAGACAAATTAAATAAATGGTATGCTTGCAATAAATTGTTTTTAAATTTTGACAAAACTAGGTATATTATTTTTCGTGCGAGAGGTAGGAGGGTTCCGTCAAATCTTTCAAACCTCATTATTGGTGGAAATGTCATAGAAAAGGTTGATAATATGCAGTTTTTAGGTGTAATTTTGAATGAATATCTTTCTTGGAAACCACATCTTAGCTCAATTTGTACAAAAATATCAAGATCTATTGGTGTTCTTTCTAAATTAAGACTTTTGTGCCCCAGTCTATTCTGACGACTCTTTACAATAGCATTATACTCCCTCATTTCAATTACTGCAATACTGTCTGGGGTCACACCTTTAAAACCCATTTAGATAAATTATGCATTTTACAAAAGAAAGCAATACGAATTATCTTTAATGCTCCCTTCAATAGTCATACAAAACCTTTATTTTCACAATCAAATATATTACCGTTAAAGGACCTGATAACCTTGAATTCCCTTATGTTTATGTATAAATTTCATTCGAAAATCTTGCCTCCTCTCCTTAGCGATATCTTTGTTTTGAATTCCTCAATTCATTCTTACCATACTCGCCAAATTAATTTAATACACTTACCTCAGGTTCGTTCTTCCGTCGCCTCAAATTCATTTATAATTCATTTTCCTAAGTTATGGAACAAACTCCCCAACAATATCAAAAACAGCTCAACTCTTTCCAGATTTAAAAAGCTGAGCAGGGAAATCATACCTTCTTTATAAAATATTCTTGATATTCTTGTTCGCTTTCATTTGTACTGCCCTCTTATACATGTAGATACAGTTTTTTGTTGCTGCTGCAGAAGTGTACTTCTCTTTTTTTTTTTTCTTGTTTATATTAATGTTCGATGTTGATATTTTTTAGTATAATTAATGTTGATCTTTTTATGTATTGGTGGCCCCTTTTTATAAGCTCTGCTTTCTCCGGGGTCACCAAACCATCATTGCATTATTCTAAATCTTGATGTAACTTATTTTGATTGTATATATATATATTGATGGTTGAACAATAAATGAATTGAATTGAAAATTGAATTGAATTGAAATTGAATTGAATTGAAAAATGTACATATCATCATAACAGCCAGTATTTGTATGCTTCAAATTTGTTGTCTATATCGGCTTACTACGAGATATATTAACCTTTGTTTGTAGTTTGTTGGAAAAGATGTAAAACAATCAGTATTGTTATCTAATACACTTACATCATGTAAATAGCTGCATACTACTGAGTTTCTGCAACATTCAATTTTGTGAATTTTTTTCATTTTGTTGTGAGAATCGTTAATATATTTATCCAACATTGAATAGTATGTGTTAGATTGAATAATACAACATTTGAATAGGGCAAAGTTTCATTGTCTTTCAAGAAAGTATATACATTACGAAAACGCTCATGATACATACATATCAGCTTAATATCAAGTAGATGTACGTTTTGAAATGGTTGTTTTTATAATTTCGCTATGGGAAATATCATTATTTGATATGTAGTTTAATAGAACAAATACAATAATAAAAATACGTGTAAGCTTTACAGTTTATCATCGCTAACAGCTAGTATATGTATGCTTCAAATTTGTTGTTTATATCACTAAACTACGATATATCTTAATCTTTGTCTGCAGTTTTATAGAAGCGATGCTATAAAAATGAAATGAACAAAATAGCAGTCTTGTTATCTATAACACAAACAAACCATGTAAATAGTTGCATAATACTAAGTTTCTGCAACGTTAGATTTTGTTAACTTTTAATTTGTTGATATATGTATCCAAGAAGAAGAAGTATAATATATGTTAGGTTGAATAATATAACAACTAAATAGGGCGAAGTCTCATTATCTATCAAGAGAGTATATACATTAATGAAACGCTCATATTACGTTCATATCAGCATAATATCAAGTACATGTACAATTTGATATGGTTGATTTTATAATTTCGCTATGGGAAATATCATTATTAGATATATAGTTTAATAGAACAGATACAATAATCAAAATACGTTAAGCTTTGCATTTTGTCATCGCTCACAGTCATCACATATATATTATACTGATTATGGTTCAATTGTGTATTTGTTTTGAGGCATGTTGGAACATACATGTTACTATCAAAAAAATATTACACAAATGATATAAAAATGCTGCAAGTTAATGAGGATGATGATGACGATGATGAGGATGATGGCTTAGAATGTATTGTATAGCGATGGTAAGCTAACCACATGTATCAATTACTTAATATTCACATTACAAGTATGCCCAAGAAATGTACATATCAGCAGAATTCACAGCATTTGTAAGATTCAACTTTGTTGGTTGTTAATTACTATATAACATATGTTGATCTTTATTGCCTAGGCCGATGGCTATAAAATAAGTTGTAGTGTTGTTTTGTCTTTCATCTCACTCACTCAGAATATGACTATCACTGTATTATATGGTATACCAGTCCACATATCACTACTCACTACCACTACTCTCCTTTGCTAGTTAAAATGTAATTGTTGTTTTCCTTGTTATGTTTCATGTTGTTTATTTTGTTCGGGGGAGGGGTATTCATCTTTTATTATATGTACAATATCATATGTATTACTAAATGATTTTATCTCTTGTTTGTCATTTGGTTTATTTGATATTCTTAGTCTGTAGTAGATAAATACAAGTGAATATGCTATATTATTGAGAAAAAAAATTGCATAGTTTTGGTATTACAAAGTGTTGGTATGGGGTCAAAAATTTGTTTCAAATGAACATATTGGAAACATATGCGATCCTACAATAATCAGTGATCGTTGTCGCGGTTGAAATCGAGTCTAAAGTGATGAAATTGTAAATAATAAACTGTTTTCGTTGAAAAGCTGCCTCGCAAGGTGTAGATATCAATTTAGCTATAAAACAATGTTGTTGTTTTTTTTTTTTACTAAAGTCGACCGGATGGCTATTTCCATATTTTGATATTTTCATGGTCGCAGCTACCATTGTATGGCCGTAGGCGCTATTTGAAAATCATCAAAATTAACCGGGAGCACCGGTAAATTTTGATATTTAATTTTCTCCAAAGCAGAAGTATTTTAGGGGCTCATTTTTTCAGTGCTTATAATACATCCACAGGGGCATCCAAATATTTTTAAAATTGTGAAGAATCTTTGTCCAGCCAATTTTCCAAATTTCCCAACACGTTGTATTACCTTTAATCCCGTTAATTTCCCTTTTTTATCCTTCAAAACTTGGTTACCCCATGCCTTTGATAAGGTTATATGATTTGTATCATAATGCATGCTTGGGATTTCACAAAATCTTTTATGAACTTTGAAGAATTGATACTTTTTTATGGATATTGTATATTCATAATTATTGATTTTTATATAAAACGTTTATCAAATTTACATTTGTCATGATTAAACTGGAAAAAATACTCTACATACTACTATCAATTTAATTTGGATGCTGGTATGAAGAAATATGATTCTTAGGGAGAAAAGTTACCGAATTTTGCTCAAACTTTTTTTGATTGCTTTGTCTGATTTTCCTGCTTCTATTGATGGTACGTTATTTTTGGAGTGGACTTGGCCTTTAATAAAACGTGTCTTCATTTTTTAGAAAAATTGTTGTCATTGTGAGTTTCATCAGATATTTTAAAATGAGAGGAATTCGGATGGGAAATTAACTGAAAAAGAATTTTGACCTGATGGCTTTGTTTCAATATTTAAAGAGGGGATCGGGGCATTGACAGGGATAGCGGCACATAATTGACAAACGGAGAGAGGGGATAAAGAGAAATAGAGGGAGAGAAAGGAATAAATAGAGGGATAAAGAGAGAGAGACAGAGATAGAGAGAAAAAGAGCGAGGGAGAAAGAGAAAGAGAGTGAGGGAGAGAGAGAAAGAAAGCTTCAACGAATCTTGAGAATTGCATGTATGCCATTTCGCCCCCTCATTAAATGTGCAGAATTGCCAAAAAAATCAAGAAGAAATTACATGTAGCAGTCCAACACACGGAATGGAATGATCAAAGGCAACACGATGCCATGCTTCTTGGAGCCTGAAGGATATTAACCTTACAATCTACATGTATGTCAAAGTATATGATTTGACACCCTTCTGGCTCTCAGCAGACTATTCATTACTACTTATTTAAGACATGTAGATGTACAGTTAACTACTAAATTATTCACACCCTTAGTAGCATTTTGTAACGTTTAAGTTCTAGTATTTAACAAGAAAAATCATTTGTTGAGATGTTTGTTTCTTGAGAATGTGACATATCAAAGATGTCATCGAAAATCATTCAACAAAGGCGCTAATTCAACCAGTCAAACTATCATTCTTGAGTTACAAAAAAACAACGAACATAAAATTTACACGGGTTATGAATAATTAAGTTGTTACTAGTTGTATGTGTTTATGTATCATCCATGTACTTCTAGACATCCTCCTGGCTCTTATAGAGCATAGATGTATTCCCATTCATCGACCTGTATAAAAAGACCTCCTGTCTATGAAGACCACCTGTCTTTGAAGACCGCTGTTCTTGTATTCCATGCAGAAGCGGATCTAGAGGGAGGGTTGGGGGGTTGCAACCCCCCCCCAAAAAAAAAAAAAAAAAAAATCCGGGGACCATTTTTTTAAATCTTATCTTTTTTTTTAAACTTGTAATTTTATTTTATTCTATTTCTATGTATTTATTTCATTTATTATTATTATTATTATTATTATTATTATTATTATTATTATTATTATTATTATTATTATTATTATTATTATTTCTTTTTGGGGGGAGGGGGGGGGGGGGTTGGGCGAACAAATGTCACAGAGTCCCTTGCCCCCCCCCCCCCCATCAGCTTTTTTGAGGACACGGGCCACCGCCGAAGTGACAAGCTAGGCCAGCGTTGCCGATTCTCATCCCCAAAATCCCCACATTAAAAAAAAAAAAAATTGGGGGATTGTTGAAGTCTTTGGGGATGAAAAATAAATATTTGGGAATGAAAATAATATTGAGTTTTATGAAAAACGAATTTGGGGATTTTCTGTCAAAATTTGGCAACTTTGGGGATATTTTAATTGTCGTTTGGGTAGGGATTTTGTGAAGATTTAACCTGGCAACGCACGCTGAGCTGGGCTGCTCATTTCCTGGATTACTTGTTCAAGTTGCTCACTTTTTTATCAGTCTGGTATGAGTGTAGTGACAAGCAATATGGAAACAAACAGGGCAAAGAAGTTGCGGCAATCCAGTCTCGCATCTTTTTTTACAGCTTTTTATGGTCTCCATTGTGTTAATAGATGCCAGGAAAACATCACTTACGGGGTTCAAATAAACACCCCCCAAAAAAAATCGGCTCGCCGCTTCGTGGCTCGTGGACGATGCTCCGCATCGTCATTATTTTGGTCAACCCCCCCCCCCCCCTTAGCAAAAAGCTAGATCCGCCCCTGCCATGCATGGTCTTTATACAGGTTAATAACATAAAACATACATAACCAAACATGTAAAATCAAACCAAATCATATGTGCTTCATTTCTTTCCTATAACTTTATACCCTATACAAAATACTTTGGGAATTCGGTTAAAGCTCATTTAAGGTCCCTGGGATTAAATGTCAAAAACATCTTCAATAGGATAATGATTAATAAATACAAATTTGTTATAGACATTTAATTTATCTTATAATTTCAATGTTCACTGGCTATCATGCACTATTGACGATTTGTACAAGCCCAGCAATTCAATATAATACATTGCACAGAATACAAATCATTTTATAGAGGCTTATAGGTTATTAGGGCTAACTGCAGAGGAACCATACTTGAACAGGATTTCATGTCAACAGATTGAATTAATTTTCCAGACGCGTCAATCCATTACAGTATGTGAGGAATTGATAAAGTCAATTTTTATCACTCGTTAAAAAAAAATTAAAAAAGGTTCAACATCCTTTGAAAATCCTTGCGCAGTTGCTTTTTTCCCCATTTAATAGCCTTTGTCACTTTAGCATGTTGAACTGTTTGTGTGCCACACTAATGATATTCCTGAGCCAAATTATATATCCCAAGGGAAAACAAGACTAGAATCTTCTCGTTTATTTCTTGAACTTGGATTATACAATCACTGCATACTGTCGATGAAGGGGTTATCATTTTAATATAAATATTGAGCACTTATTTCAAAGGCATTGCTTCACATATTTAGCTCCTTTTTTTCATTTAAAGAAAGTTTCAAATTTTCTTCTAAAAAAATATTGCGAAAACGTTATTTCCCCGAGGCTTTGACTTTCTGACTATTGCATATTGAACTCTTCATGAATATTGCTCCTCTGTGGACTCTACTGAGCACTTATTTCAAACGCATTGCTCACATATTCAGTTTGTCTGCTCTTCCGCTGGCAGAACATTCATTGCTCTCACTTCCTTTGAAAAATATTGCGAAATCTTTATTTCCACGAGGCTTTGACTTTCTTACTATTGCATGTAAACTCTTAATGTACCGCTCTAATGATATTCATGTGCCATTAGGTAAATATTGAAATATAAATACGAATATTGCTGTACTGTAGCCTTTACAGAGTTCATTCCTGCGCTACCATACGTTTGTCAAGGGGTAAGTTTACCATTCTTTTAGTTATGTTAGAACCTGCAGTATAAAGTTATTACATACATGTCATAATAGGGTTATCATGTAGCCAGTAAGATCTGCATACTATATTATGTATACTTCTTAGCATAAGTTTCTCTAACATCCAAACTACAACTACAAAAGCCAATATATATACATGTTCATCAATCTGAGATATTAAGTTCCTTCCATGAACTCCAGTATTATTTTCTTTAACAGATAGGAAGCTTTATGCACCGCTAAATATAACAATATTAAGTGGCGTAGCTACGAAGGGAACTAGAGGGCTCGTGCCCCTTCCCCCCATGAAATGTTATTGAAGGTCACATGGGTTATAATCATAATCTGTCAAAGTTGGGTACACTGTTTTGGGAGTACGCACTGTTTCGATGTGATAATACACCGTGTGTGGTCGTTAACGCAATGTAATATTGGTTTGAAAACACAATTAAAGGGATAGTTGAATTATGTTTTCAGACCGCAAATGCCTTCAAAGTGCATGGTTATTGCTCTTATTCTTACCTATGACATTTATAGTGCCCTTGTAGAACCCACAATTGCTATGAAGGTAATTTTAGACCCCAAAATGTGAGAAATTAAGCCAAGACGATCATACCAATTTAGCTCCACTTTAAAAAAACATGGTGACCGTTAATTAATTATTCAATTAAAAATAACAATACATGAGCCGACTAATTGTGGGTAATATAAGCAAAACGAAAATGCCAACATCGGCATTGGCTCTTTTTGTCAACGTTTTTTTTCAAATTTTTCAAAATATCTAATATTTGTGGTGGTACACAAGTATTAGAAATCGTTATATTTCAGCCGTCTCCGAACCGATTTTGATGAAACGAAGATGATTTTGTCATTTACGTTACATTTCATTTTGTTAATTGATACTTACATATCAGCACTGGAGGCACATGCTATTCAAATATATGGCACTAGAAGCTCAAAGCAAATGGCTCATATGATTCAGCTCTGCTCATAGAGATGTCACGCAATTTACTTATTCTTATAAGCCTTATAACTGATATATTGCGCGATAATATTGTCCAAAAAGTTTGATTTTAAGTATATTTTAATATAAATGTACATTTACATTTACTTTTTTACGTTATCTCATTTTGTTATCAGTTCACTGTAGGTTCAGATAAAATAATGTTTAATGTTTGCACAAACCAGACTCGACTAAATTCATGTATAGAACATAGTCATCTGTGCAGGGAGTGCAAGCACCAAAGATACATGTCAAGACTATTTCATCTCCCCTTTTAAAAAAATTCATGTACATGGAATACAACAAACTTTTCAAAATACAAGATATAAGATATTTGATTTGGTCTTTGCAAACAAATTGCATAGAAATTTAATTTCCACTGGCGTTAGAGTAATATTCAAGAGAATACACAACTACAAGAAAGAAATACACGGCCCGGGCTTACAAAATATGATGATAGTTAAAAAAGCTAAAATTAATTACACTGATGTATAATAAACGTAGGAATAACCATCATTCCCTCGCTCTCCATCACTAACAGGAAAGTCATAACTGACACGGAGAGGTACCAAGATTGGGCTAAAGATAACAGAGTCAATAAAACATAATCAATACCAAATATATACATCAATCTGAGATATTAATTTCCTTCCATTCACTCCAATATCACTTTCTTCAACTGTTATATATCAAAATAATACTATTAGGTGAATCATTAAGAGGAGCGTCAAATGATAACCATTTACTGTTTTACGTCCTTAATGTAGCCTACAGAAGACAAGAAAGAAAAGAGAAAATAGGAGTGCAAATGGAAAAAAACACAGGAAAAGTTACAAACCCTGTTTCAGCTCTAGGATACCTGCTTTGTTATGACTTAAAAGTTGTATTAAAGCTTCACTTTAACATGGACAACTTCTACACTATAGAGGACAAGCGCATATGAACAATTTTGCTTGGATTTGTCTCATAAAAGAAGTTGACCACAAACTAACTCCCATGCAGTGTTGAGTGCAGGGCTTCCGGGTCACTGGCTTTATCGGGCCTGTAGTTTTGTTATGTGAATGGGAAAAATTCTGACCATACAAGTGTTTGATTAATTGAATGATAAAAACAGATATCAATTTTAAAGCAATTTCACCAAAGTAAATATACTACTGTGCATTAACATTCATTTTTGTAGTGCATGAGGAAATATTTATAATGAAGTATCAAACTTATTATATCTCGCTCCCCCTCCTTTAATCCCCTTTGTCATCCCTATCTTTTTCGCTTTTTCTCATCATCGTTCTCTTCCTCCTAACGTGGCTTCCCCATCCCTCCTTACCTCCCCTTCTTTTATCGCCCTTCCTTCACCCCTATTTATCACCATTCCTTTTCCTCCTCCTCTTTCCCTTCCTTCCCCCTCTGTCTTTCCCTACCCCTTTTCTCCCCACCCCAAATCTCTCTTTATATTTCTCTCTCTCTCTCTTCCTCCCTTTTTCTCTTTTCTCTCTTGAGAATTATTCTTTCTACAGGTCAATACTCTGATCAAGATGACAGCACACTTCAGCTCTGCAGAAAACATCTGTGAAGGAGAGGACTGTCAATCAATCACAGATGTGACGTACTACGTGAAGGAGAATAAGAAGCTCTGCGATGACTGCGCCTCCAAAGAGGAATGCATCGAAAAAGCTAGAAAGGGTAGGCCTAATCTGTATTGTGAGAAGCATGATGGTGAAGAAATCAAACTGTATTGTAGAACACATAATGTAGCAGTGTGTCAATTATGCGCAATGATAGATCATCGTGACATGTCTTGTGTGCAACAAGATATAGAGGGCGCCATCATTGATAGTAGAGCTAAACTAAACATTCTGAAAGAAAAGGCTAAAGACAAATTGGAGCTTTGTCGAGTAATTGGAGATCAGATTCATCAGTGTAGGAAAAACACCGACACCTATTTACAAGCTTTGAAAGATGAAGTAGATTCGGTAATCAATGAGGCGATCAAAACAGACAAAGACAAAGAGAAGGAGGATGTTGCTAAAATCAAACAGGAGATTGATGAGACAAATCAACAACTTCGCGAGGAGATTCAACAAATCAATGAAAAGATTCGAAAGAACGATGAGGAGAAAGAGAAGCGACTTAATCTTGAGCGTACAAATGCAGAGAAAAGACGAGAACCAATCGGCAACAAACAGCATGGTCTCCAAAGAGCCATACAAAACATCGCTGAAGAGAAAGAGAGAAATTTTGGACAGTTGGAGATATCTTGGCAATATAACACAAAAACAACAGAGACTACAATACAGACACTTGATACAGTACTCGAAGATGATAAAAATGTTGTCAAAGATGGTCATCGTGTAAAAACATCAGTGGGTGATGAATTAAAGAGGCCATTGAATGAGGATGAGGTGAAACAAATCACTGATACCATATCGGGTGTGAGGTTTGTGAGGGGTGCTGGGAGAGCGAAGTACGATGGCAGGATTGGTGGGTATGACGTGGAGTGGAAGCTCATTGATACAATCAATGCCAAATTCGAATACCCATTCATTGTAGGATGCATAGATGAATGCAATGTGATCATCACAGATATACAATCAGGTAACCGTGATACAAACATGATAGATATGAACACTAAACACAGTCAGAGAGTGATAACCGGTACTGATACACCATGGTTCTCCTGTGCATTGCTGAATGATGGCAAGGTTGTATGCGGTAAAATCAATAGAGGGTGTACAGGGAACAGTTTGACTAGATGCATTAGTGTGTATGACAAACAATGGAAGCACATCAATGACGTCACAATACCAAGGAACACAACGTCTGATCACACAGCGGTGGTTGTAGCTGTTGACCAGGATGGGATGATCATCGCTGCTGAGTGGACTCAATCTAAGATATATGTCATCAACTCATCTGATGGTAAGATCATGAATACCATCACATGTAAACAGGATATAATAATGCGCGGTGTATTATCATCAGGTCATATCATCGCTCAACCCTACCCAGGAGATCACAGAGTGTTTATCATTGACAGACAGGGTGCTCAAAGGGAATTCACCCACAGTGGTGTCATCCTAAATACCTGCATCGATCCTATGACAGACGACCTCTACGTCTTGACATCAAATGATGAGTACGATACGTGTGTGATTGATCAGGTGATGAGCGGGAGTGATATGAAGAAAAGAAGAGTAGCATCATTCCCTCTATCTACTAGACCGTCTCACTGTACACATTCTCGGGTGTTGATGACGTCATCAGCGAAACTAATTACTTGCGATGGAGACAGCATTCTCGTGTTCAAAAACAGATTTACCCTCTAAATCGAATCCCATGTGAGAAGCCTGTTTGATAACAGTTTTCCATGTTCACTGCGTATACTCATGTATGTACATCAACATATGATATGACTATCATAGCTAGCATTCCAATAATTACATGTATATCTCAATATTATTGTTATAACATGTGATAGAGTAGCCATGAGTGTATGGTATACATGATAACAACATTGTCACATGAAAAACAAAAGGTTGTAGTATTTCATGTGAAATTACAATTACCATAAACAGGACCAATGCAGGGTTGTGCAATGACTAATAGACTACACAAAACAAGATAAAAAAAAAAGAAACGATTGTTAAATCCAAATCATAGTGACTTTAGGAAAATATATACCACTGTTATTGATAAACCCTCACAATGCAATACGTTGCAGAGTTTCCTTATCTGCCAGGCGACTATTCTAATGACATAAGCTCATAACATATATTAATTTGTGCATAATATGAAGATCAAAGAACATTCGAATTTAAACATTTTTTAGTTTCCTCTGTTACATATTGATCTAGTTCATTGTATTCTGCTAAGGGCAGTCCACAAAGGAGAGCCCCCTTTAAGTATATCTCTATCCAACCCGATATTTAAGCCTTCTTCTTCACCATGTCTTATGATCCGTCACCTATCAGATGAAAATTGTGATAAAATAAATGTTACCAAATAAAAGAAAAAGGTTGCATAAACCATTCATATCACATACGCTTATATGCTTTAATGCACACATAACGTGGACATGTAGATAACTGCATTCTAAAGAGTATCATATTTTGTAAGATTTAATTTGTTTTCTTGTTCTTGTTTTTTTTCCCATAATTTTGCGATTGAGAGATATGTTAATATATTATATGTACATTTACTTGTTATGGACATATCTTACAACAATGAAGGAAAATGTTTGCATCTGTTAAGATACTACATATATATAATCAGTTTAGAGCCAGAAGGGAGTAAATCCTGACTATATATGTTACTGTTCTAATATATGGCAACAAAAACCAACATGTGCACGATACACGCTCATTTATAGATACATGTACATAGCTGCAATACACTAAGTATATAGGTTTATTCGTTTAAAAGTTATTTATCTTTTTTTTTCACCTAGAGAAATCAAATCGTATGTGTATCATGAGTAAACAAGATATATACCTTTTTTACGATTATGGGGGGGGGGGGAGGGGGGTAGCAGGCCAAAACACTTTCTACCAATCCTACTACTGAGAACAAATTTAATGATACATATTTTGTCTTGTCAATATCTTTAACAAACCGTTTAAAATTATATGCTTTAGATTGCATGGCATTATTACCTACCATGCAGGAATATGCACTTTAAATATGCTCAGAACATGTAAACATGTATATAGCTGCATAATACCAAGTACTTGTCATAGAATTTTCTATGACACTTTTTGTTATGAGTGTGTAGTCTAGTTCCATATAAGCGATGTTGAAATACTGAAATAAGTTTCACAGTTTTGTCTTTTAACATACTCACAACTTGTAAACAGCTGTATTATACTGACTGTTTATGTATGGTTCAATGTGTTGAATTTATAAATTTGCTATATGTCATGTTGATATATATGTATCTAACAAGTTCACTTGGTAGAATGTCTGAATAATATAACAATCAACAATGTTGCAAAGTCGCCATATCTATCAAAATATATTAACATTACAAGTTTGATCATAATATGTACATAGCAGTATAATAATAAATATTTGTACGATTCAACACCATTGATTTAAAAATGGTGCAATGGAACATGTGGA
The DNA here is from genome assembly GCF_000002235.5 of Strongylocentrotus purpuratus. Taxonomy (NCBI): domain Eukaryota; kingdom Metazoa; phylum Echinodermata; class Echinoidea; order Camarodonta; family Strongylocentrotidae; genus Strongylocentrotus; species Strongylocentrotus purpuratus. The sequence goes on from NW_022145606.1 coordinate 20,402,869, forward strand.
CCTTTGATATGTATTTTTTGAAAGGCAGATGCTACATTATTAAATAAGTTGCAAACTTATGTCATCTAACACACTCATAAACATGTAAATAGCTGCATAGGACTACTTTGGGGCAACTTTCCATTCAGTTTGTTTATTCTGCTATGAGATCTGTTGATATGTGTATCTAGGTATTTTCAATTATAATGATTAACATAACAATCAAATGGGCTGCAAAGTCTTGTCATTTTTTACGAAATTATTAACATTACAAGTATGCTCCTAACATGTACATAGCATCATAACACCCAGTATATGTATGATTAACATTTGTTGTTTATATCGGTTTCCTACGATATATCTTAATCGTTGTCTGCAGTTTTATAGAAGCGATGCTATAAAAATGAAATGACAAAAGTAGCAGTCTTGTTATCTATAACACAAGCACACCATGTAAATAACTGCATAATACTAAGTTTCTGCAACATTAAATTGTGTTAACTTTTAATTTGTTATGAGATATGTTGATATATGTATCCAAGAAGTATGTATATGTTAGGTTGAATAATATAACAGTTAAATGGGGCGAAGTTTCATTATCTATCAAGAAAGTATGTACATTACTCAAACGCTCATATTACGTTCATATCAGCATAATACCAAGTACATGTACATTTTGATATTGTTGATTGTATAATTTCACCTTGGGAAATATCATTCTTTGATATGTATTTTTAAGAGAGCTGATACACTAATTAAAATACGTTTAAGCTATACAGTTTGTCATCGCTCAAAATCATCACAATCCAGATTCTACTGATTATTTGTAAAATGTAAATGGTTGATTTTCTTTGAGACATTTTGATACATCCATGTATCTGTCAAACAAGTATGAAAACAAATAATATAACAACGCTGCAAGGTCATGAGGATGATGATGATGATGATGATGATGATGATGATGGCTTATAATGTATTGTATAGCGATGGTATGTCATCAACATGCATCAAGAAATAATACACATTACAATTATGCTCCTAAAATGTAGATAGCAGCACATTTCCCAATATTTGAAAGATTTGACTTTGTTTATTGTTAATTATTAAATGGAATTTGTTTATCTTTGTTGTGTAGGTTGATGGAAACAAAACACACACTTGTTGTAGTCGTTTTTTTCTTCAAATCACTCATTCTCAGTAAGAAGACCATTGCATTATATGGTATCTTTTTCCACATACAACTACTGGCAATCACTAATCTCCTTTGCCAGTTGAAACGTTCTCGTTGTTTTGCGTTTTTTACGGGGGAGGGGTATTCTCTTTTCATTCTATGGAATGTACAATATCATGTGTATTGTTGCGCGTGTTTATCTCTTCTTCTTTTGTTTTCTTTTTTTGTTGGTGTGTGGCAGATGAATACAAATTAAAATGCTATACAAAGAAATAAGTTACACAGTTTAAGTAGTTATCTATCAGGAGACCATTCATATTACACAGTAATGAAAATGGATGTAGCATATACATGTACTATCCAAATATGACGTCATAATGGCTAAGTTTCAAGGTTGCTGGTTCCAAGCATTGTTGTGCTTAACAGTGGGGTGGTGATCACACCAGCACCAACCACTGAATGTTCCCCGCTCCAGCAGGAAGCCTGAATGATCTGACGGTGAACCTCATACGCAGGCTCTGACTGTTGTTTAGAATATGTATAAATATATTGTGATGTGAACTCATCATGAAAAGTTCCATTGGTTATGCACATCTTTGTCTAATAACAATCAGCGTTATGCTTTAATAAAACATGTCTTCAAAATCGAAATAATTCTCGTTGTGAGTCTCATCAGTATATTCAAAATTTAACACTTGGAAGAAAAATTGAGTTAAACGAAAGGGGAGGGTAATTGACAATAAAAACAGGTATAATTTTCGAACAGGAGAATTGGAGATAGAGGACATGAGAGAGAGAGAGAGAGAGAGAGAGAGAGAGAAAGAAAGATGGAAAAGACAGAGAGAGAGAGAAAGGGAAACAGGAGAAAGAGGAGATGGGGCTGGGGAGAGGAAAAAATAAAGAGAATGGAGTACAGGAAAAAATGGTATAGACAAGTAAAGAGAGAAAGGGGAGAAAAGAAGGAAGATAGATAAGGAAGACATAAATAACAACAGATAATCATAATGAGATCATCTTAAGATATTTACAAAGTTGTTGTAGCGTGGGCTAGCTAATGTCGGGACATGAAGAAATGAGGGAAAAGAGGGGGAGCAATATTCACTTCTAGGGTACATGCCATTCAGCTATCTGTTCATACATGTCATTCTGAATATTGTTATAGTAAGAATCTTATTTTCCCTGCCCAATTGGTATTAATAACTAAAAATAACTTGAAATCAAATACTCAAGGAACACTTTATAGTCTAGTGCAAGAGATAAAATCATATACAAACACTACACACAACTGGAGGAGAAAGATTGACTTTAAGCCGAAAAAATAGATACTGTACTTCAAATTATCATTAATACTTCAACTGATCTGCTACTTTTGTTCCACAACGAAGGCCTTGCATTAGCTAAAGTTTTCTGTTCTCACGTTGACTTCAGCATGGAAGAACACGTAATCCAGAGTTGATAGAGTTTCATGATCTTTCTTACCGTTATGAACATTTTTATCTATTTAATTTATTCCCTGTAACCGAAATATATCTCTGAAGAACTTTGTCTAACTACGGTTGGCTTATCTGCATTGCATATAATTCTCCCTAGCGAAATAAACTGTTTTTGGCCTATGAGGTGGGGGGGGGGGGGAGAGGGGCGGACGGGGTTCGGCAAAATCTCACCCCCCCCCCCCCCCCCATTCGACCCATGTAACGTTTCTATTGACATTACGAGGAATGTGAATGCATTCGTTCTATGCTAGACTGCTATGATTCATGTTCATATTAATCTATTCACAAAGAGCAACAGAGCATACCCTTTGTCAACGCTCCTACATTGTGTGTTTCGGGCACAACTAACTTTTTTCTCAACTTGCCATATTCATGTAATGCATTCATGCATGAGTGAAAATGCCCATGAATTTGTTTTCAAATTTGTGCCAAGTGAGCATCAGTTTGACGTGGGATGGTATACAAATAGACGCCATTTTGATTTGCACCTGGTACACATGTTACACGAGGTTGAATTAATTGTGCCTCTTCAAACAGTTTCAATCATAAAAAGAGCGTCTAGATGATCAGCATTCTTTCTGACTTCACATTACGAAGATTTGAATTACAACATACCGGTATTAAGGTGAGCTTAACATTAGATGTAGGACATTTTGCTGTGAAAAACTTAGGTTTCATACAAGGAAGTGGATGCAAAATACGTAATTATGCGATAAAAGGAGAAACAGGGGTATTTATGCGGGATGGGGTATGTTTATCTTATCTGGAGGAAGAAATATGAGAATACAAAGTATGGGCAATGCATGTATAATATTAATTACGAACACTTGTACTAAAAGATGATATCGATTGAATATGTCTCAATTGCTCTCAGTGCATTTATTTTGTATATGATGGTTATTTATTATTCTTGCAGATGCGCATCCTCAATTTTCAAGACCATACAAGTGTTTTATTAAATAAATGACAACAACAGTATATGACCTGTGTACATCAATTTCAAAGCAATTTCACCGAAGGAAATACACTATGTATTAACATTCTTTTTTTAAGTGCATGAGGACGTATTACTAATGGGGGTCATTGTAATAAATCTATTATATCTTTTCCTCTCGCTCGGTCCCTTCTTCCTCCCTCTCCTTTAATCCCCTCTTTCCATTTTTTTCCTTTTCCTGACGTCCCCTCATTCTTCCCCCCCCCCTTCCTTCCCCCTCTGTCTATCCCTTCCCCATTCATCATTGTTTATTATTGTTTATATACAGGTACATACTCTGATCAGGATGGCGGCGAACTTCAGCTATGCAGAAAACATCTGTGAAGGAGAGAACTGTCAGTCCATCACAGATGTGACATATTACGTGAAGGAGAAGAAGAAGCTCTGTGATGACTGCGCCTCCAAAGAGGAATGCATCGGAAAAGCAAGAAAGGGTAGGCCCAATCTGTATTGTGAGAAGCATGATGGTGAAGAAATCAAACTGTATTGTAAAACACATAATCTAGCAGTGTGTCAATTATGCGCAATGATAGATCATCGTGACATATCTTGTGTGCAACAAGATATAGAGGGCGCCATCATTGATAGTAGAGCAAAACTAAACATTCTGAAAGAAAAGGCTAAAGACAAATTGGAGCTTTGTCGAGTAATTGGAGTTCAGATTCATCAGTGTAGGAGAGACACCGACACCCATCTACAAGCTTTGACAGATGAAGTAGATTCGGTAATCAATGAGGCGATCCAAACAGACAAAGACAAAGAGAAGGAGGATGCTGCAAATATCAACCAGGAGACGGATGAGAAGAATCAGACACTTCAAGATGATATTCAGAAGATAAAGGAAAAGATTGGAAAGAACGATGAAGAGAGAGAAAAACGACTTGAACTAAACCGTACAAATGCAGAGAGGAGACGAGAACCCATTGACGATAAACAGCATGGTCTTCACACAGACATTAAGAGCATAGCTGAAGAGAAAAAGGAAAGATTAGTGAGTTGGAGAAAGCATGGCAGGATAACACAAAAACCACAGAGACTACAGTACATACACTCGATACAGTACTCGAAAATGATAAAAATGTCGTCAAAGATGGGCATCGTGTGAAGACATCGGTGAGTGATATATTAAAGAAGCCATTGAACGAGGGTGAGGTGAAACAAGTCTCTGATACCGTATTGAGTGTGAGGTTTGTGAAGGGTGCTGGGAGAGAAAAGTATGATGGGAGGATTGATGGGTATGAAGGAGCGTGGAAGCTCATTGATACAATCAATGTCACAGGTACAATCAAATTACCAGCCGTTGTAGAATACATAGATGAATGCAATGTGATAATCACAGATAGATTACGTGGTAGTCAACATACTTACATGTTAGATATAGACACTAAGAACAGTCAGAGAGTTATGCCCAGTAATGAAACATCATGGGTTCTCTCATGTTCATTGCTGAATGATGACAGGTTAATATGCGGTAAATACAGTAAAGGGTGTACAGGAGAGAGTTTGACTGGATGCATCAGTGTGTATGACAGACAATGGAAGCACATCAATGACATCACAATACCAAGAAACACAACGAGTGGTGCCACAAGGGTGGATGTAGCTGTTGACCAGGATGGGATGATCATCGCTGCTGAGTGCGGTCAGTCTAAGATACACGTCATCAACCCAGCTGATGGTAAGATCATGAATACCATCAGATGTAAACAGGATATGGTAATGCGTGGTATACTATCATCAGGTCACATCATCGCTCACCCCCACCCAGTACAAAACAGAGTGTTCGTCGTCGACAGACAGGGTGGTCACAGGGAAATCACCTACAGTGGCGTCATCTTCAATGCCTGCATTGATCCTTTGACAGACGACCTCTACATCGTGACATCACATGATAAGTACGATACGTGTGTGATTGATCAGGTGATGAGTGGGGGTGACATGAAGAAGAGAAGAGTAGCATCCTTCCCTCTACCAACAAGACTGGACTCACTGGTTGATAGGATGGGTCAACTTACAACATCTCGGGTGTTGATGACGTCATCAGGGAAACTGATTGCTTGCGATGGAGACAACATTCTCGTATTTAAAAACAGATTTACCATCTAAATTAAGTCCTGTTTAATTTAAATGTTCCAAGTTCACTACGTATACACATGCATGTACATAAAAACATGATATATCCACGAAATTATCTTTATGTACTCATTTCGCTTCAATCTTTACAGACTAGAAAACCCTCATTATTTTTATCATGGCTCCAACATGTTAAGTTCCTAAGATAGGAAGACATGATGTCATCACTAGCATCCAAATAATTACATGCATATCTCTTTTATGTCTTATAACATGTACATATATAAACAGGATAAACATTTTCCACATTAATAAATGAATCGTTATCATTTATTTTTTTCAAGGAAAAGTATAGCAATACATACATTTACACAATCTCCATAATCAGGTTCAAGCCAAGTTTGTACTATGAATAATATAATACAAAAAGCGAGAGAAAATATATCACTGTTATTGATCTAAATCAAATCTTGTTTGATTACAATTTTCCATGTGCACTTTGTATCTACATGTATGTACATAAACAAATGATATGGCTATCACCTTTAGCATCACAATAATTACATGCAAATCTAAATATATTTGTTATTAGATGTAACTAGATTGGATATGGTTATATGATATACAGGATAAACAATTGTCCCATTAATATATAAAATCATTTCTTTTTTTATAAGAAAAGTGTAGCAATACATGTATTTGCATAAGTACGATTACCATTACCATAACCAGGTTCTAGCCAGGTTTGTGCAAATAGAATACAACAAGCAAGAGGAAATAAAAAAATGCAAAAATGGAATTAAAATTATAGTGACTTTAGGAGAAGAAAAAAAAACTGTTATTGAAATACCCAATAATGCAATACGATACAGAGTTTCCTGATCTGCCAAGATACTATTTACACGACATTAACTCATAACATATGTTAATTCGTGCATTATACCAAGATTAAAGAAGATTCAAACTTAGACATTTTTTTATTTTCCTCTGTTACATGTTGATATAGTTCATTGTATTATACTAAGGGCAGTCCGCACAGGAGAGCCCTCTTTAATTAATTCTCTATCCCACTCGATATTTTCGCCTTCTTCTCCATCATGTTTTATGATCCGTCACATAAGCGTATATACTTAAATGCACACATAACGTGTACATGTAGATAACTGCATTCTAAAGAGTACTAAGATTTAATTTGTTTTCTTGTTTTGTTTTGTTTTTAATGATTTTGTGGTTGAGAGATATGTTAATATATTATATGTACATTTACTTTTTTATGGACATATCTTTAAATGTTGCCATATGTTCAGAGACTACATTTAATCAGTTTAGAGCCAGAAGGGAGTAAATTCTGACTATATACTATGTTACCTTTGTTATATGGCTCATAAAACCCAATATGTACACGATACAAGCTCATTTATAGGTACATGTACATAGCTGCATTACACTAAGTACATGTATAGGTATATTCGTTTAAAAGTTATTTTTCGTTTTTTTTTTCAGCTAGAGAAATCAAATCTTATATGTTTTATAGTCATGATTTAACAAGATATATACATTTGTTACGATTGTGGGGGAGGGGTAGCAGGCCAAAACACTTTCTACCAATTACACTACTGATAACAAATTGAATGATACATCTTTTGTCTTGTCGATATCTTTAACGAACCGTTTAAAATAATATGCTTTAGATTGCATGGCATTGTTATCTACCATGCAGGAATATGCATTTTAAATATGCTCAGAACATATAGACATGTATATAGCTGCATAATAACCAGTATCTGTAAGATTTATCGTTGTTATTTTATGAATATTCTATGACACTTTTTGCTATAATTGTGTAGTTCTTCAGTAGCGATGCTAAAATAATGAAATAAGTTGCATAAATTTGTCTGTTAACATACTCACAACTTGTAAACAGCTGTATTATACTGACTTCTTGTTGTTGTATGGTTCAATTTGCTTAATTTATCATTTGTTTTAATTCATGTTGATATATATGTATCCAACAACTTTAATTGTTAGAATGTCTGAATAATATAACAATCAATTAGGTTACAAAGTCTCCTATCTATAAAAATATAATTAAATTACAAGTATGCTCATGAAATGTACATAGCAGTATAATGATAAGTGTAATATTCAACACTATGGATTTCAAAACGTGGTATTGGAACATGTAAACCTTTGATATGTAATTTCTGAAAGGCAAATGCTACAATATTAAATAGGTTGCATATTTTTATCATCTAACACACTCATAACATGTAAATAGCTGCATATAATACTTGGGGGAAATTTTCGATTTTTCTTCCCATTCTGCTATGAGATATGTTGATATGTGTATCCAACAAGTATATTCAATATAATTATTAATATAACAATCAAATGAGCTGCGAAGTCTTGTTTTTTCTATACATAGCAACATAATACCCAGTATTTGTAAGATTCAAATTTGTTGTTGATATCGGTTTGCTACGAGATATCTTAATCTTTGTCTGTAGTTTGATAGAAGCGATGCTATAACAATGAAAAAGAAAAAAAAGTAGCAGTCTTGTTATCTTTAACACACACGCACACCATGTAAATAGGTGCATAATACTAAGTTTCTGCAACATTATAATTATTTTGTTAACTTTTAATTTGTTATGAGATATGTTGATATATGTATCCAAAAAGAAGTATGTATGTTAGGGTGAAAAAATAACAAATACATGGGGCGAAGTTTTATTATCTATCAAGAAAGTATGTACATTACTGAAACGTTTCATATCAGCATAATAACAAGTACATGTACATTTCGATATTGTTGATTGTTTAATTTCGCAATGGGAAATATCATTTTTTGATATGTAGTTTAATAGAACTAATACACTAATTAAAATACGTGTAAGCTTTACAGTTTGGCATCGCTCACAATCGTCACATTTAGATTATACTTCTTATGGTTCATTTGTGTATTTGCTTTGAGGCATGTTGGAACATACATGTTACTATCAAACAAATATTACACAAATAATATAAACATGCTGCAAGTTAATGAGGATGATGATGACGATGATGAGGATGATGGCTTACAATGTATTGTATAGCGATGGTAAGCTAACAACATGTATCAATTACTTAATATTCACATTACAAGAATGCCCAAGAAATGTACATATCAGCAGAATTCACAGCATTATTTTGTAAGAGTCAACTTTGTTGATTGTTAATTACTATATAACATGTGTTGATCTTTATTGTCTAGGTTAATGGCTATAAAATAAGTTGAAGTGTTGATTTTTCTTTCATCTCACTCACTCAGAATAGGAATATCACTGTGTTATATGGTATGCCAGTCCACATATGACTACTCGCTACCACTACTCTCCTTTGCTAGTTCAGATGTAATTGTTGTTTGCCTTTTTATGTTTCGTGTTGTTTGTTTTGTTCGGGGGGAGGGGCTTTCTTGTTTTATTTCATGTAAAATTATCATATGTATTGTTGCATGATTTTATATCTTGTTTGTCTTTTTTTTGTTTTTTGTTTTTGGTCTGTGGTTAATAAATAAAAATAAACATGCTATACCATTGAAATAATTTGCACAGTTTGTTATCTATCCTATGACCATTCATATTACACAATAATAAACATAGCCGTATGATAGAGTACCAAAGTATGACGTCATAATGGCTAAGTTGTAAAGGTTGCTGGTTCCAAATACTGTTGTGCTTAACAATAGCGTGGTGATCACACCAGGGCCAGCCAGTGAATTTGCCCTGCTCCAGGGTGTTGCTCAAATTATTTGATAGCCTTATGCTTAAAGGGCAAGTCCACTCCAAATATAACTAACGTTCAATAGAAGCAGAAAAATCAGACAAACCAATCAAAAAAAGTTTGAGCTAAATCGGATAACTAATGAGAAAGTTATGATTTTTTGAAAAAGTACGTACAATTATGAAACAGTGAGAATCACAACACAAATTGCCAACATGGTTTAGTCTGTGACGTCATGTTCTCACTATTTATCAATTGCTATTAATCTCATTAATTTCCCTTTTTATTATTCAAATGCCTTGATTTTCCAATGCCTTTGATAAGATTATATGATTTGTATCATATAGCGTGCTTGACATTTCACAATTTTTTTTATAAACTTTGAAGAATTGATGCTATTTTATGGATATTGTATATTCATAATTCTTGATTTTTATATAAAACGTTTATCAAAATTTACATTTGTCATGATTAAACTGGACAAAATAACTCTATATTAGTGCATTCACACAACGACATACTGCTATCAATTTAACTTGGATGCTGGTGTGAAGAAATACGATTTTTAGGGAGAAAAGTTATCTAATTTTGCTCAAACTTGTTTTGATTGGTTTGCCTGATTGTTCTGCTTCTATTGATAGTAGGTTATTTTTGGAGTGGACTTGGTCTTAAATAAAACATGTCTTCACATTTTCAGAACAATTATTGTCATTGTGAGTTTCATCAGATGTTTCAAAATGAGAGGAATTCGGAAGGGAAATTAACTGAAAAAGAAGTTTGACCTGATGGGTTTATCACAATATTTCAAGAAGGGGTCGGGGCATTGACTGGGATAGCGGCAAATAATTGACAAACGGAGAGAGGGGATAATGAGAGAGAAAAGGAGAGAAAGGAATAAATAGATGGATAAAGAGAGAGAGAGAGAGAGAGAGCGAGGGAGAGAGGAGAGAAAGAAAGCTTCAACGAATCTTGAGAATTGCATGTATGACATTTCGCTCCCTCATTGACTAGACACATGCTACAAGAACATTGTTAATATGCAGGGGCGGCGATCCCGGGGGGACGGGAAGGGGGGACGTGTCCCCCCCCCCCCTCAATTTGTTTAGGGGGATCGTCCCCCCCCCTTAATTGTGAAAAAATTGCATTAAAAAAATGTAAAGCGAATACTGACTGAAGACCTCAACACACTTTTAGGCTCTGGAGGGCCAAAGAGTGCAGCGTTTAGACTAATAAAAATGCAAAAATCTTCTAGCTCAGTTGCTACGCAACCTCGCATAATATCCTTTAGAATGTACAAGTAAATATTGTAGAAAATCTGTATTCCATTGGTATCAACATGAGACCCACTAGCGTACTGATGGGGGGGGGGGGCATTCGCCTCCCCCAAATAAAACTCAAACTTGTTTTATTTCCAATTCGATACCCGTGATATACAAATGTTGCTGAAATGACATGATTTTTCGTGATGTTTCCTCACTTTTGTGTAAATTATGCTCTTTTTTTTGGCGTTTGTTGGACAATGAAAAATTCCCAAATTTACAGTCAGGTAAAACATATGCTTATTAAGAAGCCTACGTCAGGGCCAACGGAACGGCAGGGCTCGGGGGCTCGAGCTCCCCCACACTTTCTTGAAAAAGTATGTCAAAGATAAATAGAAAGAAAGAAAGAAAGAATAGTGGCCTGCCAGTGTCACAAATAAGGAATCAAAAAATGCTCATCCGACCTTAATTAAAGGCCTAAATCATCTGAGCTTGCGGAGGCTTTGCCCCCTGGACCCCTCCAGGGGCCATATGACGGGCCCCTGGATGCTCATCTGACCGTAATTTAATGCCTAGACCCCTTGAATGTTTGGGGCTCCGCCCCCTAGACCCCACGCCGATTATTGTCCTTCTAGTGTCACAAATAAGGTATCAACATATGTTCATCTGACTGTAATTAACTGCCCAAAACCCCCAGCATCCGGGAGCTCTGGAACCCACGAAGGGCCCCAGAATGCTTATCTGACCGTAATTTAATGCATAAAGCCCCTGAGCTTCATGAGGCTCAGCCCCCCTCAATCCCACAACTAGTGACCTGCCAGTTTCACTAATAAGGTGTCAAAAATATGTTCATCTGACTGTAATTAACTGCCCAAAACCCCCAGCATCCGGGAGCTCTGGAACCCACGAAGGGCCCCAGAATGCTTATCTGACCGTAATTTAATGCATAAAGCCCCTGAGCTTCATGAGGCTCAGCCCCCCTCAATCCCACAACTAGTGACCTGCCAGTTTCACTAATAAGGTGTCAAAAATATGTTCATCTGACTGTAATTAACTGCCCAAAACCCCCAGCATCCGGGAGCTCTGGAACCCACGAAGGGCCCCAGAATGCTTATCTGACCGTAATTTAATGCATAAAGCCCCTGAGCTTCATGAGGCTCAGCCCCCCTCAATCCCACAACTAGTGACCTGCCAGTTTCACTAATAAGGTGTCAAAAATATGCTCATCTGAACGTAATTAAATGCCTAAATTCCTGAGCTTCCGGGGGCTCCGCCCTTGACCCCCGCCGGAGCTTTCCCCCTAGAGCCCACGCCACTTTACGCTACACTCTACTTAATCCCCCCCCCCTCCCTCTCCCACTTTGAAAAAACGTTCGCGGGGCCTGCATGTAACGTGTAAGAGGGGTGGTGACGCGGATTTTTTTCTCCCCCCCCCCCCCCTACAAAAAAAACACAAACATTTTTGCTCATTACGCCACTGGTCAAACCAAATGAATACAAACTTTTCCTCGCATTTCGTTCCCCCCGGCCATGAAAAGAAATCGCCGCCCCTGTTAATACGTGACCCCTCAGATTGTAATTTGATACGGCTAGTCACGTAATATGTTAACCCTTTCTGTAGAGGATTTATTTTAAGGGTTACATTGATCACATATTTTTCTTCAAATTGGCAACTATTATACTTTTCGTTTGTTTTGTACATTGTTAACATAAATGAAATGATACATGAAAACAATATAAACGGTTGAGAATCTTGTTTTAAAAAATATGAAGGAAAAAACAATGATTTTGGATTTCTCAAGGTATTGCAAATATAAGCATATTTGTGTTGTTATTATTTTAATGTCTGATATCAAATGTTATATATTCATTTTATGAATGGTGTTTGCAGAAGTTTTCGCCCTTTCTAGCATATTTTGTTAGGGAATTGAATCAAAAGTTATTGAGCCAAACCACAAATTGTGGAAGGGCTGTCTCGAAAGGGTTAGTGAATCAATCATCCAACACAATATTTTGTAATCAGCTAGAAGGTACAAAATCAACCTTTAACAAATTATCTTACAAAATCTCTTTTCAGAAGTAATATTTTAAGCTTAATTATTAAATATATTATTACCATATAAAATGTATCAGATACAAAACAAAATAACATCTGGCGATTGGTAAACTTGGAAGTGTATCAAACACCTCATTCTATTTTGCTCTTCGTCAAGGTTTCTACGTCACGATACTACATTCAAGATATGAGACTCGAATATTACTTCTGCAGAGCTAATTGAATGTTGAAATACAACACTCCTCATAAAATAAATTGATGTACAGTGAAACGTAATTTAGCGACAACCTGTATAGAAAGACAACCTGTTTAGAAAGACTACCTGCCTTTTAAGACCAGTATCACTGTCTCCCTTGCATGATTCTTAGGTTAATCCAATAAATCATATATAAACAAACATGTACAATCAAACTAAATCATATGCACTAAGCTTCCTGTAACTTTCCTGTAACCTATGAAAGTAGTTCTGGAGTTTGTTTAAAGGGATCCGGTTACTTTGTCTCAGATTCTGAAACAAAATCCTGGATTTAGCTCATACTGCAATGATAAGTATAAACTTTTAGGTCAGTCAGGAACCCCAAGACTTTTACAAGCCGATTGACTGTATGATTATTACAATATTTAAGATTAGAAATCGAAACCGAATTTTGCGTTTTCCTCACGGTTTTCATAACATAACAGTCTACTGGGGAGTACGAGTATGGTAAAAACCGGTCACTCAAAGACTTTTACTTTCTTTTGAGGCACTTATTGATCATGTTGAAGCGCACTTTTCTAAGGGCTTCAATATTGCACCATATCACATACACTGAAAACATGTAGGGACGTGCATCTCAAATTTAACATATGATTGTTAAACGATGCCTTTAAAGCTCCATAAAGATCTATGTCATTCATTGTCACACGATGTCTTCAATGGGATAATAGCATATAAATTCATTTCTCATATAGACTTTTAATTCCTCTTATAATTTCATCATTTAATGGCTAGCATGCATCATTGACGATATACATCGACTAAGACATATACACATTAAGTCTTTTTTTATTCAATATGATTCATCGTACAGAACAAAAGCATGTTTGAATATTAATACATAGCTAAACCTGACTTTTCATAGAGCCTAAGAGGCTAACGATCTTTGATGATCCCTTTTTCTCATGTTTAACTGCATGACCAACATTTTTCAACCGGATTCAATTTCAAAAGATCATAACAGTTGTCCGGAAGCAACAATCTATTCAAGTACGTGGGATTGTTTGTGAAGTCTGTTTTAATCACTCGTCGAACAAAAATCGACCTTGTTGAACTTCCTTTGCGCAATCGCTTGTTTCCTCTAAGCTGTAATAGCCTTTGTCATTTCTGAATGTTGAAATTTTGATATACTTTGCTAATGATATTCCTGTGACGTTGGGTACACATTGAAATGTAAAGAAGAATATTGCTGTGCTGTGGACTTTACAGAGCTCATTCCTGTGAAACAATACGTTTCTCAAAGAGTAAGTTTATCATTCTCATAGGTTTTTTTTGAACCTGCAATATAACATTCTTACATTCACATTATAGGGGATATAATTGGGATATAATGAAGCCAATAAGACCTGCATACTAATTGTATCTATACATTTGTTAGCATACATTTGTCTACAACTACACTACAACTAGTACATAGCGACCACTAAGGTATATGCAAAGTGGATTCCAGTCATAGAGATGCCCTTATTTACAACAGGTGTCTGGAATGGATAATAACCAGGGGTTATGGAGAGAAACATGTATATTTATTTACAATAGTCAGTGTGTATATTTAGATCGTACATAAGTGCGTTATTATGTAACACTTTTGTAATTTACCTTACATTTCATTTTTTTAAAGCATGGACCTATTACGGATGTTTTCTTAACGAATTTATTGTGATTGTTTCCGTCAATGTCGTCTCAATATTAACATTCCGTACATGTTTCTTCACTTTGATCTCATGATGGTCACCGCCAAAAAGCCGGGACAGTATTTGTTAATGTGTATTTTTTTTAGCATACACCCCCACCCCCCCCCTCGTGATTTTTATTGTTATTTTGTATTATAAACAAAAATAAAATAATAGTAATTATGCCAATGGCTAACCTAAAACAGATGACCTTACCGCCCCCCCCCCCAACGGAGCAAAATGTCAAATTTCGAGACCAAAACAAAATAAATAGTGTCCTCTTACCCCCCTCCCCCCCCCCCCCGTTGCGAAATTTTCGGCCCAATTTAAAAATGTTAACCCCCCCCCCCCCTTGAAAAAAAATCCTTCGTACGCTACTGCACACGGTATATGACCTTTGTGTATCAATGTCAAACCAATTTCACCAAAGGAAATACACTACCATTTCATACTAGTATTTTGTGTAATGTGCATGAGGATATATTACTAATGGAGGTCATTGTATTAAATGTTTTTTCAATCTGTTCCTCTCTCTCGGTCACTCCCTTCGACCCTCTCCTTCAATACCCTCTTCGAATCCGTTTCGTTTTCACTTTTTCTCCCGCTCTTTTTCTTCCTCCCTACGTGACTCACCCATCACTCCTAAACTCCCCTCTTCTTCTCTCGTACTTCCTTCCCCCTCCTTTTCTCTCTCCCTTCCTTTTGCCTTCTTTCTGTCCCTCCCCCGTCCTTCCTACCACAGTTCAATACTCTGATCAAGATGGCAGCGAAGTTCAGCTCTGCAGAAGATATCTGTGAAAGAGAGAATTGTCAATCAGTCACAGATGTGACGTACAACGTAAAGGAGAAGATAAAGCTCAGTGATGACTGCGCCTCCAAAGAGGAATGCATCGGAAAAGCAAGAAAGGGTAGGCCCAATCTGTATTGTGAGAAGCATGATGGTGAAGAAATCAAACTGTTTTTGTAAAACACACGATGCAGCTGTATGTCAATTATGCGCAATGATAGATCATCAGCAGCCTTGTATGCGACAGGATATAGAGGGCGCCGTCTTGGAAATAAGAGCAAAACTAAACATTCTACAAGAAAAGGCAAAGGACAAATTGAAGCTTTGTCGAGTTTATGGAGATAAGATTCATCAGTGTAGGAAAGATACCGACACCCATCTACAAGCTTTGAAAGATGAAGTAAATTCGGTAATCAATGAGGCGATCCAAACAGACGAAGACAAAGAGAAGGAGGATGTTGCTAAAATCAAACAGGAGATTGATGAGAAAAATCAAACACTTCGCGAGGAGATTCAACAAATCAATGAAAAAATTCGAAAGAACGATGAGGAAAAGGAGAAGCGACTTAATCATGAGCGTACAAATACAGAGAAAAGACGAGAACCCATTGTCAATAAAAAAAATGGTCTCCAAACAGACATTAATAACATCGCTAAAGAGAAAGAAAGAAAGATTGGTGAGTTCGAGAAATCTTGGCGGGATGACACGAAAACCACAGAGACTACATTAAAGACACTTGACACAGTACTCGAATATGATCGAAATATCGTCAAAAATGGGCATCATGTGAAAACATCAATTAGTGATGAATTAAAGAGGCCGTTGAATGAGGATGGGGTGAAGAAAATCACTGGTGCCATATCGGGTGTGAGGTTTGTGAAGGGTGCTGGGAGAGAGAAGTACGATGGCAGGATTGGTGGGTATGACGTAGAGTGGAAGCTCATTGATACAATCAATGCCAAATTCGAATAACCATTCATTGTAGGATGCATAGATGAATGCAATGTGATCATCACAGATATACAATCAGGTAACCGTGATACAAACATGATAGATATGAACACTAAACACAGTCAGAGAGTGATAACCGGTACTGATACACCATGGTTCTCCTGTGCATTGCTGAATGATGGCAAGGTTGCATGCGGTAAAATCAGTAGAGGGTGTACAGGGAACAGTTTGACTAGATGTATTAGTGTGTATGACAAACAATGGAAGCACATCAATGACGTCACAATACCAAGGAACACAACGTCTGATCACACAACGGTGGTTGTAGCTGTTGACCAGGATGGGATGATCATCGCTGCTGAGTGGACTCAATCTAAGATATATGTCATCAACTCATGTGATGGTAAGATCATGAATACCATCACATGTAAACAGGATATAATAATGCGCGGTGTATTATCATCAGGTCATATCATCGCTCAACCCTACCCAGGAGATCACAGAGTGTTTATCACCGACAGACAGGGTGCTCAAAGGGAATTCACCCACAGTGGTGTCATCCTAAATACCTGCATCGATCCTATGACAGACGACCTCTACGTCTTGACATCAAATGATGAGTACGATACGTGTGTGATTGATCAGGTGATGAGCGGGAGTGATATGAAGAAAAGAAGAGTAGCATCATTCCCTCTATCTACTAGGCCGTCTCACTGTACACATTCTCGGGTGTTGATGACGTCATCAGCGAAACTAATTACTTGCGATGGAGACAGCATTCTCGTGTTCAAAAACAGATTTACCCTCTAAATCGAATCCCATTTGAGAAGCCTGTTTGATAACAGTTTTCCATGTTCACTATTCGGTAACCCGACACATGCTCCGCCGACGATTGCTCCGCCGACATTTACTCCGCAAAACGCGACAATTGCTCCGCGACATTTGCTCCGCGACATTTGCTCCGACGTCAAATGCTCCGCCGACAGGTGCTCCGCCGACAGTTGCTCCGCCGACAGTTGCTCCGCCGACAATTGCTCCGCCGACAGATGCTCCGCCGACAATTGCTCCGCCGACAATTGCTCCGCCGACAATTGCTCCGCCGTCAATTGCTCCGCAAAACGCGACAATTGCTCCGCCGACATTTGCTCCGCCGACATTTGCTCCGCCTGAAGCGACACTTGCTCCGCCGACATTTGCTCCGCCGACAATTGCTCCGCCGACAATTGCTCCGCCTGAAGCGACAATTGCTCCGCCGACATTTGCTCCGCCGACATTTGCTCCGCCGACATTTGCTCCGCCGACAATTGCTCCGCCTGAAGCGACAATTGCTCCGCCGACATTTGCTCCGACGACATTTGCTCCGCCCAAAAAGTGTCCCATAAACTACAAATGCTACTAGTACTACGACAAATGCTTCGCCGACAATATTTTCTTTACACCTATTTTTTTCGTTTCTTTTTTTCTTCTTCATTTTCTGAATGCATTTCTTGAAATAATGTAGATGAAATGAAATGAATGAATGTTGATGAAGTGGGAGGAAAAAGGAGTTACCTAAAAGTCATTTCGAATATACTGAAATAACTTTCCATCTATCACTGTACGTCCCATACATTAAATGTATACTAAACACTCATTACATGTCGTGGGAAGATTTAAAAAAAAGTAGAGCAGCAAGCCACATTCCCCAATACGCGCATACCTCCTAGTTAATTTCAAGTAGCTCATCAATATGTAATACCTGAAATTACCTCGATCAATGCATCTTACTAGGTAAAGCATTATACAATATACTAGGTCATCATGGAAGTTTAGAAAATAAGAAGAAAAAAAAAGAAGAAAAAAAGTTTAGAAAATAAGGGCACTTATATACGTAAGGAAGAGAACCCATTCAGACGGGAAAATGAGATGGCAGCCTTTCTGCTTATTCACATTTATACAAATCATTTTGTTGCAGTTTGATGTTAGTTCTTCATGATAAGCCAATTGCTCTTCTTCCGGTGGCTTCGTGAGTCCCTTAAATTATTCAGTGAAAACAAAGTACTCGAATGAAACGGAGTGTTTTACACACTAACATATATATATTAAAGCTACATACACTTAACTAAAGGAAAGAAACCTTTAGAAAATGGACTGGATATTATTGAAAATATTATTCTAAACAAGAATGTACTACATGATTGTATTACTTTACGTTTCAATTTCACGAGAGAAATAGAACTCGAGAGGGGGAGCAGAGAAGAAGTGATGGAAATGAAAGAAGACTAATAGCATGAGAGGAAAGAAAAGAGCAAAGAAGACAAGAAAACGGTGTAAACAGGAAAAGGAGGAGCATGGGAGAGAGAGAGAAAGAGAGAGAGAGAGATAGCCTTGAGCTTTGGATCAGCTAATGAGTAATACATGAAACAGATTTTGAGCGGCCAGTAATTATCTTTCGCCGGAGAACTTGCGTAAGGAGCTATAATTTTATTTTTTATTTTTTAAAATCAAACATTATGGGGAATAGCAAAAAACGGTTGTCTTCTTTGCTCTTTTCTTTCCTCTCATGTTATTAGTCTTCTTTCATTGAGGTAATTTCAGGTCTTACATATTGATGAGCTGTTTGAAATTAACTAGGAGGTATGCGCGTATTGGGGAATGTGGCTTGCTGCTCTACTTAAAAAAAAAAAAACTTCCCATGACATGTAATGAGTGTTTAGTGTACATTATGTGGGACGTACAGTGATAGATGGAAAGTTATTTCAGTATATTCGAAATGACTTTTAGGCAACTGCTTTTTCCTCCCACATCATCAACATTCTTTCATTTCATTTCATTTACATAATTTCATGAAATGCATTCAGAAAATGAAGAAAAAAGAAAGAAACAAAAACAACCCGTGAAAAAAAAATATTGTCGGCGAAGCATTTGTCGTAGTACTAGTAGCATTTGTATTTAATGGGACACTTTTTGGGCGGAGCAAATGTCGTCGGAGCAAATGTCACCGGAGCAAGTGTCGCTTCATGCGGAGCAAATGTCGTCGGAGCAATTGTCGGCGGAGCAAATGTCACCGGAGCAATTGTCGCTTCAGGCGGAGCAATTGTCGGCGGAGCAATTGTCGGCGGAGCAAATGTCGGCGGAGCAAGTGTCGCTTCAGGCGGAGCAAATGTCGGCGGAGCAAATGTCGGCGGAGCAATTGTCGCGTTTTGCGGAGCAATTGACGGCGGAGCAATTGTCGGCGGAGCAATTGTCGGCGGAGCAATTGTCGGCGGAGCATCTGTCGGCGGAGCAATTGTCGGCGGAGCAACTGTCGGCGGAGCAACTGTCGGCGGAGCACCTGTCGGCGGAGCATTTGACGTCGGAGCAAATGTCGCGGAGCAAATGTCGCGGAGCAATTGTCGCGTTTTGCGGAGTAACTGTCGGCGGAGCAATCGTCGGCGGAGCATGTGTCATGGAACCTCACTATTCATATACTCATGTATGTACATTAAAATATGATATGACTATCATAGCTAGCATTCCATAATTACATGTATATCTCAATATTACTGTTTACATGTGATTGGAGTAGCCATAAGTGTATGGTATACAGGATAACAACATTGTCACATGAAAAACAAAAGGTTGTAGTATTTCATGTGAAATTACAATTACCATAAACAGGACCAATGCAGGGTTGTGCAATGACTAATAGACTACACAAAACAAGATTTAAAAAAAAAAACGATTGTTAAATCCAAATCATAGTGACTTTAGGAAAATATATACCACTGTTATTGATAAACCCTCACAATGCAATACGATGCAGAGTTCCCTTATCTGCCAGGCGACTATTCTAATGACATAAGCTCATAACATATATTAATTTGTGCATAATATGAAGATCAAAGAACATTCAAATTTAAACATTTTTTTTCAGTTTTCTCTGTTACATATTGATTTAGTTTATTGTGTTCTGCTAAGGGTACTCCACACATGAGAGCCCTCTTTAATTACATCTCTATCAAACTCGATATTTTCACTTTCTTCTTCGTTGTGACTTATGATCCGTCACCTATCAGCTGAAAATTGGGATGAAATAAATGTTACCAAATACAAAATTTGCATAACCTTCCTATTTACCAAGAAACTATGTATATCACATAATGATTATATGCATGAATACACACATAGCGTGTACATGTAGATAACTGCATTGTAAAGAGTATTAAGATTTAATTTTCGTTTTCTTGTTTTGTTTTAATGATTTTGCGATTGAGAGAAATGTTAATATGTTATATGTACATTTATTTTTGTATGGACATATCTTACAACTATGAAAGAAAAGGTACTCATTTGTTAAGGGACTACATGTATATATCAGTTTAGAGCTAAAAGGGGGTAAACTCTTGACTATGTACTGTATTAATGTTCTTATATGGCTCAGAAAACCCAACATGTACACGATACACGCTCATGTATAGGTACATGTACATAGCTGCATTACACTATGTATAGGTATATTCGTTTAAAAGTTATTTATCGTTTTTTCAGCTAGGTAAATCAAATAATATGTGTTTTATAGTCATGATTTAACCAAATATATACATTTTGTACGATTGTAGGGGAGGGGGGGGGGGGGCGGTAGCAGGCCAAAAACACTTTCTACCAATTATACTACTGATAACAAATTAAATGATACATCTTTTGTCTTGTCGATATTTTTAACAAACCATTCAAAATGATATGCTTTAAATTACATGGCATTGTTATCTATAATGCAGGAATATGCATTTTAAATATGCTCAAAACATGTAAACATGTATGTAGCTGCATAATAACCAGTTTCTGTAAGATTTAACGTTGTTATTTTATGAAAATTCTATAACACTCTTTGCTATGAATGTGTAGTTCCTTTAAAGTAGCGATGCTAAAATAATGAAATAAGTTTCACAGTTTTGTCTTTTAACATACACACAACTTGTAAACAGCTGTATGTTACTGACTTTTTGTTGTTGTATGATTCAATTTGCTTAATTTATACGTTTGCTATAATTCATGTTGATACGTTTATATACAACAAATTTATTTGTTAGAATGTCTGAATAATATAACAATAAATTATGTTGCAAAGTCTCCTTATCTATCAAAATATATTTACATTACAAGTATTCTCATGATATGTACATAGCTAATACAAGTATTTGTACGGTTCAACACTGTCGATTTCATAATGTTGCAATGGAACATGTAAACCTTTAATAGGTAAAATTTGAAGGCTAATGCTACAATATTAAAATAAGTTGCAGACTTCTGTTGTCTAACACACTCAAAACATGTACATAGCTGCATAATACTATCTTTGGGCAACTTTTGTTTGGTGTTCTCATTATGGTATGAGATCTGTTGATATGTGTATCTAACAGGTATTTTCAATTATGATGATTAATAAAACAATCAAATGAGCCGCAAAGTTTTGTTATTTGCTATGAAATCATTCACGTTACAAGTATGCTAACAACATGTACATAGCGAAATAATACAGAGTATTTGTTATATCTAACTTTGTTACTTTATTAATTTTCTATGACACAAAAGCGATTCTAAAATGGTGGAATAATTTGCCCAGTTGTGTCTTTTAAAATAATCACAACTTGTAAACAGCTGTATTACACTGTTTTTTGTATGATTCATGTTGTTGAATTTATAAATTTGCCATGAGTAATGTTGATACATGTACATCCAACACGTTTATTTCGTAGAATGTCTGAATAATATAACAATCATTAATGATGCAAAGTTTCCTTATCTATCAAAATATATTTACATTGCAAGTATGTTCATGATATGTAAATAGATATATAAAAACAAGTATTTTTACGATTCAACACTATTGATTTCATAATTTTTCAATGGAACATGTAAACGTTTGATATGTAATTTTGAAAGGCAAATGCTTCAATATTAAATATATTGCAGACTTTTGTCATCTAAAATACACATAACATGTAAGTAGTTGCATATAATACTTTTTGGGGACAACTTTCGATTTTTGTTTTTATTCTGCTATGAGATATGTTGATATGTGTATCCAAAAAGTATTTTCAAATATAATGATTAATATCACAATCAATGAGCTTCAAAGTCTTGTTATTTTTTACGAAATCATTCACATTGCAAGTATGCTCACAACATGTACAAAGCAACATAATACCCAGTATTTGTAAAATTCAAATTTGTTGTTTATATCAGTTTGCTACGAGATATATTAATCTTTGTTTGTAGTTTGTAAGAAGCGAGGTATAAAACATAATAACTTGCAGTCTTGTTATATAACACACTCACAACATCTAAATAGCTGCATAATATATACTAAGTTTCTGCAACATTCGATTTCTTTCTTTTTTATTTCCATTTTGTTATGAGGTATGTTGTAATATTTTAAATTTGATAATGAAACAATTAAATAAGGCGAAGTTTCATTATACATCAAGAAAGTATTTACAATAAATATATGATCATGATGTGTACATAGCATTATAATACATATGCGCATTTTGATATTATTGATAATTAATAATTTCACTTTGGGAAATATCATTCTTTGATATGTAGCTATACAGTTTGTTATCGCTCACAAACATCACATGTAGATTATACTGATTACTTGTAATATTGATTTTTTTTGTTGGAGACATGTTGATGCATACATATATCTATCAAACAAGTATTATACCTATAATATAACATGATGGAAGGTCATGAGGATGAAGATTACGATAATGATGATGGCTTACAATGTATTGTATAGTGATGGATCAATAAATTATTCACAATGCAAGTATGCTTGCATAATTCACAGTATTTACAAGTTTTGACTTTGTTGATTGTTAATTATTAAAAGAAATATGTTCATCTTTGTTGTGTAGGTTGATGGAAGAGATACTGTAACAATACACAACTGTTGTAACTGTTGTAGCTGTCTCAATAGGAAGATCAATGCATTATATGGTAACCCATTCAACATACAACTACTCGCAATCACTAATCTCCTTTTCCAGTTGGAATATTGTCGCTGTTTTTCGTTTTTTCTTGTCATTTTTTAATTCTATGGAATGTACAATATCATATGTAATGTTGCACAAGTTTATATTTTGTTTTTTTATTTGTCTTTGTTTGTTATTTTTGGTGTGTGGTAGATAAATAAAAAATAAAATGCTATACAATAAATACGTTACACAGTTTTGTTATCTATCAGAAGACCATTCATATTACATAGTTATGAAAATAGTTGTAGCATATACATGTAGTATCAAGGTATGACGTCAAATTTGCAAAATTATCAAGGTTGCTGGTTCCAAGCAATGTCGTGCTCAACAGTAGCGTGGTGATCACACCAGCCCCAACCACTGAATGTTCCCTGCTCCAGCAGGAAGCCTGAATGAGTTGACGGTGAACCTCATACACAGGCTCTGACTGTTGTTTAGAACCAGTATAAACCTATACGACGAGCAAATATGATGTTAGCACTTCGTTACTCTATAACGAGTACTACTGGGAACCGTGGAAATCCATAGAAAGCTTGCAAGAAGACGATTATAAAAAAAAACAATGTGTAAATGTGTGCCTTGTCAGTTATTTTTTGGAATATTTGATAAGAAATTAATCAGTTTGACATTGCCAAACTGAGGGGAAAAATTGCAGTTAAATATGTATACTTGCGTTATGCTGTAATAAAAAGTGTTTTCAAAATCTAATTGGTTATCATTGTGAGTTTTGGCTATCATTGTCAGTTTCATCAAAGATTTTAAAATTAGAGGTAATCGGAGGGGAAATTAGATGAAAACGAAATTTAAAGTGATAGGTGTGTTAACACTGTTTTAAGAGGGGGCGAGGGCACTGACTGGGATAGCGGAAAAAATTGACGAAACGGGAGAGAGTGGGGAATGGGAGAAAGAGAGAGGGGGAAAGAAAGGAATTATTAAAAAGAGAAAGAAAGGGAGAGAAAGAGAGACATTGTTGGTAAGGAAGGGAGACACACAGAAACCTTCTTGCTATAACGAATCATGATAATTACATGTATGAACATTTTTTTTCTGAATGGCCATGAAGTCCATGTTGCCCCCCCCCCCCCCCCCCCATTCACCGGTGCTCCCTCATTGGCTGGATCCATACTATAACAACATTTTACATATCTTAAATGTTTTCATTATGATAATCTATTATCATTTCTCTTAACCCCCCCCCCTGCCCCCCCCCCTCTCTCTCTCTCTCTCTCTCTCTCTCAATCCCTCGTGTTCGTCCCTTCTCTCTTTCCTTCCTTATCCCCTCTCTTTCTACTTCTTCAACCCCTATTTACCATATCCGCTAACCCTCTATTTCCATATCCTCCACTATCTCCTTCTTGCTTCTCTCTCTCTCACTCTCTCTCTCTCTCTCTCTCATACTTTTTCCCTCTGTATTCATTCTCCCTCTTTTTATCACTCTTTCTCTCTT
Organism: Strongylocentrotus purpuratus; assembly: GCF_000002235.5. Taxonomy (NCBI): domain Eukaryota; kingdom Metazoa; phylum Echinodermata; class Echinoidea; order Camarodonta; family Strongylocentrotidae; genus Strongylocentrotus; species Strongylocentrotus purpuratus. The sequence continues at coordinate 20,427,775 of NW_022145606.1, forward strand.
TGTCCTTCCTTTTCTCCTCTCTCTCTCTCTCTTTAATTCTTTATCCTCCTCTCCATCTCTATCCTTATTCATCACTGTCGATCTCCTTCTTTCTTTCTCTCTTTCTCCCTCTGTATTTATTATCCCTCTTTTTCTCATACTACCTCCCCCTTCTTCTCTCTTTCACCCCTCTATCTCTATCTCTTTCTCTCCTTCTTCCTTAATCACACTGTGCCTCTCATCTTAACTTTCTCCCCTCTTGCTCCCCTTCCCCTCTCAAGTGCAAAACAATTCAAGAGTGAACATTTCAGATTAGTTTTAATATGCATGTTTGATACATTTCAATTTGTGTAAAGAATAATTTCACAATATTCATGTTTTTACATGATCATCCATAACATACACATTGTCCTGCACAACAACAGTGTTTACTCTAATGAAGCAACATAGATTGTATAGAATTGTATCATTACTCTCAATAAACTATTAACTCCAAGTTCAGGGGACGGCTTCAGATTTTATGAATGATGGGAGGGGTTCAATTCCCCCCGAATCTATGCAAATATAGTTCGAAAAATATTATCAGGCAAAAATAGGGATTCATTCAGTCATGGATGTTACGATTTATATCAAGAAAACAAAATCAGGAGCTCTCCAGTCCCTCCTTGCCCCCCCCCCCTCTCCTAAATTTTGCAAGGAACAAATAGTGATCCTCTTCTCTACATGTATAATCATGATGCTGGTTCAACGCTGGTTTAACTTACAACAATATATTGCCATGCATTCTCCATATTCATTCAGAAAAACTTTTTTTTTTCCTCTTTCACAGGGATCCTGTATTAAATAATAATATTCAGAAATACCTAAATGTGTTTTTAAACAAGCTCTTTTGCATACGATTCTGCAATTTAAAAAATGTTATTTAAATCTCATGAAAGAAAGAGATCAGATCATAAAGTTACATCTATGTATTGCGCTATTTTGCATCAGTTGGAAATAAATATAATTCAAAGTTTTGTATTAAGTTTGGATGTCCATATCTTAACAAGCCTCATGAGATACAATAATTGGACAAGCTGATGTGTAATGCTCGCACGAACCCAACTAGACTACATTCATGCAGGCGCGTACGCAGGGGGGAGGGGGGGGGTTTGACCCCCCCCCCTTGAGTTTTTGTATGTGTATGTTTTGTACATGTTTTTTTTTTGTGTGTGTGTGAAATTATGCCAATGGCTGACATAAAAAAGGTGACCTTACCCCCCCCCCCCCCACTGAGCGACTTTTCGGCTGGCTGAGTCGTTGCAATTTTTTTTTTTTGGACTCCAAAAAAAAAAAAGTGTCCGCTTGCCCCCCCCCCCCCCCCCCCCCCCCCCCCCCCCCCCCCCATGAACGACTTTTCGGCTGGCTGACTCGTTGCGATTTTGTTTGGACTCCAAATAAAAAATAAAAAAAAGTGTCCGCTTGCCCCTCCCCCCCCCCCCCTCTTGAGAAAATCCTGCGTACGCCACTGCATTCATGTATGTGCATTCAGTGCAAGCACAAATGATACATGTAAATATTTGTTTATATGCTTTTTAAATCATTTTCCAAACATGAAAAACAACATTACTTTTAGAATACGTGATAGTTAAAAAGCCAGAGTCAATTGCACATGTGTTAAATGAAGGTTCGAATAACCGTCACCCCCTCGCCATCAATCGCTCCAAGAATTTGTTGTTACTGTCAC